>NC_079198.1:36831436-37154214 GCF_029499605.1 Hyla sarda
GGTTGATGCCTCCATCAGGCAAACTCCTCCAGGAAAGACCTTTGTTTCTCCACGCCAACGCCTCGGAATCCTCAAATGGGGTCACTCCTCCCATCTCGCTGGTCATGTGGGCATCAAGAAATCTGTGCAACTCATCTCCCGCTTCTATTGGTGGCCGACTCTGGAGACGGATGTTGGGGACTTTGTGCGAGCCTGCACTATCTGTGCCCGGGATAAGACTCCTCGCCAGAAGCCCGCTGGTTTTCTTCATCCCCTGCCTGTCCCCGAACAGCCTTGGTCTCTGATTGGTATGGATTTTATTACTGATTTACCCCCTTCCCGTGGCAACACTGTTATTTGGGTGGTCGTTGATCGATTCTCCAAAATGGCACATTTCATCCCTCTTCCTGGTCTTCCTTCAGCGCCTCAGTTGGCTAAACAATTTTTTGTACACATTTTTCGTCTTCACGGATTGCCTACGCAGATCGTCTCGGATAGAGGCGTCCAATTCGTGTCTAAATTCTGGAGGGCTCTCTGTAAACAACTCAAGATTAAATTAAATTTTTCTTCTGCATATCATCCCCAGTCCAATGGACAAGTAGAAAGAATTAACCAAGTCTTGGGTGATTATTTGCGACATTTTGTTTCCTCCCGCCAGGATGACTGGGCAGATCTCCTTCCATGGGCCGAATTCTCGTATAACTTCAGAGTCTCTGAATCTTCCTCCAAATCCCCATTTTTCGTGGTGTACGGCCGTCACCCTCTTCCCCCCCTCCCTACCCCCTTGCCCTCTGGTCTGCCCGCTGTGGATGAAATTTCTCGTGACCTTTCCATTATATGGAGAGAGACCCAAAATTCTCTCCTACAGGCTTCATCACGCATGAAGAGGTTCGCGGATAAGAAAAGAAGAGCTCCTCCCGTTTTTTCCCCTGGAGACAAGGTATGGCTCTCCGCTAAATATGTCCGCTTCCGTGTCCCTAGCTACAAGTTGGGCCCACGCTATCTTGGTCCTTTCAAAATTTTGTGTCAAATTAATCCTGTCTCTTACAAACTTCTTCTTCCTCCTTCTCTTCGTATCCCTAATGCCTTTCACGTCTCTCTTCTTAAACCACTCATCCTCAACCGTTTTTCTCCCAAATCTGTTCCTCCCACTCCTGTTTCCGGCTCCTCGGACATCTTCTCTGTCAAAGAGATCTTAGCCTCTAAAAAGGTCAGAGGGAAAACTTTTTTTCTAGTGGACTGGGAGGGTTGTGGTCCTGAAGAGAGATCCTGGGAACCTGAGGACAACATCCTAGATAAAAGTCTGCTCCTCAGGTTCTCAGGCCCTAAAAAGAGGGGGAGACCCAAGGGGGGGGGTACTGTTACGCCGAGCGCTCCGGGTCCCCGCTCCTCCCCGGAGCGCTCGCTACACTCTCTCCGCTGCAGCGCTCCGGTCAGATCCACTGACCCGGGGCGCTGCGATTCTGCTTCCAGCCGGGATGCGATTCGCGATGCGGGTAGCGCCCGCTCGCGATGCGCACCCCGGCTCCCGTACCTGACTCGCTCTCCCTCGGTCCTGTCCCGGCGCGCGCGGCCCCGCTCCCTAGGGCGCGCGCGCGCCGGGTCTTTGCGATTTAAAGGGCCACTGCGCCGCTGATTGGCGCAGTGATTCCAATTAGTGTCTTCACCTGTGCACTTCCCTATATCACCTCACTTCCCCTGCACTTCCCTGCCGGATCTTGTTGCCATTGTGCCAGTGAAAGCGTTCCTTGTATGTTCCTAGCCTGTGTTCCAGACCTCCTGCCGTTGCCCCTGACTACGATCCTTGCTGCCTGCCCCGACCTTCTGCTACGTCCGACCTTGCTTCTGTCTACTCCCTTGTACCGCGCCTATCTTCAGCAGCCAGAGAGGTTGAGCCGTTGCTAGTGGATACGACCTGGTCACTACCGCCGCAGCAAGACCATCCCGCTTTGCGGCGGGCTCTGGTGAAAACCAGTAGTGACTTAGAACCGATCCACTAGCACGGTCCACGCCAATCCCTCTCTGGCACAGAGGATCCACTACCCGCCAGCCGGCATCGTGACACTGGTAGAGAAGGATCTGGGTGTTCTTGTAGATCACAGACTACAGAATAGCATGCAATGTAAGGCTGCTGCTTCCAAGGCCAGCAGGATATTGTCATGTTTAAAAAGAGGCATGGACTCGAGGGACAGGGACATAATACTCCCACTTCATAAAGCATTGGTATGGCCTCACCTGGAATATGCTGTTCAGTTTTGGGCACCAGTCCATAAAAGGGACACTGTGGAGCTGGAAAGGGTGCAGAGACGCGCAACTAAACTAATATGGGGCATGGAACATCATAGCTATGAGGAGCGATTAAAGGAGTTACAATTGTTTAGTCTTGAGAAGAGACGTTTAAGGGGGGATATGATAAATGTATATAAGTACATTAACGGCCCACACAAAATATATGGAGAAAAACTGTTCCAGGTTAACCCCCCCCCCCCAAAGGACGAGGGGGCACTCCCTCCGTCTGGAGAAGAAAAGGTTTAGTCTCAAGGGGCGACACACCTTCTTTACCATGAGAACTGTGAATTTATGGAACAGTCTACCTCAGGAACTGGTCACAGCAGGAACAATTAACAGCTTTAAAACAGGGTTAGATACATTCCTGGAACAAAATAACATTAATGCTTATGAAGAAATATAAAATCCCATCCCTTCCCCAATATCGCGCCACACCCCTACCCTTCAATTCCCTGGTTGAACATGATGGACTTATGTCTTTTTTCAACCGTACTAACTATGTAACTAAAATAGAACTGTCAACTACCAACATGGCTTTTAAACATACCCAAAAAGAACCCCTCCATATATGTTGACATGTTGCAGCTCTGAATAAGAGGAGAGAGTATGTTCTGCATTCATATGTAGGATATGAAAGAAAAAAGAAACAGAGAAGCGCAGCAATGTGCTGTTACTCCTAGCAACAGTATATCAGGTGTCAAAGAAACCTTTTGGTGTTGCACGATGAGCACAACACCATATAGTGCTTTTGGTAAAAACCATAGTAGGGAAATCAGGAGTGCTGCTGAAACCTTCCCGTCCTGGGAAGTTCTTGGACGGCCTTGGAAATGCAGTCTGTTACCGTAGCCACGGAAAAAAGTGCAGGTGCAATGAGGTGCTCTCCTTGGGGTGGCTGTTCGGTCATTGGATGGATAAATCAGACCCGGATTAGGGATATAATAAAATACTGTTTTTTCAGAAAATAAAAACAGGTCTGATAATCCTGTTTTTATTTTATAATAAATCAGTATTTTATTATACCCCTAATCCGGGTCTGATTTCTCCATCCAATGACAGAGCAGCCACCCCAAGGAGAACGCCTCATTGCACCTGAACTTTTTTCTGTGGCTACGGTTACAGACGTCTGCATGCATAGAGGGCATAAGAAATGATAACATTTTCTAAAAATGTTTTCCTGGATTTCAAACATTGGTGGTGAGGACAAAGAGCAGAAAAATGTTCCGGTTGATTTGATGTCTATGTATGCAAAGATTCCTTATGATGTGGTTACCTTAGCATTTAAAAGATGACTAAATAAATGTTATAAACACATTGTTTTAGCCTTTGAGTATGGCTTATTTAATTTTTTGTTTTCATACACTCTAGCATTTGTTTTCAATTTATTCATTCAGACAGCAATGTTTACTTCTATGCCTTTATTAATGTATATAAATGGATACAAAGAAAACATCTTATGTGGGAGAAAGCAAATGTTCTCCAGGTAAACTGTACCTAACACAATATATGTAAATAACTACTTTGTATGCTGTGCAAAATCTTAGAAATAACCTTCTACATAATTTAATAAAGACAGGGAACAAATAATTGCTGCTAAAGAAATTAGTTTATTTTGAATTCAATTATGGAGTGTGCGTGTGACTGATGACAGCGCAAGTTGCTGCCTTGAAATTCAGATTAGAAGATCATTTATGTGTCTTTTCAACATCATTAAAGGGGTACTCCGGCGCTAAGACATCTTATCCCCAATAAAAAGGATAGGGATAAGATGCCTGATCGCGAGGGTCCCGCCACTATGGACCCCCGCAATCTTTCATGCAGCACCCCGCTATCATCAGCCTCTGGAACGAACATCGCTCCGGGTCTGATGACTCACGATCACGGGGCCGGAGCATTGTGACGTCACTGCTCCGCCCCCATGTGACATCACACTCCGCCTCCTCAATGCAAGCCTATGGGAGGGGGCTTGCAAAGTCAAAAACTCATTGTATAAATGAAACCTTCTGTGTACAGTTTTTTATACACCCACTACAAACACACACAGACACAAATTATATGAGACACATTAAACTAAATGGGAAACCATTCCGTGTACTTTACAAATATAATATTACAATTTATGGGCAGTGACCTAGAACTTTGTGGGTGGTTAAAGATGAGAAGGAAAGTTTTACCTTTTAGAAGATTTACCTTTTAGGAACCATTTGGTGGAGGTTGACAGGTTCAGGTTGCATGCACAGGTCTTAGCACAGGAAAAAGCCTGGAATAGCAGAAGCCCACCCTCATACACGTACCTCACACAAAAACTCACACATGACTAAACACAAATTTCATAAAGTTAAATATGCTGCCTGTGCACAGTAGACAAATGCTTCACAAACATTACAGTGTCAACAATTGTTGCATTCATATATCAGATGCATTCATATATCATGTTGCATTCATATATCAGCATGTAAAGTATAGCTAGAAAACTCAATGAATCAATAAATAAATGTCAATAAATGTAAGAAATGGAAATGGTACCTGTTCTTTGCTTCTTAAAGGGGTATTCCCGGCAAAAACATTTTAGCCCCTATCCAAAGGATACTTGTTCACTTTATTTTTTTGAGCAGTTTACATACCCACTGAAGTTGATTAATAAAATGGCCACAACAGCCATGTTATTACATAAAATTATAATGTCTCACATTTTTGTATATATTTTATTATATCTGTGACAACACTAAATTATTAAAGCGGTTATCCAGGAACGGAAAAACAGAGCAAATTTTTTTTCAAAAACAGCTCCATGTCTGTCCCCAGGTTGTGTGTGGTATTACAACTTGGCTCCATTCACTTCATTTGAACTGAGCTGCAGGACCACACCCTACCCGGAGGCAGTTTTTTTTTTTTTATAAAGGGTACCTCTCATCAAATAAACTTTTGATATATTTTAGATTAATGAATGTTGAATAACTTTCCAATAGCATGTTAATGAAAAATACGCTTCTTTCTATTGTATTTTTCCCTATCAGTCCCGTCAGCAAGCATTTCTGACTCATGCTGGAGTCCTAAACACTCAGAGCTGCCAGCCTGCTTTGTTCACAGCCAAACAGGCTGTGAACAAAGCAGGCTGGCAGCTCTGAGTGTTCTCCTTTGTGAACAAAGCAGACTGGCAGCTCGTAGTGTTTAGGACTCCAGCATGAGTCTGAAATGCTTGCTGCCAAGACTGGTAGGGAGACCCCTAGTGGTCATTTCTTAAATGGAAAATTAAATAGAAAGAAGCATATTTTTTAATAACATGCAATTTTGAAGTTATTCTGCATACATTAATCTATAATATATCAAAAGTTTTTTTGATGAGAGGTACCCTTTAAAGAAATGAGGTCTGTTTTACTATTCCTGGATAACATCTAACACTCTGCTACATTGTAAAGTAGTGAGTGCACAGCCTGTAAAACAGTCTTTAACCCCTTAACAAATGTACGTCCTGGTGAGCTGGTACTTAACGCACCAGCACGTACATTTACGTCCTATGCATAACCACGAGCATCGGAGCGATGCTCGGGTCATGCGTGGCAGGTCCCGGCTGCTGATAGCAGCCAGGGAACAGCCGGTAATGGCGGACATCTGCGATTGCGCGGATGTCCGGAATTAACCCCTCAGATACCGTGATCAATAAAGATCACGGCATCTGCAGCATCGCGGTCACTAAAATGGATGATTGGGTCGCCTGCAGCGCTGCCTCGGTGATCCGATCATCCAGAACGGCAGATGGAGGTCCCCTCACCTTCCTCCGCTGCCTTCCACGGGTCTTCTGCTCTGGTCTGCGATCGAGCAGACCAGAGCAGATGATAACCGATAATACTGATCAGTGCTATGAACAGTATTAGCAATTGAATGATAACTATAAATATTCCCCTATGGGGAATATTAAAATGTAAAAATAAAAGTAAAAAAAAGTAAAAAATATCGCCGAGTGCGCAAATATCTGAACTATTAAAATAAAATGTTAATGATACCGTACAGTGAACGGCGTGAACGTAAAAGAAAAAGTCTAAAACAGCTGCTTTTTTATAACATTTTATTCCCCATAAAATTTATACAAAATGTATTAAAAGTTTTATATAAGCAAATAAGTAATGGCATTACAACGGACAACTGGTCGTGCAAAAATCAAGCCCTCATACTAGTCTGTGGATGAAAATATTTAAGGGGTACTCCACTGGAAAATATTTATTTTTAAATCAACTGGTTCCAGAAAGATAAACAGATTTGTAAATTAATTCTATTAAAAAATCATATTCCTTCCAGTACTTATCAGCTGCTGTATGCTTCACAGGAAGCTATTTTATTTTTTAATTTCCTTTCTGTCTGACCACCGTGCTCTCTGCTGACACCTCTGTCCATATTAGGAACTGTCCAGAGCAGGAGAGGTTTGCTATGGGGATTTGCTCCTGCTCTGGACAGTCCCTGACATGGACAGAGGTGTCAGCAGAGAGCACTTTGGTCAGACAGAAAGGAAATTCAAAAAGAAAAGAACTTCCTGTGGAGCATACAGCAGCTGATAAGTACTGGAAGGATTAAGATTTTTAAATAGAAGTAATTTACAAATCTGTTTAACTTTCTAGCACCAGTTCATTAAAAATAATTTTAAAAAAAGTTTTCCAGTAGAGTACCCCTTTAACCCCTTAAGGACCAGGCACGTATGAGTACGTCCCTGCGCCCTGGGTCTTAACCCGTGCAGGACCTAGGGCGTATGCATACGCCTTCTGTACCTGGGTCTTAAGGACCCAGGGCATACAGGGGTGACTGCAAATCGCAAGTGAAATCGCACTTACGATTTGCACAATTCCGGGTCTTACGGGTCACGTGTGACCCGATGACCCGGAGATACAAGGTGATCAGGGGTGTAGAATACACCCCCTATCACCTACTGTATCTATGGGGAGGTGGCGATTTTGCCACCCCCACACCCCCCAGGAGAGCTGCTATTGGCGATCGTCCAGCCAATAGCAGCCGGCAGGGGAGGGGGTTAAACGGCATCCTCTGCATCGCTGACCGTTAGCTGGGATCAGTCAGCGGTCAGAGCTGCAAGAGGAGCCAGGGACCCCCCCTCTGTATGCATCGGATCGCCTCGATCAGGGACAGAAGCAACCAGAGGGAAAGGTAGGGAAATTCGTGTAATAAAGTAAAAAAAAAGTAAAAAATAAAAAATCTCCCCCCCTGACCCCCTATTAGGGCTCAAAAGTACGTCACATTTTTTTTAGCATGACCCAGGCCCGATTAGGGGTTCAGGGCGCTGCGATTTACCCCCCCCCCCCCCCTTTTTTTTTTGGCCGCAGCGTTTTTTTTTTCTTTTTTCGCACACATACCGGTGTGTGATTACTAATCACACACCGTTATAGATAGTTACACCAAGCACTCACTACTCACAAAGCTCTATAAACTTTGGGAGAGTACCTCCGGGTACACTCTCAAGTTTAGAGTGTATGAGGGACGAGATTCCCGTATTGAACCCCCAGATTGTTCCCCCACTCTGGGTGTTAGCGGGAAATCGTTTGGGACCTTATGTACCCATTGCTGGATAAGCTTTACCACGTGTACGTGGACAACTTTTATACCAGCATCCCTCTCTTCACATCTCTTGCCGCAAGATCCACGTCCGCTTGTGGGACCGTGCGGAGAAACCAGAGAGGCCTCCCTCTAAATTTGATCCAGACACCTATTCCCAAGGGTGAGTCCCGTGCCCTTACCTATGAAAACCTGTTGCTGGTCAAGTATAAGGATAAGAGGGATGCTGACCACTATACATGGTAACGGCAGCTCACCTGTCCCTGTGCGAGGTACCACAACAACGGTCCTCAAGCCTGATGGTATTCTGGACTACAATCAGTATATGGGGGGAGTTGATCTCTCAGATCAAGTCCTCAAGCCATACATGGCCATGCGGAAAACACGTGTATGGTACAAAGAAGTTGCATTCTACATGGTACAGGTTGCCATGTACAACTCTTTTGTACTGTACCGGAACGCTGGCAGCACAGGGACATACCTCCAGTTCCAAGAGGAAGTCCTAAAGATCCTGATCTTTGCTGACCGGGAAAGAGCAGGCCGGACTTCCCAAGAAACTGGAGTTATAGGTGCAAGGATCGTCCCAGGCCAACACTTTCCAGGTGAGGTTCCCCACCCTGGAAAGAAGGGACGATCCCAGAAAAAATGCAGTGTGTGTAACAGGAGGGGGATACGGAATGACACCACCACTCAGTGTGACACTTGCCCCGATCATCCGGGCCTTTGCATTAAGGACTGCTTCAGGGAGTATCACACTTCCATGGAGTACTAAACTTTCCCTCTTCATTTACATTTTCCATAATTTGACCCCAATGTACCAAGTCCAGAGTACATTCTAAATTTTAACCACATAAAACCACTAAATTGCCCAAAAAAACTATTTCATAAAAAAAAAAAAAAATTTACTGAGAAGACCTCTGATAAGACTCACTGAGTCACTATCATCGGGGACTTTTTATGTTGCCTCAAATGCGCAGCGCTCTGTCTCCACCTGAGCGGGTGCGCATTTGAGGCAACAGGTTAGGGACGGCCACAGACGTCACATTCCCAGAATGATGATTCAGAGCATAGGGTTTGGGGTGGGCATATCTTTTAGTTTTGGCTATGCTCTGGGTCATCATTCTGGGAACATAACCTGTTTTATTATTTTATGTCCCACTGTACCCCTTGTTAGTTATTAGTGTACCCCATATAATGCCCCTTGAGGGGGGGTCCAACTGTTCTGGCTCCATAGGCAGCTGTCTAGAAGCTCCAGGCCCCTGACTGCCCTCCTGTTCCTCCATGACCAGTGAGCAGAGCCGATCTGCGCCCAGATATGAGGTATGTCCTTACTCCAAAGAAATGTATTTATAAATGTTTTATTTATTTTTTTTGCTGTTCTGGCACTAAATGTGACATGCCCCCCCATTTCAGCAAAATGTGACTCCTTCTCTTCTGAGCATTGTAGTGCGCCAGCAGAGCCCTTGACATCCACACATGGAGTACTTCCATACTCAGAAGAGATGGGGTTACACATTTTGGGGTACATTTTCTCCTATTACACCTTGTAAAAATGTAACATTTTAGGAAAAACAGCATTTTAGTAAAAAAATATAATAATTTACACATCCAAAGTCGTCAAACACCTGTGCGGTGTTAAGGCTCACTGTACCCCTTGTTACGTTCTTTGAGGGGTGTAATTTCCAAAATAGTATGCCATGTGGTTTTTTTTTTTTTGCTGTCCTGGCTCCATAGGGGCTTCCTAAATGCAACATGCCCCCCCCCCCCCCCCCCAAAACCATTTCAGCAAAATTAGATTTGCAAAAGCCAAATATGACTCCTTCTCTTCTGAGCATTGTAGTGCGCCAACAGAGCACTTGACATCCACATATGTGGTGTTTTCATACTCAGAAGAGATGAAGTTACAAATTTTGGGGGGCATTTTCTCCTATTACCCTTTGTAAAAATGTAAAATATGGGGGAAAACTAGCATTTTAGTGAAAAAAAAATCATTTACACATCCAACTTTAACGAAAAGTCGTGAAACACCTGTGGGTTGTTAAGGCTCACTGTACCCCTTGTTACGTTCCTTGAGGGGTGTAGTTTCCAAAATAGTATGCCATGTATTTTTTTTTGCTGTCCTGGCACCATAGGGGCTTCCTAAATGGGACATGCCCCCAAAACCATTTCTGCAAAATTTGATTTGCAAAAGCCAAATATGACTCCTTCTCTTCTGAGCATTGTAGTGCGCCAACAGAGCACTTGACATCCACATATCTGGTGTTTCCATACTCAGAAGAGATGGGGTTACACATTTTGGGGGGCAATTTCTCCTATCACCCTTTGTAAAAATGTAAAATATGGGGGAACTAGCATTTTAGTAAAAAAATAAATCATTTACACATCCAACTTTAACGAAAAGTCGTGAAACACCTGTGGGGTGTTAAGGCTCACTGTACCCCTTGTTACGTTCCTTGAGGGGTGCAGTTTCCAAAATAGTATGCTGTGTTTTTTTTTTTTTTTTTTTGCTGTTTTTGCTGTCCTGGCACCATAGGGGATTCCTAAATGGGACATGCCCCCCCAAATCCATTTCAGCAAAATTAGATTTGCAAAAGCCAAATATGACTCCTTCTCTTCTGAGCATTGTAGTGCGCCAACAGAGCACTTGACATCGACATATGTGGTGTTTCCATACTCAGAAGAGATGGGGTTACAAATTTTGGGGGGCATTTTCTCCTCTTACCCCTTGTAAAAATGTAAAATTTGGGAGAAAACTAGCATTTTAGTGAAAAAATATATATAATTTACACATCCAACTTTAAAATTTGGGGGAAAACTAGAATTTTAGTGAAAAAAAAAAGAAAATCATTTACACGTCCACCTTTAACGAAAAGTCGTGAAACCCCTGTGGGGTGTTAAGGCTCACTGGCCCCCTTGCTACGTTCTTGAGGGGTGTAGTTTCCAAAATAGTATGCCATGTGTTTTTTTTTTGCTGTCCTGACACCATAGGAGCTTCCTAAATGCAACCATTTACCATTGTACCATTTAGTACCTGTTAAGCTGTCAAGGTGCTCCATACCGTCAAAGTCCAAACAATAGTATCCACCGGCTGGTGTTTTACAAAAATACAGAGTTTTTTCTGCTAATAGTTAGGCATATTACTGCCCTCATCAGTGCATACCGCATAGGTACATCCAAGTATTGTACCATCTAGTACCTGTTAAGCTGTCAAGGTGCTCCAAACCGTCAAAGTCCAAACAATAGTATCCACCGGCTGGTGTTTTACAAAAATACAGAGTTTTTTCTGCTAATAGTTAGGGACCGCTTAGGCTCATGCAAGTATTGTACCATCTAGTACCTGTTAATCTGTCAAGGGCCTACATACTGTTCAAGGACAGCCGTAAGTAATCACCTGCTGCTGTTCTAGACAAATACCGTTTGAAGAGTAGTGTAGCGCATTGTAATACCCTCATAAATGCACTAAGTATGTCAGGCAAAGAAGTGCAAGGACGTGCACAGAGGAGTGGCAGAGGCCTAAATACTTCAGGCAGAGTTGGCAGCAGACTTGGGGCGAGTGGCAGCAGGAGTCGCAGCGAGAGGCCTGAGCTCCCGTTATCAGCCAGCGGTCGGGTCTCCACCAGAAACCCATCTGCTGTTGTCGATTGGTTAACACGCTCATCCACATCATCACAAGGGACATCTGACACCCCCAGTCAACAGTCGGTGGGTTCCTCAGACACAACTCTCAGTTGGCATGGCCCGGGAGCAGTCCATGTCCTCTCATTGCCTTTGTCCTATGCTGTTTCCTCTCCTAAAGAAGTATCTTATGCTGTGGGTTCAGCTCCACTATTTACTGAGGACGATCTAATTGAGGTCAGTCAGCAGCTAATGGACAGCCAAGAAGGGGAGGAGACATGTGCCTCTTGCTCCGCGAGGTGGCCAAGTAGTGTTGCGGAGAGTAACGTGGGAGGCGGTGTTGCAAGTGTTCAGGGTCCTGAAGCAGACACTGTTGGGGAACCTGAGGAGGACATCAGTGACGTGCACACACCTGTTGATGATGATGAAGCCGATCGCAATTGGGAGCCGGGTGCAGAAGTGGCTTCATCATCATCAGGAGAAGAGAGTTGTAGGTTGCCCTTGTGGCAGCAAGGCGGTAGCACGGTTGGCAGTCAGCGTAGTGGCAGGAGTGGAAATTCAGGAGCCAAACGTGCCCGGGGGAGACCACCTGCTTTGCGGCAGTCTACCTTTCCGGGACGTAGTGGAACAGGGGTTCCTGGACAACGCCAGTAGCAGTCAATTAGTGCGGACTGCGGGTGGGAAAATCAGCTACTCGGCGGTGTGGAAGTTTTCCATAAGGCATCCGGAGGAGGTTCATGTAGCCACATGCAAGATCTGTCGGCAGAAGGTGAAGCGTGGCCAGGGTCCCAATGTCGACATCACGGCCCTGCGCCAACACATGCTTCGCCACCATAAAGCGGCCTGGGAGAACCGTGGCTCCGATGTAGTGGTCCAGCCTGCTGCATCACCCAGTGGCCATCCGCTCCCTCCTACATCCAGCCAAGGCTCCACCACCTCAGCCGAAGGGAGCTGTGTGTCAAACCCTCCTTCTGTCGCTCCTGCTTCTCACGCTTTTAGTCAGCCATTCCGCCAACAATCCATCGGCGAAGCCATGTCCAAGAGACAACAGTATGCGCGCACTCATCCAATGGCGCATAAGTTGAATGTGCTCCTGTCCAAGTTGCTGGTGTTGCAGTCCCTCCCTTTTCAAGTGGTGGACTCTGCACCTTTCAGAGAATTGATCTCTTGTGCCGAGCCAAGGTGGAGAGTCCCAAGCCGTCATTTCTTTGCGAAGAAGGCAGTACCAGCCCTGCATAAGTTTGTACAAGAGAAGGTGGACCAGTCCTTGAGCCTGTCAGTGTGTTCAAAAGTGCACGGCAGCGCCGACGTGTGGAGCTGTAACTATGGGCAGGGACAATACATGTCTTTTACGGCCCACTGGGTAAATGTTGTTCCTGCACAGCCACAACAGCAACTTAGACAGGTCACAACGCTTCCTCCACCACGCTCTACCTCCCAGGCAGTTGGTCCTGTTACAGTGTGCGATGCCACCTCCTCATCCTCCACCTTGTCCTCGGCCTCCACTGCACATCCGAATCTCGGTGGCCCTTCATCGTACCATGTGTGTAGGGTACGGCGGTGTCAAGCTGTTCTTCACATGGTTTGCCTTGGCGAACGTAGTCACACAGGGGAGGAACTGCTAAAGATCATTCGTAAAGAAATCCGAGTATGGCTTACTCCACGAAATCTGGAAATGTGAACCATGGTGACCGACAACGGCAGGAACATCATGTCCGCGCTGCGACAAGGAAGTGTGAAACATGCGCCCTGCATGGCACACGTGTTGAATCTGGTTGTCAAGCACTTCCTCAAGTCTTCACCCCATTTGCAAAACATCCTGAAAATGGCAAGGAAACTGTGCATGCACTTCAGCCACTCGTGCACCGCCAAGCACACCTTCCTTGAGCTGCAGCGTCAGAACTTTGTCCCACAACATAGTCTTATTTGTGACGTTGCCACACGTTGGAATTCCACCCTCCATATGTTGGACAGACTATACAAACAAAGAAAAGCCATCACCGATTTCTTGATGATCCAAGCAGATAGGAGTACTCCCCAGTGTAACTTCGATGTGAACCAGTGGCAGCTCATACGTGACACCTGCCTTTTGCTGAGGCCCTTTGAGGAAGCCACATTAATTGTGAGCCGCCTGGATTATACCATGAACTACGTAATTCCACTCCTACATTTCCTACAACAAATGATTAAAACCATGGCTGGTCACGGCAATGGAGACGTTGCACCTACATCTCAAGGCTACATGAGCCCTGTGGGGGCTGAACTGGAGGAGGAGGATGATGAGGGGCAGAGCGGAGCACAGTTTAGGTTGGATGAGATGGCCGGTGTTTCTAGTCATCGGACAGTAGAGGAGGAGCAGGAGCAGCCAGAGGAGCTGGAGGATTATGAGGAAGGTGAGACAGAGGACTCAGACACGCCGTGGCAGTATGCAGTGGAAATGGGGGCAGGTAGTCCCTCTGTGTCACTAGCGCAAATGGCACAATGCATGCTCAGTTGCTTGCGTAGTGACCCCTGCATTGTCAAAATTCGTCAGCGAGATGACTTCTGGATCTCCACCTTATTAGACCCTCGCTATTGTCCCAAAATGGGGGCCTTTTTTACACCCACTGAGAGGGAGGACAAACTGACCTGTTACAGAGAGATTCTACGTAGTCAGTAGGTCTGACTCGGGGGGCCCTCTGCGCTCACCTTCCACTGCCATGGCTGCTGGGGAGGGGAGGGGTGGCAGGAGCAGTACCAGTTCAATCAGCAGGAGCCTGAGTCTACAGTCGCTGACAAGTAGCTTTCTTCACCCGCATAGTGAAGCAACTCATCAGCAGCAGGTAGACATGGAGCAGGACCTGAACCAGCAGGTGGTGGCATACCTTGACATGGCCATGCCAACAACCATTGAAGATCTGCTGGACTTCTGGGCAGCCAAACTTGATTTATGGCCGCAACTAGCAGAGTTTGCCCTGGAAAAGCTGTCCTGCCAGGTCAGTAGTGTGCCATCAGAACGGGTGTTTAGTGCGGCCGGGGCCATAGTCACCCCTAGGCAAACTCGTCTGCCCACTAAAAATGTGGAGAGACTGACGTTTGTGAAGATGAATCAGGGATGGATCAGCCAGGATTTCCAGCCACCAATGCCAGATGCCTTAGAGTAGATTGACCATGCTGCTACACCAACATTTACCAATTATGGTTGGTTATGAAACCCTCTTGGGTTATCAATTAGGGTTATGAAACCCTCTTTGGTACTGTGATTGCCTGCTCCTGGCTCATCCTGTGTCTTTCAGGAAATAATTGCCTCCCTGATGCCTCAGGCCTTGGGCCTTCAATTTTTGGATATTTAGCAGTAGCTAAATGCATGCTTAATGCAAATTTCAACATTGATCTTTAAATGTAAAGGGTTGGTTATGAAACCCTATTGGGTACTGCTCCTGACTGCTCCTGACTCATTCTGTGTCTTTCAGGAACTACTTGCCTCCCTGATGCCTCAGGCCTTGGGCCTTCAATTTTTGGATGTTTAGCAGTAGCTAAATACATGCTTAATGCAAATTTCAACATTGATCTTTAAATGTAAGGGGTTGTGAAACCCTCTTGGGTACTGCTCCTGACTGCTCCTAACTCATTCTGTGTCTTTCAGGAACTACTTGCCTCCCTGATGCCTCAGGCCTTGGGCCTTCAATTTTTGGATGTTTAGCAGTAGCTAAATACATGCTTAATGCAAATTTCAACATTGATCTTTAAATGTAAGGGGTTGTGAAACCCTCTTGGGTACTGCTCCTGACTGCTCCTGACTCATTCTGTGTCTTTCAGGAACTACTTGCCTCCCTGATGCCTCAGGCCTTGGGCCTTCAATTTTTGGATGTTTAGCAGTAGCTAAATACATGCTTAATGCAAATTTCAACATTGATCTTTAAATGTAAGGGGTTGTGAAACCCTCTTGGGTACTGCGAAATGACTGCTCCTGACTCATTTTGTGTCTTTCAGGAGCTACTTGCCTCCCTGATGCCTCAGGCCTTGGGCCTTCGATTTTTGGATGTTTAGCAGTAGCTATAAACATGCTCAATGCAAATTTCAACATTGATCTTTAAATGTAAGGGGTTGTGAAACCCTCTTGGGTACTGCGAAATGACTGCTCCTGACTCATTTTGTGTCTTTCAGGAGCTACTTGCCTCCCTGATGCCTCAGGCCTTGGGCCTTCAATTTTTGGATGTTTAGCAGTAGCTATAAACATGCTCAATGCAAATTTCAACATTGATCTTTAAATGTAAGGGGTTGTGAAACCCTCTTGGGCACTGCGAATGCCTGCTCCGGACTCATCCTGTGTCTTTCAGGAACTACTTGCCTCACTGACACTTCTGGCCTTGGGCCTTTAATTTTTGGAAGTTTAGCAGTAGCTAATACATGCTTAATGCGAATTTCAACTATGATCTTTAAATTCTCGGTGCTCTGCCAGGGCCTTCTCCTACCCCGCCGGGGCCAATCCGAGGACCTCACTAAACCATCCAATCGGTAGTAGAGACATGTGGTGTGTACAAAGGACAGGAACTTAATGAACCCGAGCTTATGACCCGCACTTAGTTGTGATTCTTCTTTCCTGGCAAATAATTGCAATCCCTGATCCCTATTGCAAACGCCGAACGTGGTTCAGCGGGTTACCCGCACCTGTCGGTGAAAGATAGACACACGCTGGTCCGTTCAGTGTAGCGCTCATGCAGCCCCGGACATCTGAGGGCATAACACACCTGTTATTGTTCGATCTCGTGATTGATCATGCAATGTAAGGGGTTATTAAAGCATCTTGGGTACTGCTGATGCCTACTCCTGACTGCTCCTGTGTCTTTCAGGAACTAATTGACTACATGATGCTTCTGGGCTTGGGCCTTTAATTTTAGTTTTTTTTGAAATGCATACATACATGCTTAATTTAAATTTCAACATTTATGGTGCAATGTATGGGGTCATTAAGCACTCTTGGGTAGTGTTTTATTCCAATTTTCTGATAATTATCACAGTAATAAACTTGAATTTTCCACAATAATAACCATTACACCATTGAACGCTTGTTGTGTGTGATTTTTTAAGTAAAATTTTCAAAAAAAATACGCAGAGGGATGAACTTATTTTATAGAAGAATGTCTTTTGGTGGTCCATCGTCCTGCATTATAGAGTCTTCTTTGTCTCTTGGATATGCGCTTGTTCTTAACCCCTTAAGGACAATGGATGTACTCCTACGCCCCCGTTTCCGAGTCCTTAAGGACCGAGGACGTAGGAGTACGTCCTGTCCATTCCCGGCCTCCCGTTGCTAGCCGGAGGGGAGCCGGTGCCCGATGCCTGCTGAAAACGTTCAGCAGGCATCACGACATATCGCCCAGGGGGGTCATTATGGTCACAATTCAGTCCAGCGATCTGCGGCGATTCCGGGTCAATGGGGTCTCCAGTGACCCGGTGACATGGAATTACTGGCTGATCGGGGCCGGCGGAGACGGCCCTGAACAGCCATAGCCAGCAGGGGAGAGGTGGCACTGGTGCCACCTCACGATCGCCCTGATTCGTCGGCCGGTTTACCGGCCGACCAATCAGGGTGCCTGCTACGGGTGTCACTCCCGCAACCCGCTCCGCCCCTCTTCTGGAGGACGTGAGCGGGTGCAGGACGTGCACCCCGGGGGCGCCCCAGAAGCGCCGGCGAGGGACTGACCTGATGCGGCGTGGAGCAGCAGCAGGAGGTGAGTGACAGCCTCCTGCTGTTGCTCAGCAACAGCTCCCAGCATGCAAAAAGGGCATGCTGGGAGCTGTAGTTATGCAACAGCAGGAGGCAGACCATCACAACTCTCAGCATTCCCTTATGGGCATGCTGGGACTTATAGTTTTGCAATAGCTGGAGGCACATTTTTTCTATGGAAAAGTGTACCTTCAGCTGTTGTATAACTACAACTCCCAACTTGCACAATCAGCTAAAGTGCATGCTGGGAGTTGCAGTGGTGCATCTGCTGGTTGCATAACTACAACTCCCAGCATGCCTGTTGGCTGTCGATTACTGCTGAGAGTTGTAGTTTTGCAATAGCTGAAGGCACACTGAGTTAAGTAGCAAACCAGTGTGTCTCCAGCTGTTGCATAACTACAATCCCCAGCATCCCCAGCCAAAGTAGTATGCCTCCAGCTGTTGCATAACTACAAGACCCAGCATGCCCTTCCGCTGTCCGTACATGCTGGGGGTTGTAGCTTTTGCAACAGCTTAAGGCACACTGGTTGCAAAACACTGAGTTTGTTACCAAACTCGGTGTTTCACAACCAGTGTGCCTCCAGCATGCACTGATAGACCGTACATGTTGGGAGGGGTAGTTTTGCAACAGCTGGATGTTTCTCCCCCCCAATGTGAACGTACACGGTACACTCACATGGGTGGAGGTTTTCAGTAAGTATCCGGCTGCAAGTTTGTGCTGCGCAAATTTTCTGCCGCAGCTCAAACTGCCAGCGAGAAACTACTGTGAACCCCCGCCCGTGTGACTGTACTCTAAAAACACTACACTACCAAAAATTTTTATAAAAAGTAAAAAAACACTACATATACACATACCGCTACACAGCCCCCCCTCCCCAATAAAAATGAAAAACGTCTGGCGCGCCACTGTTTCCAAAATGAAGCCTCCAGCTGTTGCAAAACTACAACAAAAAGGTGGTGGAGTCTGTCTGTATGTAAGAAGTGGTATGAAAGTCAGTGTGAACGATGCCATAGTGTGTGATGATTCTGAGGATGTGGAATCATTGTGGGTAGAATTACAAAAGGGAAATATTGAAAAAATAGTATTCGGTGTAATCTACAGACCCCCTAATATCACTGAAGAGATAGAAGGTCAGCTGTATAAACAAATAGAGAGGGCCGCCCGGGCAGGTACAGTGGTAATAATGGGAGATTTTAACTATCCAGATATAGATTGGGGCTGGGGGCTGGCTAAAACTACAAAGGGGAGAAAATTCCTAAATTTATTGCAGGATAATTTTATGGGCCAGTTTGTGGAGGACCCAACAAAAAGTGATGCCTTGTTGGATCTGATCATTTCCAACAACGCAGAGCTGGTTGGTAATGTAACTGTGCGGGAAAACCTTGGTAATAGCGACCACAATATAGTTACTTTTGACTTAAAATGTAGAAAACAAAGACAGACAGGGAAGGCAAAAACATATAATTTTAAAAAGGCAAATTTCCCTGGGCTGAGAGCTGCACTACAGAACATAGACTGGGGGGGGGGGGGGGGGGTGTTCTCAAATACTGATACATAAGGTAAATGGGACATCTTTAAATCAACTCTAAATAACTATACAGCTAAATATATACCAAAGGGGAACAAATATAAACGATTAAAACTAAATCCTACATGGCTGACAAATGATGTTAAAAGAGCAATAAACAACAAAAAAATAGCCTTAAAAAAATACAAATCTGACGGGTCAGCGATAACATTTAAACAGTACAAAGAGCTTAATAAAATCTGTAAAAATTTAATAAAAACAGCAAAAATTCAAAATGAGAGACAGGTGGCCAAAGAAAGCAAAACTAATCCTAAATATTTTTTTAGATATATAAATACAAAAAAAACAAGGACAGAGCATGTAGGACCCCTTAATAATGATAATGGGGAGGTTGTCACGGGCAATCAAGAGAAGGCGGAGCTACTGAATGGGTTCTTTAGTTCTGTATACACTATGGAAAAAGGAGCTGACATTGGCCAGGTCAGTGCTGGTAACACATCATCATGTAATGTACTGAACTGGCTTAATGTAGAGATGGTACAAGGTAAGTTAAGTAAAGTAAATGTAAGCAAATCTCCAGGGCCGGATGGACAACACCCAAGAGTTCTTAGAGAGGTAAGTTCAGTAATATCTGTACCCTTGTTCATGATATTTAGAGATTCTAATGAGGCTAATGTGGTACCAATCTTCAAGAAGGGCTCTAGGTCTTCGCCAGGCAATTATAGACCGGTAAGTCTAACGTGCATTGTGGGTAAATTGTTTGAAGGACTTATAAGGGATTACATACAGGAATACATAGGGGATAATAGTATTATAAGTGATAGCCAGCATTTTTTTTACTAAGGATAGAAGTTGTCAAACCAATCTAATTTGCTTTTATGAAGAGGTGAGTAGAAGCCTTGACAGAGGAATGGCTGTGGATATAGTGTTTCTGGATTTTGCCAAAGCGTTTGATACTGTCCCTCACAGACGTCTGACAGGTAAGTTAAGGTCTTTGGGCTTGGAAACTTTAGTTTGTAACTGGATTGAACACTGGCTCATGGATCGTACCCAGAGAGTGGTGGTCAATGATTCGTACTCTGATTGGACCCCGGTAATTAGTGGTGTACCCCAAGGTTCAGTACTGGGCCCGTTGTTGTTTAATTTATTTATCAATGATATAGAGGATAGCATTAACAGCTCTGTTTCTGTCTTTGCAGATGACACCAAGCTTTATAGCACAGTACAGTCTATAGAGGATGTGCATAAGTTAAAAGATGACTTGGATAGACTAAGTGTCTGGGCATCCACTTGGCAAATGAGGTTCAATGTGGATAAATGTAAAGTTATGCATCTGGGTACTAATAACATGCATGCGTCATATGTATTAGGGGGTATTAAACTTGCAGAGTCACTGGTAGAGAAGGATCTGGGTGTACTTGTGGATCACAGACTACAGATTAGCATGCAATGTCAGACTGCTGATTCCAAAGCCAGCAGGATATTGTCATGTATAAAAAGAGGCATGGACTCAAGGGACAGGGACATAATACTCCCCCTTTATAAAGCATTGGTACGGCCTCACCTGGAATATGCTGTTCAGTTTTGGTCGCCTGTTCATAAAAGGGACACTGCGGAGCTGGAAAGGGTGCAGAGACGCGTGACTAAACTAATATGGGGCATGGAACATCTTAGCTATGAGGAGCGATTAAAGGAGTTACAATTGTTTAGTCTTGAGAAGAGACGCTTAAGGGGGGATATGATAAATGTATATAAGTATATAAATGGCCCATACAAAAAATTTGGAGAAAAACTGTTCCAGGTTAAACCCCCCCAAAGGACGAGGGGGCACTCCCTCCGTCTGGAGAAGAAAAGGTTTAGTCTAAAGGGGCGACACGCCTTCTTTACCGTGAGGACTGTGAATTAATGAAACGGTCTACCTCAGGAACTGGTCACAGAAGGAACAATTAATAACTTTAAAACAGGGTTAGATACATTCCTGGAACAAAATAACATTAATGCTTATGCAGAATTATAAAACTACATCCCTTTCCCTTATCCCCTTACACCCTTCACTTCAATTCCCTGGATGGATGTATGTCTTTTTTCAACCATACTATGTAACTATGTAACTCCCAGCATGCACTGATAGACCGTACATGCTGGGAGTTGTAGTTTTGCAACAGCTGGATGTTCCCCCCTCCCAAATGTGAACGTACAGGGTACACTCACATGGGCGGAGGTTTACAGTAAGTATTCGGCTGCAAGTTTAAGCTGCGGCAAATTTTCTGCCGCAGCTCAAACTGCCAGCGAGAAACTACTGTGAACCCCCGCCCGTGCGACTGTACCCTAAAAACACTACCAAAAAATAAAATAAAAAGTTAAAAACACTACATATACACATACCCCTACACAGCCCCCCTCCCCAATAGAAATGAAAAACGTCTTGTATGCCACTGTTTCCAAAACGGAGCTTCCAGCTGTTGCAAAACAACTACTCCCAGTATTGCCAGATAGCCACTGACTGTCTAGGCATGCTGGGAGTTTTACAACAGCTGGAGGCACCCTGTTTGGGAATCACTGGCGTAGAATACCCCTATGTCCACCCCTTTGCAAGTCCCTAATTTAGGCCTCAAATGCGCATGTCGCTCTCACTTTGGAGCCCTGTCGTATTTCAAGGCAACAGTTAAGGGTCACATATGGGGTATCGCCGTACTCGGGAGAAATTGTGTTACAAATTTTGGGGGGTATTTTCTGCTATTACCCTTTTTAAAAGTGTAAAATTTTGGGGAAACCAAGCATTTTAGGCAATTTTTTTTTTTTTTTTACATATGCAAAATTTGTGAATTTGTGGGGTATTAAGGTTCACATTACCCCTTGTTATGTTCCCCGAGGGGTCTAGTTTCCAAAATGGTATGCCATGTGTTTTTTTTTGCTGTTCTGGCACCATAGGGGCTTCCTAAATGTGGCATGCCCCCAGAGCAAAATTTGCTTTCAAAAAGCCAAATGTGACTCCTTCTCTTCTGAGACCTGTAGTGCACCAGCAGAGCACTTTTCATCCCCATATGGGGTGTTTTCTGAATCGGGAGAAATTGGGCTTCAAATTTTGGGGGGTATTTTCTGCTATTACCCTTTTTAAAAATGTAAAAATTTTGGGAAACCAAGCATTTTAGGTATAAACATTTTTTTTTTTTTACATATGCAAAAGTCGTGAAACACCTGTAGGGTATTAAGGTTCACATTACCCCTTGTTACGTTCCCCGAGGGGGTCTAGTTTCCAAAATGGTATGCCATGAGGGTTTTTTTTTTTTGCTGTTCTGGCACCATAGGGGCTTCCTAAATGCAGCATGCCCCCAGAGCAAAATTTGCTTTCAAAAAGCCAAATGTGACTCCTTCTCTTCTGAGGCCTGTAGTGCACCAGCAGAGCACTTTTCACCCCCACGGGGTGTTTTCTGAATCTGGAGAAATTGGGCTTCAAATTTTGGGGGGTATTTTCTGCTATTATCCTTTTTATAAATGTAAAATTTTTGGGAAACCAAGCATTTTAGGTAAAAAAAAATGTTTTTTCTTTACATATGCAAAAGTCGTGAATCACCTGTGGGACATTAAGGTTCACTTTACCCCTTGTTACATTCCCCGATGGGTCTAGTTTCCAAAATGGTATGCCATGTGTTGTTTTCTTTTGCTGTCCTGGCACCATAGGGGCTTCCTAAAGGTGACATGCCCTTCAAAAACCATTTTTCGCTCCTTCCCTTCTGAGCCCTCTACTGCGCCCGCCGAACACTTTACATGGACACATGAGGTATGTGCTTACTCGAGAGAAATTGGGTTTCAAATACAAGTAAAAATTTTCTCCTTTTTACCCCTTGCAAAAATTCAAAAATTGGGTCTACAAGAACATGCGAGTGTAAAAAATGAAGATTTTGAATTTTCTCCTTCACTTTGCTGCTATTCCTGTGAAACACCTAAAGGGTTAATGCACTTACTGAATGTCATTTTGAATACTTTGGGGGGTGCAGTTTTTATAATGGGGTCATATATGGGGTATTTCTAAGATGAAGACCCTTCAAATCCACTTCAAACCTGAACTGGTCCATGAAAAATATAGAGTTTGAAAATTTTGTGAAAAATTTCAAAATTGCTGCTGAACTTTGAAGCCCTTTGGTGTCTTCCAAAAGTAAAAGCTCATACATTTTATGATGCAAACATAAAGTAGACATATTGTATATGTGAACCAAATTTTTTTTTATTTTGGATATCCATTTTCCTTACAAGCAGAGAGCTTCAAAGTTAGAAAAATGCTAAATTTTTTTTTTCATCAAATTTGGGGATTTTTCACCAAGAAAGGATGCAAGTTACCATAAAATTTTACCACTAAGTTAAAGTAGAATATGTCACGAAAAAACTACCTCAGAATCAGAATGATAACTAAAAGCACTCCAGAGTTATTAATGTTTAAAGTGACAGTGGTCAGATTTGCAAAAAACGCTCTGGTCCTTAAGGTGTAAAATGGCCTGGTCCTTAAGGGGTTAAACAAAGGTACAAAAACCAAAAATGGTCGATCAGGGCTATGGAGACATTGCGCCTACATCTTACGGCCATATGAGCCCTGTGGGTGCTTGTGAGATTAGGTCCTTTGTACCCACACGGCTGCGTCCGGGACACAAATTTTGATTTAAATTTCAAATAAAAAAATCACACATTTCAATGGTCTCCTTATGCTGCAGCCAACTCCAGGCTGCGTCATTCTGGTAATATATAGAGAGCACTCGCTGTCCTAAATTTTCATTAACATTTTTCGTAAAAAATGTTTGTCTTTTTTATTAGGGATTATGAAGCTTTGGTGCGTACTCATGCATCAGCCAACTCCAGCCTGTGTCATTCAGGCAATATATGGTTTACTGATGGCACTGCTGGGCCTGGGTCTGAGAATTTCATATTTTCTCTTAGGTAGCACCCGCTATCCAAAAGTCTTCTTCATAAATTTCTACAATTGTTGTGTTTTTTTGGAGGGATAGTGAAGCCCTAGTGTGTACTCATGCATCAGCCAACTCCAGACTGTGTCATTCAGGCAATATATAGGTAGCACCCACTGTCCTAAATATTCTTACATTTTTTTTTTTAAATGGTTGTTTTTTCTTTGGGATTCTGAAGCCCTGGTGTGTACTTAATGTTGCTTCCTGCTACACTCTGTCAGCCCGTTGGTCCTGTGACAGTGTGCTACTCCGCCTCCACATCCTCCACTGTGTCTTAAGCCTCCACTGCCCAGACAAGTCTCAGTGGCCCTTCAGCATACCATGTGTGCAGGTCAAGGCGGTGTCACGCTGTTCTTCACATGGTTTGCCTTGGCGAGAAGTCTTGGAGACAATGTCCGGTCAGGGCAATGGATACGTTGCGCCTAAATCTCACGGCCACATGAGCCCAGTGGGGGCTTGTTGGATTTGGTCCTTCGTACCCACACGCTGGGGTCCGGGACACGCAAAGGTTGTTTTAAATTTCAAATCAAAAAATGATGGTGCTGCTGGGCCTGGGTCTGGGAATTTCACATTTTCTCATAGGTAGCAACCGCTATCCAAAATCTTTTTCAAAAATTTAGAAAATTGTTGTGTTTTTGGGGGGGATTGTGAAGCCCTGCTGTGTACTCGTGCTTCAGCCAACTCCAGGCTGGTTCATTCAGGCAATATATGCTTTACTGATGTTGCTGTGGGGGCTTGTTGGATTTGGTCCTTCGTACCCACACGATGGGGTCCGGGACACTCAAAGTTTATTTTAATTTTCAAATAAAAAAAATGATGGTGCCGCTGGGCCTAGATCTGGGAATTTCAAATTTTCTCATAGGTAGCACCCAATATCAAAAATCTTCGGTTTAAATTTCTTAATTCATCTTTTAATCTTAGGGATTGTTAAGGCCTAGTGCCTACTCATGCTGCTGGCAACTCCGAGCTGTGCCATTTATCCACTATATGGTCTCCTCATGCTGCCAACACCTCCATGCTGTGTCATTAAGCTACTGTATGGTCTCCTCATGCTGACAACATGTCCACGCTGTGTCATTCAGCCACTATATGGTGTCCTCATGCTTCAGCCTCATCCAAGCTGTGTCATTCAGCCACTATATGGTGTCCTCATGCTGCCAACACCTCCACACTGTGCCATTCAGCCACTAAATGGTCTCCTCATGCTTCCAACACCTCCACGCTATGTCATTCAGTCACGATATGGTCTCCTGACTCTGATGCTACCTCTGTCATTGTGCTGCTGTGCGGCAGTGATTCTAAAAGAGATGCCGATAATCTGCATGTTATTCTGAATAACAGTATTATTTCACTACCCCAGCACACTACATATGCATTTTAGAACACAACAAAGTGTTCTATACCCCTATAGAGGCTGTATATAGGCTAGAAATAGCCTTTTTTAATATATATTCGCCGCAAAAAAAATTGGATCAAAATTAACTTTTTCGGAAACTTCAGCAAATCGGCCGAATCGAATTTTTGAAAAGTTCGCTCATCTCTATTCCTTTCCTTAAGCTTGCGGCCTAAGTCCCTGAAATTATTTTTTAGGACACTCCACCTACCTCTGACTTTGTCATTGGTGCCAATATGTACCATGACTGCTGGGTCTTCTCCAGCCCCACCCAGCAACCTGTCAACCCGATCCGCGATGTGCTGAACTCGAGGGCCCGGAAGACAACACACTGTTCGGCTATCCCGGTCTTTGTGACAGATCGCCCTGTCTGTCCCCCTAATAATTGAGTCCCCCACTACCAGTACCTGGTTCACAATGTAAATAGCTCTTTCGATATCGGTTTGTGTGTATTCTCTTAGTTTCAACCGTTTAGATATATCTGATTGAGAAACTCGTGAAATTGATGTGCTCGTTCTTATGTACCGAGCCACACTAGGAGGAGTCTGTCCAGATATCTTCCATACCATCCAATCAGATGGAAAAAATGGATTGGTTTTATTAAAAAGGAAGACCTCCTCCCAGTGGGCCATATAGAGGTTTGCCATTGACAGGAAAAATTTTGCTCCCATGGGACATCCAGTTGTCTGAAGGAAGTAATGAGAATCAAAACGAAAAAAAAAATTATGTGCAAGTAAAAATGATAAAGCATCCAGTATGAATTGTTTAAGTTCAGTACTATAATTGCTGTATTTGTCCAAATGGTGAGCTGTAGTTTTTATTGCAAGATTGTGCGGGATACATGCATATAATGATACAATGTCAGCAGATAACCCAATTGCCTTGTTTGGCCATGTAAAGTTGTATGCTGCTTGTAATAATGATTTTGTATCCTGTATGTAACCTGGGGTATGAGTGGCTAATGGTTGTAGTAAATTGTCCAGCCAGGCTCCAAGCAATTCAAGAAGGTAGTCAATCCCAGCCACAATGGGTCTCAATGGTGGAGGAAATTAGTTTTTGTGTGTTTTCGGAAATGCATGAAAAACTGGGCATACTGGGGTGGTGGGTAACAAGTATTCTTTCTGTTGATTGGTAATGATATTGAGACAAAATCCTTCCTGTAATAATTTTTCCAACTTCATACGGATGATATTGGTGGGATCAGATCAGATCGGTCTGTAGGTGGATTGGTCTTGAAGCATCCCATGGATTAATTTTATATAGAGTGCACGATCCATAATTACAACAGAACCACCTTTATCAGATGGACATATAATAATATTTGAGTTGTTTCTTAACTCAGTTAGTGCTTTTCTCTGTTTCCATGTGAGATTATAAGGTAGTTTGTGCTTATTCGCCTCCAATTCCTTTAAGTCTTTTTCGATACATTGTTGGAATATGTCCATTGCTTCGCACCTTGAATTCATTGTGTAAAAAGTAGGTTAGAAGTAGAAAATATGCTATTGGTGGAAATAATTGGGGAAATGGTAGGTGATAAAGTTTCTCAATCAGAATCAATACAATTTACGATTTCCTACCCAATGTGACAAATACCAATTTTTTAAACGTCACACTCATGAGTAATTCACAATCTAACAAAATTGAAACTAAACTGTAACGAAAACAAACTGCAGGCAACAGCCAGTTACATGCGTGAAGCTGTCATCCACAACATGTTATTAAAAACTTGCCCATAGGAGAGTTCGGACGAGCGAGAAGAACTTGTTCAGAAGATCAAGAATACATGACAACCTGTACAAATATATTTAATCGGTTGAAACTAAGAGGATACACACAAACTGATATCCAAAGAGCCATGAACATCGTGAACTCCAAATCACAGGGACACTACCTAAAAAATAAACCACATTCATTCCAACAGAATAATAAATACTCACAACATAGCGTGGATTTCAATTACATAAAACAGATTGTTTTGAAACACTTACTTATCAGTGTAAAATCAATTATCCCCGAGTGATCTTCGAATGGAATCGAATAGAAAACAAATTTTGCTTAATTGTACGGGATCCTATAGATGCGGCCACACACAATGTAATCTATGCAAATTCATTAATAATTTTAAACAATTCATATCTTCATCTAGCACTGGCATCAGTTACAATATTAAATCATTCATTAACTGTCACAGTACACACGTCATCTACCTTGCTATTTGTACCCTCTGCAATATGCCGCCACCTCCACACTGTGTCATTCAGCCACTATAATGGTCTCCTCATACTGATACCACCTCCAGGCTCTGTCATTGTGCCGCCCTGTGACATTGATTCTATTAGTGATGCCTCTGATCTGCTTGTCATACTGAATAACAGTATTATTTCACTAACCCAGCACACACCCTATGCGTTTTACAGCAAGCTAAAGTGTTCTACACCCCTATTGAGGCTCTCTGTTGGCCAGATATAGCCATTTTTAATAATGATTCGCTGCAAATAAATTCAGACTAAAGCTTTTTTTTTTTTAATTCCGCAAATTGGCCAAATAAAATTTTTCAAAAATGTGCTCATCTCGGAATACTCCCATTGACAAACAACACTTACCCTCCCAATAACAACAGGAAGGATGCATACAGGAGGGATGAACCAGTAGAAATCAAAACATTGCCTCTATAGCAGTCTTTGCCAACAGCTTACTTAACTAAACAACCCTCAGGGTAGTTAGGGGCCAAAGCCACAAATATCCAAACCCCTGGGCCGGAGACCGGGGTAAAAAAAGCCCCTAAATATTCAACCCCAAAAATATAACTTTTAATGGTTTCATATAAAATGTGTCTCCAAAGTGGTAGTTAAAACTGACACTAGACAAGGGTTATATATGTATTGTATTGAATGGGAGCACTATCGTGCTTCCAACTGAGTGTGGAACTGCAGTGTACGGCCTGAATGACCCCTGTCTGAGTGTCCTTAAAATTTAAACAACATGCCAACCTCTACATGTTTCGCCTTGACAACGGCGTTCTCAAAAGGTATGTTGTGGCAACAATATTACCCTTGTCCAGTGTCAGTTTTAACTACTAGTGTTGGGAGCGAATATTCGCTTTTCAAATTTTTATCACGAATATCGCAAATTCGCAAATATTGCGAATATATTAGAAATTATGAATATTCACTTTTTTCCTCATATGTGAATATTCTCATAGGCGCATATTCACATATGTGAATATTCACATATTCCTTCTTTTCACTTGTTGGACAATTAGAATGATGCAAATACACTTGTCAGAGGTCATCAACAACATCCCTAGCAACCAATAGTAAAGTTGCCCACCCCCTCGCTGTTTTCTTCATCGAATACACAAATATGCAAATATTCACATATGCGAATATAGCGAATACGCGAAATTCACAAATATAGGACGAATATTCGTCCATATATTCACAAAATATCGCACATTTGAATATGGGCAATGCCGCTCATCACTATTAACTAGCACTTTGGGGACACATTTTATATGAAAACTTTAAAAGTTATCTTTTAGGGGTTGAATATTTAGAGGTTTTTTACCCTGAGCTTCGGCCAAGGGGTTTGGATATTTGTTTATTTGCAAACAGTGCCCCCAATTCATACACCTAAACCTAATAGATTGTCACATCAAAGAAAGTATAGGTCACTGAACAGAGGTCCAAAGCCATGCCATTATTTGACGAGAACCCCTTTGGAAAAGACAGATGGTGAATAAGCTGAGGCTTGTTCTTCTTTTTCATGGGATAATTCCCAATCAGGATACCTACAAATTTGCCACTAGAGGAACCATAAACATATCTGCCATCCATCTTATATATCCTTATATACATTCTGCACAACAAGCAGGTGAACCACCACATAACACAAATTCTTGGTAAATAATCCCCCCTTGGTAAATAATTTTCAAAACTAGACTCCAACAATTGGGCAGCTTTTAAGTCTGGTTACTTATTCACTGCCCATCTGATGATCTGCACCAGTCACCCCCCTTTCCAACACTATCACCCCCAGTCCATTGGCAATTTTTAAAACACCAAGATGCCTCATGAGACCCTAAGCAAACTGAGAATTAAGATGTTAAAATGTGCATTTTGATCCAGGTGCATTTTGATTAGGCCCCCTCAATGAAGAGGAAACACAGTCCCTTTTGTAAAGCCAACAAGTGTCTAGACTGCATTGAACCCTTGGCCCCTCCTGGAATATCCTGCCCCATGAAACCCACCCTAGCCGACACCATTACCCGTAGCCACAGGCTAATATCCTTGTTATCTCAGTCAACATTGGGACGCACAGTCTTTCACTGACAAAACTGTTTGTCATAAAGAAGCCACGCCTGACCTCTATACACCCATTATGCTTCCCTTGTACTGTCTAAATAACAAAACAAGTTGGAGCAATTCACAGGCTTCTTCTCACCAATAACACTGGCAAAGATTGCAAAGGCCTGTAGCCATTTTATGAAAGTTCTAGGGATCAAACAGTTTTCTAAAGGGTGCAGGGAAAATATCTGCACCTTATTCTTTAGATACTCCCCCAAAGACATGTAAAGACAAAACATATGTAAACCTTCCTATTATGGCATCCTTCATCCACATTACCACACCATCTTACAACCCACTAAGCACACCTTCTGAGATTGTACTGACACATACACCCCAGATCCAGATACACTCGCACACCCCACTTGGCTCAACCCATTCTACCCTCACCCCCAAGCACCTTCCAACCAACACTACAGTTGATTGGATGATGATACACTTAGCCCCTATCCTGTGGATAAGGGATACGTTGTCTTTCACAGGACAACCCCTTTAAATATGATAAATATGAATGATGGATCTAAGATTTTTTTATCCTGCTTTATTTTGTTACTGTCTATTTGATAACCATTTTATAGCTTCTTAAAAAACAGTGGTAAAACTTTTTTTTAAATCAGAATCTCAATCGATCTCAGCAACTGCTTCTGTGGCTGACCTTTCTACATATTTTGCATGTTTGCTCTAACTAATAACCATGAAAGTTAGACTTGGCTTTTTCATATATATATATATAAATATAATGGCTAATTTGAAATTCCGAACGAGTCCTCTGACATTTACCTGCTATTATTTTTTGTCTAGGAAAGTCTGTGTAAATGAAGAGGGTCAATCAAATATGAGATGCTTGAAAGAAGTAGGAGAAGCACAATAATGTACTGTCAACAAGACCAGCTGTTTATTAATAGGCAGATTCAGTTATTACATCTATGTACTATATACATAGAAGTGTTGATTTTTTAGTATTGTTGCTTGTGAAGTACACTGCCACTTGCAGGACATGATGTACAGTTCAGAAGTAAAGTGACAGTCAGTCTTTGGAATGTGAATTCGGGTAGAAAAACAGACATGGTGCACATCTACAATGTTGTATAATGATCTGATTGCTTCTCAGCATAATATCAAAGACTAACAGGTGTTGTTAGTATACATTTTTGATCAAAAAGTACAAGCCTACTCGCCACGTCAAGGCCACCTATTTAGAGTGGGTCCCTAACGTCCCTAGCATAAAATGGCGCAGCACCGGGTGGCGACCACCACCGCCGTGACACCAGTGCCCACAGGGGGGAACGACCCACTGGCAGAGCGGCCCCAACGCCACTCAAACCAGTCTATGGGCCGCACCTCCCTGCAGACACGGCGCCACGGCAGCAACGGACGCCACACAGCACCCCACCAGTGTGAACAAGGTGTAATAGCTCACTTACCATGCTCTCCCAGTCAGACTGGGTGGCTGCTAGGAAAGAAATGGCCCATGTGTAGCTAACTACTACTTATATAGGGTTGGGCTGAGGGGGTGGGGAAGAGTGCAGCACATGTTCAAAAAAAAAAAGGAGGTGGCCCCAACGCCACTCAAACCAGTCTATGGGCCACGGCAGCAACGGACGCTGCACAGCACCACACCAGAGTGAACAAGGTGTAATAGCTCACTGAGAAGCAATCAGATCATTATACAAGATTGTAGATGTGCACCATGTCTGTTTTCTACCCGAATTCACACTGTGTTTTCTATCCCCTCCTTTTTTTTTGTTTGAACATGTGCTGCACTCTTCCCCACCCCCTCAGCCCAACCCTATATAAGTAGTAGTTAGCTACACATGGGCCATTTCTTTCCTAGCAGCCTCCCAGTCTGACTGGGAGAGCATGGTAAGTGAGCTATTACACCTTGTTCACACTGTTGTGGTGCTGTGCGGCGTCCGTTGCTGCCGTGGCGCCGTGTCTGCGGGGGGAGGGGGGGTTGCGGCCCATAGACTGGTTTGAGTGGCATTGGGGCCGCTCTGCCAGTGGGTCGTTCCCCCCTGTGGGCACTGGTGTCGCGGAGGTGGTGGTCGCCGCCCAGTGCTACGCCATTTTATGCTAGGGACGTTAGGGACCCACTCTAAATAGGTGGCCTTGACGTGGCGAGTGGGCTTGTACTTTTTGATCAAAAATGTATACTAACAACCTGTTAGTTTTGATATTATGCTGAGAAGCAATCAGATCATTATACAAGATTGTAGATGTGCACCATGTCTGCTTTCTACCCGAATTCAGCCTTTGGAATGTGTTGCAGAGGTAGTGGAGGTGAAAGCAGTGACCGAGCACTAGTGGGACTGGTAGGCATGGTGGTGAGATTGTATGGCATCATGGTGGATATGCTGAAAAGGAACAAGGAGCCCATGACTAGACATCACATGTTTATAATGAGAAGATTGGTGGGGACTATAAGGAAGAGTTTGATGATCATGATGTCAGCTGGCCTGTTGGTCTGATCAGCTCAGAAGCAGATAACAGGGAAATATACATTTCTATTCAGACTCTGCCAGTCTGAAAGGAGTACCTCCTGTCATAGATTTATGACAGTGATAAGGGAATGGTTTGTTTGCATTATCTCTGAAGAGCATAGCAGTGCCATCCTCCACCCCAATACAAGATAAGAGGGGAGATAATAAACTGTGATATAAATATGCATATCCATATAGTGAATATTAGTTCTTTATGTATAAAATAATCCTAAGAACATATGATATTGTCATATGTAACATTTCAGTCAGTCCAGCAATCAATTAGAGGTTTGTAGAAACTGTGAGCAACTATTCATCAGTTTTGGGAAGCAGTGAAGTCCAGATGTTGGAAAGGTATCCAGTGCGTATCCTTATTTCCAGGCATAAATCTATAGTTTGGGACTGTCTTAACTAGGCCCAAAATTGTCTGGAAAGATGATGTGAGTCTAAGCTTTAATAGCTTAAGTGTCATGGTAATCTGAGGTCTCTGAGTTAAAGGGGTACTCCGGCCCTAAGACATCTTATCCCCTTGATAAGATGTCTTAGGGCTGGAGTACTCCTTTAAGGCTCTATACTTGATTGATGTCTGACATATGAAGTTAAAACATTAACCCTTACTGGTAAGAAGTCTAATTGCCCATGCAATAGGGCCACCTAGCATATGGGTATTTCACATTACACAGGATGTGATGTACATATATGGGTGACATCAGATGGTCATTTCCATATGTGAACGCCCAAGGTACATTTATTGGGGAATTCCAATTTAGGAGGTTTGTGCAGTAGAATGTGCAATTGAAGATGTTTAAACACATGGTTGAGCCACATGGAGACACATGAAGACAAAGTAAAGATCCGCTTTTGCATAATTTGCCAGATCTTAAGACAGAGTTTCATATACTCTGATAGATATTAGATGTCGTCCATTATAGAGATATCTTATACAATCCCCGGGACTTCTTTGCATCTTTAGGAAAGCTAATTAAGAAACACGTCCATAAAAAGCCAAGGGGAATTTTTTCATGATCCAGCTAGGCCTCACTTGAAATGCCCACATGGTAACAGGACACTGTTTACCCATGATGTTGGAGGTACTCAGCTTTGCAGGTTGCAGAAGGGAAATGCCACAGGACTGGTAAGATACAAAATGATATTTCATTTGATTAAGACTAATTTGAACATGTGGATAAAAGGATTTCAATTAATATGCTGAATAGATCTTTTTGCTTTACAGTAATCTTCTGCTCACACAGTCTTTAATTCAAGTATCACTCTACAAGCTTCTTTTAGATGCAATTCTCTATGTAGAAGTTCACATAAAGAATTGTGCACACTCATACAGAAGTGTTAGTGTTTCAAGTGTACCTGAAACTGGTGCTCTTTATTTCAGTCCTCTTGTCACTAATCTTTGACTGGATTAGGTGGTAACTGAATCACTGTAGAGCTCAAAGGTGGAAATCATCCATTTGTCTCTCAATAGGATGCAAGACGGAATATTCCTCGCTTCTCTCTAGCACTCTAACAGAACAAGAAAACCGCCAAGGGCATAAAATCATAGGAGGAACAGCCGTCCTAAATTTCCATAAAGAAAAATTCTGGTATAAAAAATTATTTTCAAATAAAACTATTAGTAAGATATATAACTTGCTTAGATGGTGTTGCCACATATAGTACTGACTTCGGTTCTGACTTCAGCATATTTAGCTTAACTCTTGACAAGAAGTTGTGTTGTTCTTTCATTTTTTAGTGTGGTATTGTCTCCAGCTCCCAGGCTCTTTCCCTCTAGTGAGGCAATGATCCAAGATCATCCTCTGCTGTCTCAGGCTCACAGCTGGCCTTTGGGGTGTGCGAGCTGTGCGGCCGCACAGGGCGCCATAGCAACAGGGGCACCAGGCGGCCGACACAGCCGGCAGTGTAACAGGCCGGCCGAAGATGGAGAGAAGCGAGCTGCAGGCTGCAGCTGCTTTGAAGGAGGAAGCAAGGTCCGGAGCGTTGAGGAGGAGCTTGGGGACGTGGGCAGCGTCCAAGTGCTGCGTGCGCTTTCACAGAGAGCTGCAGAAGGATCACTGTGTGCAGTGTGAAGGCGGTGGCCGGTGCTCTACAAGCTGATTCCAGGGAGCAGCACAGCAGCCTTCAAAAGTAAGTGCCTGGCTGTTCTAAATAATTGTTTTATTTTGTGCTTTTTTAATTAATTTATTTTTTAATCCCTTAAGGACGCAGCCCTTTTTCACCTTAAGGACTGAGACCTTTTTCGCAATTCTGACCACCGTCGCTTTACGCATTAATAACTCTAAAACGCTTTTACCGAATATTCTGATTCTGAGATTTTTTTTTGTGATATATTCTACTTTATTTTGGTGGTAAATTTTCGTCGTTACTTGCATCCTTTTTTGGTGAAAAATCCCATAATTTTATGAAAATGTTGAACATTTTGCATTTTTCTAACTTTGAAGCTCTCTGCTTGTAAGGAAAATGGATATTCCAAATACATTTTATTTTTATTCACAAATACAATATGTCCACTTTATGTTGGCATCATAAAATGGACATATTTTTACATTTTGAAAAAATTAGAGGGCTTCAAAGTAAAGCAGGAATTTTCAAAAATTTCATGAAAATTGCTAAATCTGAAGGGACAGATGTTACAGAACTACAACTCCTAGCATGCCTGGGCAGTCTAGGCATGCTGAGAGTTGTAGTTTGGCAACATCTGGAGGGCTACCGTTTGGGCACCACTGTAACAGTGGTCTCCAAACTGTGACCCTCCAGATGTTGCAAAACTACATGCTGGGAGTTGCAGTTTGGCACCCACTAGGAAGGGCATCAGTAAATATCACTTACTGCTCCCTTCCTTTCCCCCCCCCCCACCGTCTTCTTTGCAGGTACTGGCCTCCATCTTCTCCCCCCGTTCTGCCCGACTTCCAGGGGTGGGCAGAACGGGGGTTGCCATGGCAACCCACTGTCCTGCGCTGCCATTGGTCAGAATCAGTTCTGACCAATGGCAAGGGATAGGAGGAGATCGCAGCACTGCGACGTTGCTCCTATCCCTCAGGATGATCGGGGCTGTCACTGACAGCTCCGATCATCTCTATTTTCTGGGTGATCGGGTCACCAGAGACCCAATCAGCCCGGAATAGCAGAAAATCGCATGTCTGAATTGACATGCGATTTTCTGCGATCGCCGACATGGGGTGGTCTCAGGACCCCCCCTCGGCGATGTGCCGGGATGCCTGCTGAATGATTTCAGCAGGCATCCCGATCCGGTCCCCAACCAGCTAGCGGTGGGGACTGGAATTTCCAAGGGCGTATGCATACGCCCCACGTCCTTAAGGACTCGGGATGCAGGGCGTATGCATACGCCTGGCGTCCTGAAGAGGTTAACCAGGGCATATGATATGTGAAGGGGGCAGGGTCCGTCCGTCTAATTATGGAAGAAAGAGAGAGGGTCTGATTAATGGGGACAGAGAAGTGGAATGGTGAAGGGGGGAGGGGGGGTCTGAGTCTGCTAAAGGGGGACTGGTGAAGGGGAGAGGGTCTGATTAAGGGGTGAAGGGGGGAGATGGTCTGATTATGAGTGACAGGGGACTGAGTAATAAGAACATGGGACTGGTGAAGGAGGGGTCTGAGTCTGCTTAAGGGGAACTGGTGAAGGGGGAGGGCCTGATTAAGGGGGTCTGCATTTGATTAAGGGGGGCAGGGGACTGGTGAAGGGGAACATGGGACTGATTAAGGGGACAGGGGACTGATTAAGGGGGACATGGGACTGATTAAGGGGGCAGGGGACTGATTATGGGGGACAGGGGGGAGGGGACTGATTAAGGGGGACAAGGGACTGATTAAAGGGGAAAGGGGATTGATTAAAAGGACAGGGGACTGGTGAAGGGGGGCAGGGGACTGATTAAGGGGAGGCAAGTGTTTTATTGAACGAGTGGCCAAGGGTTTTGGTGATGGGAATGAAGGTGGCAGTGTGCTTCAAATTGTCTAGAGGGTGCCAAACAAAAACATTGGTTAAAGAAATGTGGGAGAGTCTATGCATGCTTAGAGTTGTAAAATAGTTAGATATATTGTTCTGACAACATAGCTCTTGTTCCTACAATACATAAACTTCATCATTTCGTTAACATAATTTCGTAATCCACTTCCTCACAAGTGACATCTGATACCCTCAGTCAACAGTCGGTGGGTTCCTCAGACACAACCCTCAGTTGACATGGCCCGGGAGCATTCCCTGTCCTCCCATTGCCTCTGTCCTATGCTGTTCCCTCCCCTACAGAAGTAACTTATGCTGTGGGTTCAGCTCCACAATTCACTGAGGGCGATCTAATAGAGGACAGTCAGAAGCTAGTGCCCAGCCAAAAAGTGGAGTAGACATCTGCAGCTTCCTTGGCTAGAAGGGCAAGTAGTGATGAGGAGAGTGACATGGGAGGTGGTGTTGCCAGCCTTCAGGGTCCTGAAGCAGACACTGTTGAGGAACCTGAAGAGGACATCAGTGACGTGCAAACACTTGTTGGTGGTGATGAAGCCAATCACAATTGGGAGCCGCATGCAAAAGGGGCTTCATCATCATCATCAGGATAAGAGGGTTGCAGGTTGTTTGTCTGTGAGGCAGCAGCTGAGCCAGCAAAGTGGTAGCATGGTTGGCAGTCAGCATGGTGGCAGAAGTGGAAATTCTGGACCCTGCTTCGCGGCAGCCTACCTTCCCAGGAGGTAGTGGATCAGGGGTTCTTGGAGACAGCGGCGGTAACAGTCAATTAGTGCGGACTGTTGGTAGGAAAATCAGCTACTCTGCAATGTGACAGTCTTTAATCAAGCATCTGGAGGAGGTTAACATAGCCACATGCAAGATGTGTCGGCAGGTGAAGCGTGGCCAGGCTCCTAATGTTGTCACCACAGCCCTACGTTAACATATGCTGCACCACCATAAAGCAGCCTGGGGGAACCGTGGCTCCGATGCGGTGGTCCAGCCTGCTGCATAACCCAGTGGCACGCCTCTCCCTCTTTCAGCCAGCCAAGGCTCCACCACCTCAGCCAAAGGGAGCTGTGTGTCATAGCCTCCTTCAGCCGCTCCAGATGCTCCTGCTCCTCCTACTTTGAGTCAGTTATTCTGCCAGCAATCCATTGGCAAAGGCGTGTCCAAGAGACAACAGTATGTGCCCCCTCATCCAACGGCGCAGAAGGTGAATGTGCTCCTGTCCAAGTTGCTGGTGCTACAGTTCCTCCCTTTTCAAGTGGTGGACTCTGCACCTTTCAGAGAACTGATGGCTTGTGCCGAGCCAAGGTGGAGAGTCCCAAGCCTTAATTTCTTTGCAAAGAAGGCAGTACCAGCCCTGCACAATTTTGTGGAAGAGAAGTTGGGCCAGTCCTTGAGCCTGTCGGTGTGTAACATAGTGCATGGCTGCGCCGACGTCTGGAGCTGTAACTATGGTCAGGGACAATACATGTCCATTATGGCCCATTGGGTGAATGTGGTTCCTGCACAGCCACAACACCAACTTGGACAGGTCACGCCGCTTACTCCTCCGTGCTCTCAGGCCGTTGGTCCTGTGACAGTGTGCACCTCCTCATCCTCCACTGTGTCCTCAGCCTCCACTGCAAGGACAAGTCTCAGTGCCCCTTCAGCATATTAATTGTGTAGGGCATGGTGGTGTCACGCTGTTCTTAACACGGTTTGCCTTGCCAAACGGAGTAACACAGGGGAGGAACTGCTAAAAGTAATTCATAAAGAGCATGGCTTCCTCCACAAAAACTGGAAATTTCGAACCATGGTGACTGACAACGGAAGAACATCTTGTCTGCGCTGCGACAAGGAAGGCTAAGCCATGCGCCCTGCTTGGCGCACATGTTCAATCTGGTTGTCAAGCGGTTCCAGAAGTGTTCCCCACATTTGCACGACATCCTGACAATGGGAAGGAAACTTTGCATGCACTCCAGCCACTCATACACTGCAAAGCACACCCTCTTTGGGCTGCAGTGTAAGAACGGCATCCCCCAACATATTCTGAATTCCACCCTTCATATGTTGGACCGAACACGAACAGAGAAAAGCCATCACCGATTTCTTGATGATCCAAGCGGATAGGGGTACTCCCCTGTGTAACTTCAATGTCAACCATTGGTCGCTCATACGTGACACCTACTGTTTGCTCAGGCCCTTTGGTGAAGCCACATTATTAGTCAGTCGCCAGGATTACGGGATGAACAACGTCATTCCACTGCTACATTTCCTACAACACATGTTGGAAACGATGGCTGGTCAGGGCACTGGAGACGTGGCGCCTACATCTCACGGCCACATGAGCCCTTTGGGGGGCTGAACTGGAGGAGGAAGAGGGGGAGGGGCACAGTGGAGTACAGTTTTGGTTTTGCAAAATGGGTGGTTTTTCTATTCATCTGACAAGAGAGTAGGAGCAGGAGCAGCTAGAGGAGCTAGAGGGTTATTATGAGGAAGGCGAGACAGAGGACCCAGACACACCGTGGCAGTATGCAGTGGAGATGGAGGAAGGGAGTCCCTCCGAGTTACTTGCACAAATGGAATGATGCATGCTCTGCTGATTGTGTAGAATTGTCACCATTCGGCATCGAGATGACTTCCACTGCCATGGCTGCTGGGGAGGGGTGGGGTGGCAGGAGCAGTACCAGTTCCATCAGCAGCAGCCTGAGTCTACAGTCGCTGATGAGTAGCTTTCTTCACCCGCATTGTGAAGCAATTCATCTGCAGCAGGTAGACCTGGAGCAGAACCAGCAGGTGGTGGCTTGATTTGACATGACCATGCCAACACACCTTGAAGATCCGCTGGACTTCTGGGCAGCCAAACTTGATTTGTGGCCGCAACTAGCAGAGTTTGCTCTGGAAAAGCTGTCCTGCCAGGCCAGTAGTGTGCCATCAAAGCGGGTGCTTAGTGCGGCGGGGGCCATAGTCACCCCAAGGAGAACTCGTATGTCCACGAAAAATGTGGAGAGACTGACCTTTGTGAAGATGAATCAGGCATTGATCAGCCAGGATTACCACCCACCAATGCCTGATGCATCAGAGTAGATTGACAATGGTGCCACACCAACACTTCACAAATATGGATAGTGCCAAACATATTTAAGGCACTGTTCCCAAGTTACAAACATTCCTCCGCATCAGACCTTTTTTCACCCACCTTCGTCACCGGGTACTGGTATTGCCACCCACCGCACTAAGCTGTCACCAAGTCACTTTCAGGACTCCTGATGCTGCTGCTGCAACCTCCAGGCTGTCTCATTCTGCCACCATATGTTCTCCTCATGCTGCCACCCCCTCAAAGCTATGCCATTCAGCCACTATATGGTCTCCTCATGCTGCCGCCACCTCCACGCTGTGTCACTCAGCCACTATATGATCTCCTCATGCTGCCGCCACCTCCACGCTGTGTCATTCAGCCACTGTATGTGCTCCTCATGCTGCTGCCTACTGCAGGCTGTGCCATTCAGCCACTATATGGTCTCCTCATACTGCCACCAACTCCATGCTGTGCCATTCAGCCACTATTTGGTCTCCTCATGCTGCCACCACCTCCACGTTGTATCATTCAGCCACTATATGGTCTTCTTATTGTTACGCCGAGCGCTCCGGGTCCCCGCTCCTCCCCGGAGCGCTCGCTTCACTCTCGCTACTGCAGCGCTCCGGTCAGATCCACTGACCCGGTGCGCTGCGATACCGTCTCCAGCCGGGATGCGATTCGCGATGCGGGTGGCGCCCGCTCGCGATGCGCATCCCGGCTCCCGTACCTGACTCGCTCTCCGTCTGTCCTGTCCCGGCGCGCGCGGCCCCGCTCCCTAGGGCGCGCGCGCGCCGGGTCTCTGCGATTTAAAGGGCCACTGCGCCGCTGATTGGCACAGTGGTTCTAATTAGTGTGTTCACCTGTGCACTCCCTATTTATACCTCACTTCCCCTGCACTCCCTCGCCGGATCTTGTTGCCATTGTGCCAGTGAAAGCGTTTCCTTGTGTGTTCCTAGCCTGTGTTCCAGACCTCCTGCCGTTGCCCCTGACTACGATCCTTGCTGCCTGCCCCGACCTTCTGCTACGTCCGACCTTGCTTCTGTCTACTCCCTTGTACCGCGCCTATCTTCAGCAGTCAGAGAGGTTGAGCCGTTGCTAGTGGATACGACCGGGTCACTACCGCCGCAGCAAGACCATCCCGCTTTGCGGCGGGCTCTGGTGAAAACCAGTAGTGACTTAGAACCGGTCCACTAGCACGGTCCACGCCAATCCCTCTCTGGCACAGAGGATCCACCTCCCGCAAGCCGGCATCGTGACAGTGGCCTTCTTGGATTCCGGATCTGCAGGAAATTTTATTTTGGCCTCTCTCATCAACAGGTTCAACATCCCGGTGACCAGTCTAGCCAGACCCCTCTACATCAATTGTGTTAACAATGAAAGATTGGACTGTACCATACGTTTCCGCACGGAGCCCCTCCTAATGTGCATCGGACCTCATCATGAGAAAATTGAGTTTTTGGTCCTCCCCAATTGCACTTCCGAAATTCTCCTTGGACTACCCTGGCTTCAACACCACTCCCCAACCCTGGATTGGTCCACTGGGGAGATCAAGAGTTGGGGCTCCTCTTGTTCCAAGGACTGCCTTAAACCGGTTCCCAGTACTCCTTGCCGTGACCCTGTGGTTCCCCCTGTAACCGGTCTCCCTAAGGTCTATATGGACTTTGCGGATGTTTTTTGCAAAAAACAAGCTGAGGCTTTACCTCCTCACAGGCCTTATGACTGTCCTATTGACCTCCTCCCGGGCACTACTCCACCCCGGGGCAGAATTTATCCTCTCTCTGTCCCAGAGACTCTTGCTATGTCTGAGTACATCCAGGAAAATTTAAAGAAGGGCTTTATCCGCAAATCCTCCTCTCCTGCCGGAGCCGGATTTTTCTTTGTGTCCAAAAAAGATGGCTCCCTACGTCCTTGCATTGACTACCGCGGTCTTAATAAAATCACTGTAAAAAACCGCTACCCCCTACCTCTCATCTCTGAACTCTTTGATCGCCTCCAAGGTGCCCACATCTTTACCAAACTGGACTTAAGAGGTGCTTATAATCTCATCCGCATCAGAGAGGGGGATGAATGGAAAACGGCATTTAACACTAGAGATGGACACTTTGAGTATCTGGTCATGCCCTTTGGCCTGTGCAACGCCCCTGCCGTCTTCCAAGACTTTGTTAATGAAATTTTTCGTGATCTCTTATATTCCTGTGTTGTTGTATATCTGGACGATATCCTGATTTTTTCTGCCAACCTAGAAGAACACCGCCAGCATGTCCGCATGGTTCTTCAGAGACTTCGTGACAATCAACTTTATGCCAAAATGGAGAAATGTCTGTTTGAATGTCAATCTCTTCCTTTCCTAGGATACTTGGTCTCTGGCCAGGGACTACAAATGGATCCAGACAAACTCTCTGCCGTCTTAGATTGGCCACGCCCCTCCGGACTCCGTGCTATCCAACGTTTTTTGGGGTTCGCCAATTATTACAGACAATTTATTCCACATTTTTCCACCATTGTGGCTCCTATCGTGGCTTTAACCAAAAAGAATGCCAATCCTAAGTCATGGCCTCCTCAAGCGGAAGACGCCTTTAAACAGCTCAAGTCTGCCTTTTCTTCGGCTCCCGTGCTCTCCAGACCTGACCCATCTAAACCCTTCCTATTGGAGGTTGATGCCTCCTCAGTAGGAGCTGGAGCGGTCCTTCTACAAAAAAATTCTCCCGGGCATGCTGTTACTTGTGGTTTTTTCTCTAGGACCTTCTCTCCGGCTGAGAGGAACTACTCCATCGGGGATCGAGAGCTTCTAGCCATTAAATTAGCACTTGAGGAATGGAGGCATCTGTTGGAGGGATCAAGATTTCCAGTTATTATTTACACCGATCACAAGAACCTCTCCTATCTCCAGTCTGCCCAACGGCTGAATCCTCGCCAGGCCAGGTGGTCTCTGTTCTTTGCCCGATTTAATTTTGAAATTCACTTTCGGCCTGCCGATAAGAACATTAGGGCCGATGCTCTCTCTCGTTCCTCGGATGCCTCGGAAGTAGAGCTCTCTCCGCAACACATCATTCCCCCTGACTGCCTGATCTCCACTTCTCCAGCCTCCATCAGGCAAACTCCTCCAGGGAAGACCTTCGTCTCTCCACGCCAACGCCTCGGAATCCTCAAATGGGGTCACTCCTCCCATCTCGCAGGTCATGCGGGTATCAAGAAATCCGTGCAACTCATCTCTCGTTTCTATTGGTGGCCGACTCTGGAGACGGATGTTGTGGATTTTGTGCGAGCCTGCACTGTCTGTGCCCGGGATAAGACTCCTCGCCAGAAGCTTGCTGGCCTTCTTCATCCTCTGCCTGATCCCGAACAGCCTTGGTCTCTGATTGGTATGGACTTTATTACAGACTTACCCCCATCCCGTGGCAACACTGTTGTTTGGGTGGTCGTTGATCGATTCTCCAAGATGGCACATTTCATCCCTCTTCCTGGTCTTCCTTCAGCGCCTCAGTTGGCAAAACAATTTTTTGTATACATTTTTCGTCTTCACGGGTTGCCCACGCAGATCGTCTCGGATAGAGGCGTCCAATTCGTGTCAAAATTCTGGATGGCTCTCTGTAAACAACTAAAGATTAAATTAAACTTTTCCTCTGCATATCATCCTCAATCCAATGGGCAAGTAGAAAGAATTAACCAGGTCCTGGGTGATTATTTACGCCATTTTGTTTCCTCCCGCCAGGATGACTGGGCAGATCTTCTACCATGGGCCGAATTCTCGTATAACTTCAGAGTCTCTGAATCTTCCTCCAAATCCCCATTTTTCGTGGTGTACGGCCGTCACCCTCTTCCCCCCCTCCCTACTCCCTTGCCCTCTGGTTTGCCCGCTGTGGATGAAATATCTCGTGATCTTTCCACCATATGGAAAGAGACCCAAAATTCTCTTTTACAGGCTTCATCACGCATGAAGAAGTTTGCTGATAAGAAAAGAAGAGCTCCCCCCATTTTTTCTCCTGGAGACAAGATATGGCTCTCCGCTAAATATGTCCGCTTCCGTGTCCCTAGCTACAAATTGGGACCACGCTATCTTGGTCCTTTCAAAATTTTGTGCCAGATTAATCCTGTCTCTTACAAACTTCTTCTTCCTCCTTCTCTTCGTATTCCTAATGCCTTTCACGTTTCTCTTCTTAAACCACTCATTATCAACCGTTTCTCTCCCAAACTTGTTTCTCCCACTCCTGTTTCCGGCTCCTCGGACATCTTCTCCGTAAAAGAGATACTGGCCTCCAAGAAGGTCAGAGGGAAAACTTTTTTTCTGGTCGATTGGGAGGGTTGTGGTCCTGAAGAGAGATCCTGGGAACCTGAGGACAATATCCTAGACAAAAGTCTGCTCCTCAGGTTCTCAGGCTCTAAGAAGAGGGGGAGACCCAAGGGGGGGGGGTACTGTTACGCCAAGCGCTCCGGGTCCCCGCTCCTCCCCGGAGCGCTCGCTTCACTCTCGCTACTGCAGCGCTCCGGTCAGATCCACTGACCCGGTGCGCTGCGATACCGTCTCCAGCCGGGATGCGATTCGCGATGCGGGTGGCGCCCGCTCGCGATGCGCATCCCGGCTCCCGTACCTGACTCGCTCTCCGTCTGTCCTGTCCCGGCGCGCGCGGCCCCGCTCCCTAGGGCGCGCGCGCGCCGGGTCTCTGCGATTTAAAGGGCCACTGCGCCGCTGATTGGCACAGTGGTTCTAATTAGTGTGTTCACCTGTGCACTCCCTATTTATACCTCACTTCCCCTGCACTCCCTCGCCGGATCTTGTTGCCATTGTGCCAGTGAAAGCGTTTCCTTGTGTGTTCCTAGCCTGTGTTCCAGACCTCCTGCCGTTGCCCCTGACTACGATCCTTGCTGCCTGCCCCGACCTTCTGCTACGTCCGACCTTGCTTCTGTCTACTCCCTTGTACCGCGCCTATCTTCAGCAGTCAGAGAGGTTGAGCCGTTGCTAGTGGATACGACCTGGTCACTACCGCCGCAGCAAGACCATCCCGCTTTGCGGCGGGCTCTGGTGAAAACCAGTAGTGACTTAGAACCGGTCCACTAGCACGGTCCACGCCAATCCCTCTCTGGCACAGAGGATCCACCTCCCGCCAGCCGGCATCGTGACACTTATGCTGCTGGGACATTACCTAAAAATATTTATGGTAGTACTTGCTACCATAAATCTTCAATTAAAATTTGAAAATTAATCTCTAAATCTTAGGGTTTGTGAAGCCCTATTTTCTCCTCATGCTGCCGTCAGCTCCAGGCTGTGTCATTCAGCCACTATATGGTCTACTCATGCTTCTTGGACATTACCTAAAATGTTTTATGGTAGCACTAGATACCATAAATCTTCAATTTAAATTTGAAAATTCATCTTTTGATCTTAGGGATTGTGAGGCCCTATGGTCTCCTCATGCTGCCGCCTACTCCAGGCTGTGTCTTTCTGACAGATTATGGTCTCCTCATGCTGCTGCTACCTCTAGACTCTTTCATTGTGAGACCATGTGACTCCTTGTTAGATTGGGTTTTGTGGTCATACAGTATTAGTTCAGCGTGAACGCTGGGACATTAAACTTGGGAATATAATGTAAATCTTAAGTTTAAATAAAAAAAAATTGATGTAATATTTTCAAGACTGAGGCCCTATGGTTGTTGATGTCATATTACCTGTGGAATTATCACAAGAATCCAATGAAACAGCTTGGAGCGATAACAATGAACCATAACTGATTAAATTAAACATTCACACTTTCACAGTCAGGGGGGCGCTGAGAGGCAGGGGCTGGAACAGGTGCTATCTCTCCTGGCGAAGGACCGCCAGCTTGATGCTCACCAGAATGGGTAATTAAAAGATTAAAATAAATTCAAATAAAATAAAATAAAAATGACATAAAAAATCTGCCACATCCAGACGCTCTGCGGCAGTGATTCTAATAGTGATGCATGTAATCTGCATGTCATACTGAATAACAGTATTATTTCACTAACACAGCACACTCCCTATGCATGTTAGGACAAGGCAATAAATAGCTGTAGGCAATAAATAGCTGTTTTTAATAGCAATTCACCGCAAATAAATTCTGACCGAACCAAATTTTATGGGAAAATTCGGATCAAATTTTTCAGAAATTTGCTCATCTCTATTCAATATGATACCTCATGGCAAAGATCTCTCTGAGGATCTGAAAAAAAGAATTTTTGCTCTACATAAAGATGTCATAGGCTAAAATAAGATTATACAAAACCCTGAAACTGAGATGCAGAACAGTGGGCAAGACCATACAGCGGTTTCACAAGAAAGGTTCCAGGCCTCAAAATGTTCAACCCAAGAAGTTTAGTGCATATGGCCGGCATCATAGCCAGAGGTGGTCTTTGGGAAATAGAAGTATAAATGCTGCCAGCATTGTGGCAGAGGTTAAAGGGGGGCAGCCTGTCAGTGCTCAGATTATACGCTACACCCTGCATCAAATTGGTCTGCATGTTGTCCCAGAAGGAAGCCTTATCTAAAGTTAAACACAAAAAATTACTTTAGAACCATGTCCTTGGCCCGATGAGATCAAGATAAACTTTTTTGGTTCAAATGCTGTCAAGCATCTGCGGTGGAAACCAGGTGAGGCGTACAAATGAAGTGTTCCTTGCCTACAGTCTAACATGATAGTGGGAGTGTCATGATCATGGGGTGCATGAATGCTACTGGCAATGGGGTTCATTTAAAGAAACATAAAGCCAACATATACTGTGACATACTGAAGCAGGGCATGATTCCCTTCCTTTTGAGACTGGGCCACAGAGTAATATTCCAACATAATAAGGACCCCAAACATACCTCCAATATGACCACTACCTTGCTAAAGATGCTGAGGGTAACAGAGTTGGTCTCCAGACCAAAATCATATTAAGCATCTGTGGGGTATTGTAGCAGAGTGTCATTACTTCAATGCTGTCTCATGAAATTATGTAATAAAAAAAAATTACAAAAATGTCTAAGTTATACTCATGTGAGATGCTGAATACAGTGGGACAAAAAATTAGTATTTAGTCAGCCACCAATTGTGCAAGTTCTCCCAATTAAAAAGATGAGAGTGGCCTATAATTTTCATCATAGGTATACCTCAACTATGAGAGACATAATGAGAAAAAAAATCCATAAAATCACATTGTCTGATTTTTAAAGGGAGAATTTGTAAATTATGGTGGAAAATAAGTATTTGGTCTGACAAAAGTTCCTCTCAATCCTCTGTTGGCAATGACAGAGGTCAAACATTTTCTGTAGGGTGCATTCACACCACGGTTTTGCAATACAGTTCCCGTATCAGGTTTTTGATGAAAAATAGATTTCTCAAACCTGACTAAACTGTATCAAAACGTGTGTACAAATTTCAACCCGTACAGTTAAAAACCATATATGGTTTGATAAATGATGTCCGGTTGCATCCGTTTTTTAAGAAAAAAATGTATATGTTTTTAACTTTTCACTACATGTTGAATAAAGTTTCACTTGTTTGATTGAAATTCCAAGAAAAAAACTGTGCAAAGTAAAAAAAATGTTTGGTGAAAACCAGATGGAACAGTATGCCTATACGGTTCTGTACGGTTCCCATTGACTCCCATGTTAAAAAAAAAAAATGTATACGGCTTAATACAGTTTTTCACCCGGACCAAAAACCGTGGTAGACTACGGTTTTGGGCACGGGAAAAAAAACTGACAAAACCGTACAGGGTGCAAAACGGACACAACCTGATGCATCTTTTGGCATACGGTTTTCAATGGAGAGTCAATGTATACGGTTTTCAATACGGTTCCGTACGGTTTTCACATTGAAAATGTATACGGGAACCGTATTGCAAAAACGTGGTTTGAATGCACCCTAAGTCTTCACAAGGTTTACACACACCGTTGCTGGTATTTTGTCCCATTCCTCCATGCAGATCTCTTCTAGAGCAGTGATGTTTTGGGGCTGTCGCTGGGCAACACGGTCTTTCAACTCCATCCAAAGGTTTTCTATTGAGTTGAGATCTGGAGACTGGCTGAGCCACAGGTCCAGATCGAGGGAGATTATCAGTGGTCTTGTATGTCTTCCATTTTCTAATAATTGCTCCCACAGTTGATTTCTTCACACCAAGCTACTTGCCTATTGCAGATTCAATCTTCCAGCCTGGTGCAGGTCTACAATTGTTTCTGGTGTCCTTTGACAGCACTTTGGTGTTGACCATACTGGAGTTTGGAGTGTGACTGTTTGAGGTTGTGGACAGGTGCCTTTTATACTGATAACATGTTCAAACAGGGGCCATTAATACAGGTAACGTGTGGAGGACAGAGAAGACTCTTAAAGAAGAAGTTACAGATCTGTGAGAGCCAGAAATCTTGCTTGTTTGTAGGTGACCAAATACTTATTTTCCACTATAATTTGCAAATACATTCTTTAAAAATCAGACAATGTGATTTTACAGATTTTTTTTCTCATTATGCCTCTCATAGTTGAGGTATACCTATGATGAAAATTATAGGTATTATTATAGGTAGGCCTCTCTCATCTTTTTAAGTGGGAGAACTTGCACAATTGCTGGCTGACTAAATACTTTTTTGCTCCACTTTACACAACCCAACAGAGAAGATAGCATTGACTACAATAAAACACTGATCGTTGGTGAGCAGATTGAATGTGGAAGAGTACATTTATATTATTCATGTGATCACTTTATGTATATTTTATGTTTATGTATTTTTGAGGCTTAATAAGGTATGTTTTGGGAGCACCTTTTTACAACCTGCTCTTGTGGTTGCATTTGAATTAAGTGTGCTGTGAAAAAGGATATATCTGGGTAAATAATTCAGACAAACCATGCTCATAGATAAGCTACAATAACCCATTCCTGGATTGGTCCACTGACTGAGCCTCCTGATTTACTGGTACAGCTTATTGGTCTTTTGGAAAACACCTTTATTTGAGAACAATCTGTACACAATTTGCATCACCAGTTCAGCAGTCATTGAAAGATAGTGCAGGAACACAGGCAGGTGCATGGGCAATTTATGACATACCTGAAACATTTTACAATAAACACATAAGAATCAAAACAAAGCCCTCACCACTTACTTGTCTTGCTTCAAGAATGTTTTGTTTTCATATCAGTGCAGATACATCGGAAGGTGGGTAGATGGTATAAGCGGGGATATTCCGATAGCATTCTTCGTTTTGATGCTTATGTGTTTGGCTGTTAGAATCTCAAGTTTATGTGAGCACCAAATAATCTGCTTCTACTACATAAGTCAGAGCACCTAAGAGTAATTGATAGAGTGTCTCTACTGTTGTTGTTGGATACTGAAGGTTGGAGAACAGTGGTGCTGAGGTATACTTTTGAAAAGAATAGCATAGAAATAATATAGTATAGAAAAGTATTCTTATTTTATAAAATATAAGATCCATAATATGCACAAAATGGTTGCTTTCAAAAGTCATAAATAATAATCATGTAAAACCTCAGATTTGCACCTCAGACATCAGCCTCACGTCAGCTGAACATTACTTACCCTGGTTCTATATGACTTTTACTATACCTGACTGTGGTATAGGGGAAGAGGTTTGAAGTTGAAATTGCTTACAGCTAGCCTGTATTTTGACATTATCTCTTTTTTTCCTTTTTACCAATCCCTGCTGCTACCTTATCATGTTATGAATCAAATGAAAAGGAAAAAGTCCCATTTAACATTTCACGTAAGACCAGAAATAAAATAAGGGTTTCTGAGTAGATCATATATCTCAGGACTCTCAACGATTTGTGATGGTATCGATAAGAAAACTCATTCCAATTTATCTACAACAGAAACACAGTGATAATAACTTCAAGTCTGGAAATACACAAGTAATACACATTGTTTAGCAGTGCTGTTATACAGCGGCCATACAATTCAAGGCTCATTTTTCAAGGAGATATTAAATAGCTGCGTGGAGGTATTTTAATAAGTTTTTAGAGCTTCATGGTGCATTTTGTTGTTTTGACATCTTAATGAATTTGTAGGCAGCACAATATCTCATATCCCATGCATTAAACTGATATAACATTGTTGTTAAAATTCAATATCTGGTTCTGGAACTGAAAACTATATAAAAGTAGAATACAATAACCATCTATATACTGAATGCAATCTGTCCTTTTAAAATAACTCTATTTAATTTACTTTATGTGTTTGTACATATAGTGTCTAGTACATTGTGCATTGAACATATGGAATTGCATTTCTCTTTGTCTTTTCTCCCAGGAAAAAAAAAAAGATGATTCACAAGCCGAATGTAAATTGGACTCCAATGTGCAAAGTGCTTGTTTTGGGGATGTGAGAATCTTAGAATAGGTTTAATTAAACAAAAAAAAAAAGATAAAGATAATAGACAGACTGTGTTCACTTTATAACATTATCCTCTGACACCTCTTATATTTATTTAATTACTGTTTTAATTTTCTTTTCAATTGAGAAAAGCCCAAAGTCCACCATACCAAATAGCAGAAAGCCACTGTACAGCAAACACAGTAGAGATGCCACTACTAAATGATTCCTCTGAAATGTTATGGCACTTGTGTAAATCAAAGTAGTGTATGGAGAGATTGATAACAATGGTTATCAGTAGGGGGTAAATTTGCAACCCCTTAACCCCTTAAGGACTCAGGGTTTTTCCGTTTTTGCACTTCCGTTTTTTCCTCCTTACCTTTTAAAAATCATAACCCTTTCAATTTTCCACCTATAAATCCATATCATGGCTTATTTTTTGCGTTGTCAATTCTACTTTGCAGTGACATTAGTCATTTTGCCCAAAAATGCACGGCGAAATGGAAAAAAAAATCATTGTGCGACAAAATCGAAGAAAAAACGCCATTTTGTAACTTTTGGGGGCTTACGTTTCTACGCAGTGCATATTTCGGTAAAAATGACACCTTATCATTATTCTGTAGGTCCATACGGTTAAAATGATACCCTACTTATATAGGTTTGATTTTGTCGCACTTCTGGAAAAAATCATAACTACATGCAGGAAAATGTATACTTTAAAAATGTAATCTTCTGACCCCTATAACTTTTTTATTTTTCCACGTACAGGGCAGTAATCGGACTCATTTTTTTGCGCTGTGATCTGAAGTTTTTATCGGTATGATTTTTGTTTTGATCAGACTTTTTGATCACTTTTTATTCATTTTTTAATGGTATAAAAAGTGACCAAAAATGCGCTTTTTTTGACTTTGGAATTTTTTTGCGCGTACGCCATTGACCGTGCGGTTTAATTAATGATATATTTTTATAGTTCGGACATTTACGCACGCGGCGATACCACATATGTTTATTTTTATTTTTTTTACACTGTTTTATTTTTTTTATGGGAAAAGGGGGGTGATTCAAACTTTTATTAAGGAAGGGGTTAAATGACCTTTATTAACATCTTTTTTTTACATTTTTTTGCAGTGTTATAGGTCACTGCACACACTGATCTTTTACACTGATCACAGGCGTGTATTAACACGCCTGTGATCAGTGTTATCGGCGCTTGACTGTTCCTGCCTGGATCTCAGGCACGGAGCAGTCATTCGCCGATCAGACACCGAAGAGGCAGGTAAGGGCCCTCCCGGTGTCCTGTCAGCTCTTCGGGACGCCAAGATTTCACCGAGGCGGTCCCGAACAGCCCGACTAAGCAGCCGGGTCACTTTCACTTTCACTTTAGAAGCGGCGGTCAGCTTTGACCGCCGCTTCTAAAGGGTTAATACCGCACATCGCCGCGATCGGCGATGTGTGGTATTAGGCGCGTGTCCCGGCCATTGATGAGCGCCGGGACCGACGCCGGGGCCAGCGCAGGACGTAACTATACGTCCTACGTCGTTAAGGGGTTAAAGGGGTATTCCATGCCAAAACTTTTTTTTTATATATCAACTGGCTCTGGAAAGTTAAACAGATTTGTAAATTACTTCTATTAAAAAATCTTAATCCTTCCAATAGTTATTAGCTTCTGAAGTTGAGTTGCTGTTTTCTGTCTAACTGCTTTCTGATGACTCACATCCCAGGAGCTGTGCAGCTCCTATGGGGATATTTTCCCATCATGCACAGCTCCCAGGACGTGACATCATCATTGAGCAGTTAGACAGAAAACTTCAGAAGCTAATAACTATTGGAAGGATTAAGATTTTTTAATAGAAGTATTTTACAAATCTGTTTAACTTTCCGGATCCAGTTGATATATAAAAAAAAAAGTTTTTGCCTGGAATACCCCTTTAACCTAGTCTTTCCTCACTAACTCTTAGGGGATGAATACACTTCTAAAAGAAGATCCCTTATAAAAGATACCCTTTCACTAATCTCTTCCCTAACTGCTTGGTACATACCAGGGCACTCACTCTAAAAAGGGAGACAACCGCACCTCCAGTACCTTAACGTATTCTTTCTAGGGGGTATAGGGAGAGATATACACTGGATGAAAAGGGGTATGCTTACAAAAGTGACAAAAACAATAGATACAGTGCAATAATAATATTCACGTGAAAGTGAAAAAAAAATCTATCTGCCTACTCTGGCATTTCTCTAGAATCATGGACCATCAGGGTGGTATCAGGTCCTGGGTTTGCACAATAACAGTCAGACGGACAGGCCAAGGATTTTGTTGCTTCTGAGTATGCTCTGAGATTACAGTGAAGAGCGATGATGTTGACTGTGTCCAGACTATCAATAACGCATGAGTAGATGTGATTACAGCCCAGAGCACCTTGACTACTTCAGGGTGCCATGCACCCCGATGACTACTTGAGCCTCATTACCAGAGCTGAGTGAACTTTTCAAAAGTTCTGTTTGCCGGGCTCGCCAAACCTTCTGAAAAAGTTTTGTTCTCGGCTAACAGGTTTTCCGCGAACCACTGAAATAATCCTCAAAACGTGTATAACACGGCCTAAGAGCTATAGAGCCTTGTATAACATTGTTAGGAATGTATTCAATTAGTTTGAAAGTGGTTTTAAGGCTAAGTTACAGCAACATGCCATAACCAATGGTAACTAACAGGTAGCTTACTAAACTAAACACACTACGCTAGCAGATTTTGTATGCATTTTAACACAATACTAAACTAGTACATGGATTGCAGAATAAAACTTACCAGGAAAGGTTAAAGGACCTGAACATGTATAGCTTGGAAGAAAGAAGAGACAGAGGGGATATAATAGAGACTTTTAAAAACACAAAGGGAATCAACACGGTAAAGGAGGAGAGAAAGTTTAAAAGAAGAAAATCTACCACAAGAGGACATAGTTTAATGTAAGAGGGGCAAAGTTTTATGAAGTAATATTGGGAAGTATTACTTTACTGAGAGAGTAGTGGATGCATGGAATAGCCTTCCTGCAGAGATGTTTGCTGCTAATACAGTGAAGGAGTTTAAGCATGCGTGGCATAAGCATAAGGCTATCCTCCATATAAGATAGGACCAAGAACTATTCATAGTACTCTGAATATTGGGCAGACTAGATGGGACAAATGGTTCTTATCTGCCGACACATTCTATTTTTCTATCCCTCCTTCCTCAGCGGCGTAACATCACTAATTTCACTGTTGTTCTTGCTGACACAATCTTGTGTCTTGATAAACTGTCGATGCCTCCTCTGAAAGTCACAATGAGTCCAAAAATAGATACATCTGGAGGAGACGGGACAAGGTGTAACCGCATTCTATTGTACTATATGAGCTACATAGTAGCCAAAAACAGTTATTTTGAACAGTAACGATTTGTTTGCAAAACGTCATTGCATTACAGACCCATTGTGTGGTATGTTTACAATAACCCTGGATTGCTCATCTGTGCTTTTTTTTTTACAGTGACAACCCCCTGGTTATCATGCCTTAGTCCCCTATATTTTAACATTTTTATTTCTGATGCATATTTTATTGTACTCATTTTACTGCCCTTTTATGGTTGCTGAGTAAGGTGACCACAAGAGCCCAGCGATCCCACCTGTACACTCAGCACTGTCATCAGTTTTTGGCAAATCTTATCTATTAATTAATGTCAATTAATTTAAAAGTTTATCGGTCTACTGAACTTTCATTCTACTACTCACCCTCAGTCTGTCTCATCTATCTTTTCCTTCTTCTCCCCTCCTTCCAATCTTTCTCTCCCTGTTTTTTCCCCTCTGCTATACAACATATCCCATTCGAGAATCTCTTGAGGATTGTACACATTTCTTTTATTAGAGTCCAAAAATAGCTTTTTATCATATTTTTACTTTTATCACTGACCACATTTCCCAATGTCAGATTGAGTAGAGAGCCAGTGTGAAATTTCCTGTTGCAGAGATGCAGACAGGGCAGTAACTTCTCTGCTATGGGGCTTTTCTCGCCCAGACTCAGCAGAAGTAATACAGCATGGCAACTTTTGACTTTGCACTGATGAAAAGAGGTGGAAGAGGAGGAAGGTACGCTATGCTTTTATCTTTGAGAGGATGCAAGAATTCTGTGGAAGAAGACCTGGTTAAAGAGGTGAAGGATGGGTGGCAGGTCTGCACACCCATATAGGTGTCACTACTATTTACTGGCCTCTTTGCGCCATAGTCTGCAGGATGTTTTACCAGTGGGCTGCAAAAGACATATATTTGCCCTGACCATAGCTGTTACTCCAAGTATCTACCATGTAATTGTGCTGCCCAGTGACAACTGCCTGGAGTGGCCTACCCTTTTGACCATGTGGGCAAAGCAGTGCTGGCTTTCATGGCAAAATAATGACAACAAGTTATGCACTACCTGAGCTGGGCCCACCCCATTAGTTGCCTAAAGACCATGAAGTCACAAAGATGGTATGGGAGTGTTTGCACCACCAACAGTTTGGACAGGTATAAATTAAAGGGGTATTCCAGGAAAAAAACTTTTTTTATATATATCAACTGGCTCCAGAAAGTTAAACAGATTTGTAAATTACTTCTATTAAAAAATCTTAATCCTTTCAGTACTTATGAGCTTCTGAAGTTAAGGTTGTTCTTTTCTGTCTAAATCCTCTCTGATGACACCTGTCTCGGGAAACGCCCAGTTTAGAAGAGGTTTGCTATGGGGATTTGCTTCTAAACTGGGCATTTCCCGAGACAGGTGTCATCAGAGAGGATTTAGACAGAAAAGAACAACCTTAACTTCAGAAGCTCATAAGTACTGAAAAGATTAAGATTTTTTAATAGAAGTAATTTACAAATCTGTTTAACTTTCTGGAGCCAGTTGATATATAAAAAAAGTTTTTTTCCTGGAATACCCTTTAAGGCACACATTTTTGAGATAATATGTCACTCACCTACTAGTCAACTTTCACTCTGGATGCTACAGTAGTTGTGGCTACCAATAGTATGCGTGATGATGGCTGTTTCTCTTTGTATTGTAATAAGTGTTCACATGGTGTTTTGAAGAGTGAAGTGTATTTTCTGAATAATGGTCCTTTTTGATTGTATCCTTTTTGTAAAAATTTCTCATATAGTGTTTGTAGAGGCACTCTGTCATCAGTGTTGGAGCAGATGTGATGGTACCTGTTGGCTTAGCTGTATCTGATACCTTTCTAGATGCTGGGAACATGTATTTATGCTAAAACCCAGCCACAAATGCTATGTTTTTTTATTATGTAACTTGTCCTTAGCTATGCCACATTGACTCTCAGTGCTTTTAAATGTGTAGATATGTTAAACCCAGGTAAAAATACTGTATGTTTGATTAAACTCATAAAATTTATGAAACGGCCTTAGATATCTATTCTACATTCACTCTCAATACTTTTTAAATGCTTAGTTATGTTAAAATACAGGTCAGCCAATTATAATGTGTTAGCTGTTATGTGCTTGTTTATTTCTGGGCGGGATTAGTAGTGCACCAACAGCGCACAGTACTGCAGTTGACAGGAGGTCACTGGTTGAGGTCAGCCCTCTGAACAAAGTTTTTCTCTGCTTGCAATGTAATAACTTTTTTGGGCTCATTCCCTGCTGGCTGGGATTTGTAGTACAAAAATTGGACACAGAACTGCAGTTGACAGGAAGTCACTGTGTTAGGTCAGCGTACTGGGATCAATAATTGGATATTTTCCTAGTCATTATGACGGAAAATATAGATTTTATTAAAGACAGGAGGCAAACATTTTGCAGACTCTTCTTTACTACTCAAAGGTATAGCAGCAAGATAGAACATAAGGTACATGAAGAAAAAACATTGTATATGCAAATAAGGTGAGCAAGGCAGCCAATCAGAGGTTAGCCTAGGTGATAAGAGGCCAGGTGAGGTAATATGCTTCCTCTTCTTTGATGCCAATGTAACAATAAGAATAATAACAATACATAACACGTGAAGCAAGAAGTCTCTATGAAAAACTATAGAAGTCCATAACGAAGAATTATCCTGGAGATGAGGAGATATCAAGAACAACTTCCGAATGAATGAAAATGGAGACAGGGTCTTTCAACCATAAGCTGGAGAAGAACTTCCTAAGATGTAGAAGTGGAGAAACTGTATTTTGCCACGAAGAACTCCACCAAACAGGGTGATTACACAAAAAAAAAACAAGAATATAAACAATAATAATAACAATAGGAAGGTTATAAGGGAGGGAAAATGTTTGCCTCCTGTCTTTAATAAAATCTATATTTTTTGTCATAATGACTAGGAAAATCTCCAATTTTATTACAAGACTGGAGGCTCCATTTTGCAAGTTTAAAGCTAATAAATATAAACTTGAACAGATTACAATAAGAACAAATATATATATATATATATATATATATATATATATATATATATGATTAAACAATTACCATTGAAACATGAGGATCTGGTCTAAAATAGAACGTCTTAAAAGTTGATTCTGAAGCCCAATTAGCAGCTTTAAGAATATCCGAAAGAGATACACCAGATTGTCTCAATTTAGTGGACATGGCTCCTCTAGAGGAATGAGCTCCAAAGATAGAAATATCAATTCCTGCTAACTGCATGATTTGTTTCATCCATCTGGCTAGAGAAGGAGATGAAACCGGACGGTAAGGTCTACAAAAGGAAATTAATAATTGAGAGTCTGAAGGGTTACGGAAGGATTCAGTTAGAAGAAAGATAGAAGAACGCACGCCGTCAGGTAAATATTGTCTATGAGATATATCAAGGGCTCTAACGTCAGAAATCCTTTTAAGAGAAATAAGATACAATAGAGCAGTAAGTTTTAAAGAAAGAACTTCAGAGAAAGAGAATCCTTATCACCAAGTGAAATGATATATCGTAAAATTTAGTTAACATCCCAGGTAGACTGATATCTGGGTTGAGGAGGACGTCTGAATTTTATGCCCTTCATTCATTTACAGACCAAAGGATGTTTTCTCATTGAGAGGGAAAAAATTGGAGAGTGGTAAAAGGAAATAGCTGATCTGTAAACGTTAATGGTACGATAAGCTTTTCCTGCCTTAAAGGATGATGATAAAAAATGTATGATATGATTTAGAGGTGCATGTACGGGATCCAAATCCCGTTGCATGCACCAATTAGACCACATTTTCCAGGCTGATCTGTAAGCAGATCTGGTACCTGGAGCCCAGGCGTCTGAGCGAATCTCTCTAGATGTGTTAGAAAACTCGAAATCTGATTCTGTTGACCCGAAACCAACCAAGCTATTAAAAGAAGGTTGTTGGACGTTATGAGAGGATGTGGATTCCCGAAGGATCCTGGAGGAGGAACGGATGAGAAGGAAGTAGACGAGGAAAATCGATAATCCTCTCCAGAATTTGGGGGAACCAAGACTGGGTTGGCCACCACGGGGTGATGAGAGTTACTGTTAATCTCTGGGATTTGATCAAAAGAAGAACTCTCGGAATCAGTATGAAAGGGGGAAAAGCATAAAGGTTTTCCGAAGGCCAATGTTGTAGTAGAGCATCTATGCCCTCTGCTTCCGGATCGGGGCGGCAACTGTAGAAGCAATGGACCTGTCGATTCAGACGAGATGCAAAAAGATCCAGGTCTATAGGACCCCAAAGGGAATTGATGCGAGAGAAAACTTGGGGGTCCAATTGCCCGTCACTGGAATCCGTAAGGAAGCGAGAATTCCAGTCTGCAATGATGTTGGAAAGACCTGGTAAGTATTCTGCCTTGACAATGATGTTCCTGTGAAGACAATATTTCCAAAAATCCTTGGCGATATTGGCTAGAAGAAAGGATTTGGTACCTCCGAGTATGTTGATATATTGAACTGCGGAGATAGTCCATCCGTAAGAGGATGCAACAATCTGACCTGTTCTTGGCAAAGCTCTTGAGAGCGAAGAAGCCTGCCAATAACTCTAAACAGTTGATGTGAAAAAGAGACTATTCTGGAGACCATTTTCCTCCGGTTGTAGAGGTACCGCATCGAGCTCCCCAACCAGAGCGTCTGGCGTCTGATTCTATGATCAGGTCTGGAAAGGGGGTTGAAGATAGTCTTCCCGTTCCAATCTTGTAGATGTTTCCAGAAGTTCTTCTCTGGTGTCGGGGGTTAAGGCTACTTCGTCTGAATAACCTAGACCGTTTCTGAGGTGTTGAGCTTTCAGACGCTGAAGAGCTTGATAATGAAGTGGGGCTGTAAAAATCACTTGAATTGAAGCGGAAAGTAGGCCCACTATCCGAGCTATTGAACGTAGAGAAACTGTCTGTTTGTTTAAGACAGAATAAATTTCTCTTCGAATGGTCTTCATCCTTCTGGGGGGGAAGACTGAGTAAAGCAGATTGGGTGTTTATTAAGAATCCTAAGAATTCTCTCTCTTTGGAAAGGGAAAGAATTAATTTCTCCGAATTGATGATTGACTAGGTTGGAGAGAAGAGAGAGAGTCCACTAAATGTGTAGACGAATTAGAGACAGAGATTGAGCCATCAGAAGGATGTCGTCCAAATAAATAATTAGACGGACACCGCGGGCCCGTAAAACTGCAATTACTGGCTTGAGAAGTTTGGTAAAACACCATGGGGCTGAAGATAGGCCGAATGGTAGGCAGGTGAATTGCCACTTTTGATACTTTGGTGATGCATGGGTACCGTAAGATATGCATCCTTGAGGTCTATTTTCGCTAACCAATCTTCTGGTAACAGTAGATCTCTCAAAAGATGGATGCCCTCCATCTTGAAATGTTGATAACATACGTAATTGTTTAGTGTTTTTAGATTCATGACCGGTCTGTATCCTCCGTCTTTCTTTTTCACCAGAAAAAGATTGCTCAGGAAACCCGGAGTATGAATAGGAACTGGGATAATTGCATTCTTGGAACTTAGTTCCTTGATTTCTGCTTCTATGAGAATTTCGTTCTCTTTTGAGAAATGAATTGGCTGTGGTATCAATATTTGAGATGGAGGGTGAACAAATTCTATTTGATACGCTAGGATTGTGTTTAGAACCCAAGTATCGGATGTTACCATGGCCCAGACATGGGAAAAATGTGCAATCCTTCATCCCAATGGTAGTGGGGAAGAAAACATCAGATGAAGACTTACCTAAAAAGGGTCTGGATCTCGGATAGCCGCGGTGTCCTCTGGCTCTCCATGGTCTTCCTCTTGTTGGGAAAAACGGGCTGGGTTGATAAGTTAGAGTCTGGTTCTGGAACCTGTCTGCTCTTGGTGGGGCACGGGAATTCTGTCTGTCTTGATAACTGCGGCTGGGAAAATTGCCCATTCTTTTCCCAGCCTTGGGTAAGACCCCAGGTTGAAAAACCTTCTTAAGTGATGTTTGGGCATTGTCTAATGATGAGAATAGGGATATGTATTGGTTTATCTCTTTTATAAACGTATCGCCAAATAGCAAGCCCTCCGTGGGAGAATCTGGTTCGGTCGTGGCTAGATTAATCAACTGGGGTTCTAGTTTTAGAAGAATGGACCTTTTTCTCTGTACATATGGAGGAGTTAATTCCACCGAATATGCATAGGGCCCTTTGAGCCCATCCTTTAAGGACCTCCAGTTGTACTGGTTTACCTGAAGAACTAGCCTCCTTAGTGAGGTCCAGGATTTTTGTTAGAGGACCGAGGAGGTCGAAAAATCAGTCTTGGATCTTCCGAAAGGAGCGATCCACTCCTTTCTTGGGATTTTTCCCCGTTTTGTTAAGGTATTTCATCAAAGAGGGATCAATGTCAGGGGTAGAAGATAAATTATGTGCAAGAGTAGGTCTGGGGGATTCCGCCCTTAATTTGTTACGGATGGTCTTATCAATGGGTTTTCTCAGCCAAATATTTAAATATTGGGCTACCTGAGGGTGAGGTTCCCATTCCCCAGAACGGGGATGCTTAAAGAGACTCGGGTCAAAGTATGGTATACCCGAGCAATCCGTGACTGTAGTTTTTGGAACCTCAGTAGCCAAATTAGGATCCTCGTTTTCTGAGATATCCTCATATTCTGAATCAGACATCAGAAACCTCATCTTCTTCGTAAGAGGACTGGTCAGGGGACGTGTTATATGAATCCGGTTTATTTCTATGGGATTCTCTATTAACCCGGTAATCTTGTTTCTCCTCCCGGGTAGAGGGTATGGGATGCCTCTCTTTTGCATCTGCAATTTTGCTTTTTGAAAAAGCTATATGTGAAGCCTGGTACTTACTCACTTTAGATTTCTTGTGAGATTTAGAAGGACCGGTAGACACAATAGGCCTTTTATAGGAGGCCTTCCCTGACTTTCCCCATCCTCTGGCTAATTTTGAGGTGGAGTCCTCCGCGGACCAAAATTGATCCGACGGGGTAGAGGGTCCTGTCTTGGAGGATTTTTGTAATTTATCATGAGCAATATCAGGGATACTAGCCATCGCATTCCGACAGATAAGTCCACCAAAGATTGTTTAGCTTTGCCATCCATATTATCCAATTTATTAGTGTCCATAACATTGTTGTGTATATGCAATGTATATATAGAAATTTAAAGGGTACCTCTCATCAAATAAACTTTTGATATATTTTAGATTAATGAATATTGAATAACTTTCCAATAGTATGTTAATGAAAAATATGCTTCTTTCTATTGTATTTTTCCCAATCAGTCCTATCAGCAAGCATTTCTGACTCATGCTGGAGTCCTAAACACTCAGAGCTGCCAGCCTGCTTTGTTCACAGCCAAACAGGCTGTGAACAAAGCAGGCTGGCAGCTCTGAGTGTTCTCCTTTGTGAAAAAAGCAGACTGGCAGCTCGTAGTGTTTAGGACTCCAGCATGAGTCTGAAATGCTTGCTGCCAGGACTGGTAGGGAGACCCCTAGTGGTCATTTCTTCAAAGTGGAAAATTAAATAGAAAGAAGCATATTTTTTAATAACATGCAAATTTAAAGTTATTCTGCATACATTAATCTATAATATATCAAAAGTTTTTTTGATGAGAGGTACCCTTTAAGGGGAATATATGAGGAAAAAATACAAATTAAGTGGCCAAAATAATAGGTACAGAGCAGAAATATATGTATATATATACCTATATGAATAGATATATAATTATATGACCTGGGTAGGGAGAAGGATAATTAATGACAGGGCTAGCTGAAATTTATATTGAAAGACGCCAGTAAATGGCGCTATAAGCTAAATAATGAGGAGGATAGACCAGCACTATTGTAATGGTGAACAGAAAAACGCTGAGGCTGACGAGAGAGGCTGTCTTCTATGACGCTTCCCGCTGACTGACAGGAAAAGATTCCAGTGAGGTCAGTCACGGAACGGGGGGAGTGAAAGGGCACGAATCTGAGAACCAGCTTGCGTAGTATCGCGAGAAGTCCGGCAGTGCCGGAACTAGCGACACTAAGGGAAACAAGATGCTGATAAGCAGAAGATTAAAAACACAACTAATGAACGGAGAAGTATGGGGAGAAAAACCAAGGGGAATAAGAAGTAAGTGCAGGGTAAGGAATGAGAAAAAATTAAAAAGGGGGAATTTTATGAGGAAAATGAAGGAGTTTAAGTAAACGGAACTAATGAAAGATAAAGGGAAAAAAACGAGTGGTAATGTAGAGGAAATATATTTTTTTTATATGTTTAACACACATATATATATATATATATATATATATATATATATATATATATATATGAGTGAATTTATAAAACTGTAAGAGCACAATATAAATCAGGAGTAGACTGTGAGAGTATACTTATCTTCAGAGCGGAGCAGCAAAGAGAGGAAGCATATTACCTCACCTGGCCTCTTATCACCTAGGCTAACCTCTGATTTGCTGCCTTGCTCACCTTATTTGCATATACAATGTTTAGAGTAGTAAAGAAGAGTCTGCAAAATGGAGCCTCCAGTCTTGTAATAAAATTCTCTCTCTCTCTCCGCTTTCTCTTTCCAAAATGGCAGCCACTATGCAGTGCATAGGGCTTTATCGGCCTCTTTAATCCCCCCCGAGGTGTCGCACATAATGCAAAGCAAGGAGGCTGCTAGTATTGCTCTTACTAAGAGGCAGGCATTGTGTGAGTTTTAAGAATTATTATTCATCTTCATAACATGAACACGAGTGATTTAGAAGGTGAAACCTAGTTGTTCATGAACAGGACTTCTGAAAACATCTACAGCAGAAAACGAAGCACAGTATTTGTAACTATTCTTGTCCATTTTTTTTTTTAGCTGTGTTTGGCTTGCTAATTCACCCTCAGAAAAAAACATAATCAACCCTGTTGGACATATGTCAAGGGCAGACACTGGCAGCAAAAGGACTATGTGCAAGATTTGGTTTTTAGACCCCTGTGTGCCTCTGTTGGGCATATGCCCTGTAACCTCTGCTTGCATGGTTCACCCTCTTCTCCAAGTGATGTTACACTGAACCTACCCAGAAGTATCTACTTCTTTGAAATGTTCTTAGTATTTTCCAGTAATGTTTTATGGAATGTCATAAAATGACATGAAAAGCTTGAATTCTGTGGTGATCATTATTTAGTTAAACTAATGACATTGACATTATCGTTCTAGCTAATCAAAGACATTTATCTAATGCATTTTAAAATTGTTTATAAAGCATTCTTCCTCTAAACCTTGGGACTGATTTAAATGGAACTCCAGCAGCACTCTAGAAATTATTGATTATATTTTCCAATAAATGTACTTAGTTTTTTTCTGTCTCCAACAAAAACAAAAGTCTCTTCTTGAGGCAATTAGCCAGCATTTGTTTAGTCCCAGTAAATATATTAAGCTGGGATCCATAACTTGGCTTGTAAAATAAAACTGTAATTATGATATTATGCTGCTGAGGATGAATTAGAAGGCAAAAGGCCTTTTAAGACGGGAAGATAAGAAGAGCTGACCTTGGTAATCGGCCCTCGATTGCTATTGTGAAGCCAGGCACTTGGAAAAGTGGTTTTTATTCAGTAATAGTATGCTGTCACTATGTTGTAGTAACAGTAACATCGATGGTAAATTGTCAGTAAGTACTCTTTTAACTGTGAATGGTCCCTGATTATAATTGGTATACCACAAATTTCAGTACTGGGCTTGCTTTTGTTTAACTAATTTATTAATGATATAGAGAATGGGATTAACATCTCTGTTTCTTTTTGAAAATGACACCAAGCCTCGTAGCATGGTACAACCAATGCAAGGTGCGCAATAGTTACAAGCTGACTTGGACACAGTGAATATAGTTTAATGTGTATAATTGTAAAGTTATACATCTGGCTAGTACTAAACTGCATGCATCACATGTTGCCAGGAGAAAGAATCATTGGTAGCGAAGAATTTAGATGTACAGCATGGCCAGCAGGAAATTGTCATGTATTATAACAAGCATGGAGACAGGGACGTAATGCTTAATAAGGGCATGTTCACACGTGCATATTTTCTACTGCAGGACTGCTGCAGATTTGCTTCTGCAGATTTTGCTGCCCATTAAAGTTAATGGGAAGTAAAATCTGCAGCAGCAAATCTACAGCAGATTGGCAACAAAAATATTCACGTGTGAATGTGTCCTTACAAAGCATTTGTGCGGCCTCACCTAGAATATGGTTTTCAGTGCAAGGCACCAGTTTATTGAAAGAATGCCCAGAACTGGAAAACTAAACTAATAAGGGAGACAATCACCATTCTCGCTGTCAGTCAGATATGTGTTTATTCTATATGTTTGTTAGACGGAGAAAGCACTTTCTATAGTATGAAATGGCTTTGTGGCATTTGATATGCTTCTATAAATCTGTGCTACCTGCTTTGCCCAACATTTAGAATAAACACACATCTGAGTGACAGTAAGAAGAAAATATGCCATCATATACTTTCTTCTAAATGGAATAATAATTTTATTTTGAAGTCAACCCTAAATGGTAAAAAAAAAAAATAAAAAAATAAAAAATAAAGTGAAAAAGCCCGTTAAAAAAAAATATTAAAATTACAATTGTGTGCTTAATAATAAAACATTAGGTAAAACTTCTACTGAAAAAGGACTTGGGGGTAATGGTGAACAGTAAATTCACCTTTAGTGATCTATGCTAGGCTTCAAGAAATCAATATGAATGCAGTGTTTTCGGTGATCTACAGGGGCCGGAGGCAGGTAAGGAGATGTCCATCCGCCATTTTGGCTGATCTGATCCCCACAGTTACACCCCCATCAGAACTGCTGCATTGCTGCAGATGCTGTGATCAGTATCAATCACGGCATCTGAAAGGTTAATGGTGAGATCGCTGATGTCGGCCATTACCAGCAGGTCCCTGGCTGCTATTAACAGGACCTGATGTGCATAAAGCGAGCACTGGTCCTGTGCTCGCTTCATGTACAGGACGTAAATGTATGTCCTGATGCACTAAGTACAAGCGCATCAGGACATACATTTACATCCAATGTCCTTAAGGGGGTACACTTCAGCCCTTGAAAGTATGCTAATCCATATTGGCTATATATCAAAGTGATAATTTATTGGATTTTTATATCTTATATTGGGTGTCGTGTCGAGGTTGTCTTCCAAGCGGCAGCTTATGTACTGAAATAGCATTTGCATGATGAACAAGCTGATTCATAATGTTTAACATCAACTCTTCGTTTACTTTATAAGAAAAATATATTGTACAGTAATTATTGAGGAATGCTCATATGAGAAGACAGCACTCAAAAGTCTGCACTCATAGTTACATAGTTACATAGTTAGTACGGTCGAAAAAAGACATATGTCCATAAAGTTCAACCAGGGAATTGAAGGGTAGGGGTGTGGCGCAATATTGGGGAAGGGATGGAATTTTATATTTCTTCATAAGCATTAATGTTATTTTGTTCCAGGAATGTATCTAATCCTGTATTAAAGCTGTTAATTTTTCCTGCTGTGACCAGTTCCTGAGGTAGACTGTTCCATAAGTTTACAGTTCTCATGGTAAAGAAGGTGTGTCGCCCCTTGAGACTAAACTTTTTCTTCTCCAGACGGAGGGAGTGCCCCCTCGTCCTTTGGGGGGGTTTAACCTGGAACAGTTTTTCTCCATATTTTTTGTATGGGCCAATAATATACTTATATACGTTTATCATATCCCCCCTTAAACGTCTCTTCTCAAGACTAAACAATTGTAACTCCTTTAATCGCTCCTCATAGCTAAGATGTTCCATGCCCCATATTAGTTTAGTCGTGCGTCTCTGCACCCTTTCCAGCTCCACAGTGTCCCTTTTATGTACAGGCGACCAAAACTGAACAGCATATTCCAGGTGAGGCCGTACCAATGCTTTATAAAGGGGGAGTATTTTGTCCCTGTCCCTTGAGTCCATGCCTCTTTTGATACATGACAATATCCTGCTGGCCTTGGAAGCAGCAGCCTGACATTGCATGCTATTCTGTAGTCTGTGATCTACAAGTACACCCAGATCCTTCTCTACCAGTGACTCTGCCAGTTTAATCCCCCTAAGACATACGACGCATGCAGGTTATTAGTACCCAGATGCATAACTTTACATTTATCCACATTGAACCTCATTTGCCAAGTGGATGCCCAGACACTTAGTCTATCCAAGTCATCTTGTAACCTATACACATCCTCTGTAGACTGTACCGTGCTACAAAGCTTGGTGTCATCTGCAAAGATAGAAGCAGAGCTGTTAATGCCATCCTCTATATCATTGATAAATAAATTAAACAACAGCAGTCCCAGTACAGAACCTTACTACTTATTACCGGGGACCAATCAGAGTACGAATCATTGACCACCACTCTCTGGGTACGATCCATGAGCCAGTGTTCAATCCAGTTACAAACTAAAATTTCCAAACCCAAAGACCTTAACTTACCTGTCAGACGTCTATGAGGGCCAGTATCAAACGCTTTAGCAAAATCCAGAAACACTATATCCACAGCCATTCCTCTGTCAAGGCTTCTACTCACCTCTTCATAAAAGCAAATTAGATTGGTTTGACAACTTCTATCCTTAGTAAACCCATGCTGGTTATCACTTATAATACAATTATCCCCTATGTTTTCCTGTATGTAATCCCTTATAAGTCCTTCAAACAATTTACCCACAATGCACGTTAGACTTACCGGTCTATAGTTTCCTGGGGAAGACCTAGAGCCCTTTTTGAAGATTGGCACCACATTCGCCTTTCACCAGTCCCTTGGCACAATACCAGACACCAGTGAATATCATGAACAGGGGTACAGATATTACTGAACTTACCTCTCTACGAACTCTTGGGTGCAATCCATCTGTCCCTGGAGATTTGCTTACATTTATATTACTTAACTTACCTTGTACCATCTCTACATTAAGCCAGTTCAGTACATTACATGATGTGTTACCAGCACTGACCTGTCCAATGTCAGCTCCTCCTTCTTCCATAGTATATACAGAACTAAAGAACACATTTAGTAGCTCTGCTTTCTCTTTATCGCCTGTGACAACCTCCCCATTATCATTATTAAGGGGTCCTACATGCTCTGTCCTTGGTTTTTTTGCATTTATATATCAAAAAAAATATTTAGCATTAGTTTTGCTTTCTTTGGCCACCTGTCTCTCGTTTTGAATTTTTGCTGTTTTTATAAAATTTTTACAGATTTTATTAAGCTCTTTGTACTGTTTAAATGTTATAGCTGACCCATCAGATTTGAATTTTTTGAAGGCTATTTTTTTGTTGTTTATTGCTCTTTTAACATAATTTGTCAGCCATGTAGGATTTAGTTTTAATCGTTTATATTTGTTCCCCATTGGTATATATTTAGCTGTATAGTTATTTAGAGTTGATTTAAAGATGTCCCATTTACCTTCTGTATCAGTATTTGACAACACCTCCCCCCAGTCTATGTCCTGTAGTGCAGCTCTCAGCCCAGGGAAGTTTGCCTTTTTAAAGTTATATGTTTTTGCCTTCCCCGCCTGTCTTTGTTTTCTACATTTTAAGTCAAAAGTAACTATATTGTGGTCGCTATTACCAAGGTTTTCCCTCACAGTTATATTATCAACCAGCTCTGCGTTGTTGGAAATGATCAGGCATCACTTCTTGTTGGGTCCTCCACAAACTGGCCCATAAAATTATCCTGCAATAAATTTAGGAATTGTCGCCCCTTTGTAGTTTTAGCCAACCCGGAACCCCAATCTATATCTGGATAGTTAAAACCTCCCATTATTACCACTGTACCTGCCTGGACGGCCCTCTCTATTTGTTTATGCAGCCTACCTTCTATCTCTTCAGTGATATTAGGGGGTCTGTAGATTACACCAAGTATAATTTTTTCAGTATTTCCCTCCTTTTGTAATTCTACCCATAGTGATTCCACCTCCTCAGAATCATCACACACTATGGCATCGTTCCCACTGACTTTCATACCACTTGCAACATACAGACAGACTCCACCACCTTTCCACCAACAATGTAAACCTCTGCAGATTGACAGCCCAGTCATGCGAGGAGTCCAGCCATGTCTCAGTGACCCCAACTATATCAATATGTTCCGCCAGTATCAAGGCCTCAAGCTCCCCAATTTTATTTGCTAGGCTTCTGGCATTTGTGAACATACACTTTACATTTCCATCCTTTATGTTATTGGGGTTAATATGATTCAATGGTGTAAGTTTTATTTTCCTATGAAGCCTATTCCTATTAACTATTCTAACCCCTCCCTCCGCTCCACCCCCAGGTACATTTATAATTCCCACCTCTCTATCTACACTATCTTCCCCCTCTTTGCTATAGGTTCCCTCCCCCCCAAGTCCCTAGTTTAAACACTCCTCCACCCTTCTAGCCATCTTCTCCCCAAGCATAGCTGCACCCTCCCCATATTGATTTCTTGAAGCCTGGCACCGACCATTAAGAATGAGCTTACTGTCCACTATTACACCGAAGTCTTTTTTGGTAGACGTTTTACCTAATGTTTTATTATTTAGCACATCATTGTATATTTTGTTTTTACTGCCCAAGTGCATTATCAATTTATCATCCTCCTCTGTGATGATCACCTTACCCAGTTTAGTGTCATCTGCAAATTGTGAAATTCAACCTTGTAATGCCTCTACAAGGTAATTAATAAAGATATTGAAAAGAAGTGGACTCACTTGTAACTGTGACCTAACCAGAGTTAGTCTTATTGATACCTACTAGGGATGAGCGAAATGAATTTGCCGAATCCGAATTCGTTGCAAATTTCAGAAAAAATTTGATTTGCAATGAATGCGAATATCACCATGATTCTATCGCGCGAAATGCTTCATTAAAATCCATTTCGTGCGGTCTAGGCTCCAGGGTATCTAAAATGGTGGATACACATGTGAGGACATGGGGCAAGGAATCCTGAGAAGGAGGGAACAAGGGTAGGTGGGATGACCCTTGATCAGATGCAGCATGCAGCCTTCAGCCTGTCAGCAGCCAGTCACCCCAGTGATGTCACAGCGGACAGTCACATCAGTCTTACAATGCAGAGAGATAGATAGGGACAGACAGCGCTGTGTGTTGAACAGAAACACTTTTTTCCAGCAGTGATTCCCTAGTCAAGTCAGCTTTTGTTGCACAGAGAGAGGGATAAACAGCAGTGTGATTTGCACAGAAAAGCATTCTTACTGCAGCGATTCACCTCCCAGTCACTGTCTACAGTGTTCTATTACAGAGAGGAACAGAGAGCAGTGTGCTGCACAGAATAGCAGCGATTCAGCTCAAGCACAAATCCTGCTTAGAAGCACTGATAGGGAAGGGAGTGAGACTGAGAGAGAGAGAGTGCAATTTTGGGTGTAGTACACAGTCTGACTGTGTGTTGCAGCACTAGTGTGTACTGCTGGTGTTGTGCACAAATACTTTTTTAAGCGTACTATAGCGCACTTTTCTCCTCTCATAAGTGCATACCACATACGTACATATAAGTGTTGTACTATTTTGTACCTGTTAAAGTCTCAAGGGCCTAGATACTGTGAAAGGCCAGGCAAAACCACTCACTGACTGGTGTACACAAATACTTTTTTAAGCGTACTGTAGCACATTTTTCTCCCCTCATAAGTGCATACCACATACGTACATATAAGTGGTGTACTATTTTGTACTTGTTAAAGTCTCAAGGGCCTAGATCCTGTGAAAGGCCAGGCAAAAGTACTCACCAGCTGGTGCTGTACACAAATACTTTTTTAAGCGTAGTGGAGCGTATTGTACTCCTCTCATATACACACTATTTCAGGCAGAGAAGTGCCAGAATGTGCACAGAGAAGTGGAAGAGGCCTAAATTCATAAGGCAGAGGTCGCAGCAGACTAGGGGCCAGTGTCAGCAGGAATCACAGCGAGATGCCTGAGCTCCCGGTATCAGCTAGCGGTCGTGTCTTGACCAGCAACCCATCTGCTGTCATCAATTGGTTAACACGGTCATCTACTTCCTCACAAGTGACATCTGACACCCCCAGTCAACAGTAGGTGGGTTTCTGTGACACAACTCTCAGTTGGCATGGCCCGCGAGCAGTCCCTGTCCTCCCATTACCTCTGTCCTGTGCTGTTCCCTCTCCTACAGAAGTATCTTATGCTGTGGCTTCAGCTCCACTATTTAGTGAAGACATCCGCCGCCTCCTATGCTAGGCGGGCAAATAGTGATGAGGAGAGTTGCGTGGGAAGTGGTGTTGCAAGCGTTCAGACTGACCTGAAGCAGACACTGTTGAGGAACCTGAGGAGGACATCAGTGACATGCAGACACAACTCGATGACGATGAAGCTGATCACACTTGGGAGCCGGGTGCAGTGGGGGCTTCATCATCATCAAGAGAAGAGGGTTGCAGGTTACCCGTGAGGCAGCAGCTGAGCCAGCAAGGTGGTAGCATGGTTGGCAGTCAGCATGGTGGCAGAAGTGGAAAGTCTGGAGCCAAACATGCCTGGGGTAGACCACCTGCTTCACAGCAGTCTACCTTCCCGGGAGGTAGTGAAACAGGGGTTCCTGGAGATGGTGGCAGTAGCAGTGAATCAGTGTGGCCTGTTGGTGGGAAAATCAGCTACTCTGCGATGTGTCAGTTTTTCATCAAGCACCACGACCCTGCGTCAACATATGCAGTGTCACCATTGAGGTAAACGGAGCCAGGTTGTAATATCACACAACCTGCAGACAGGAGTGGTGCTTTTTGTGGAAGAATTTGTATCCCAGGATAACCCCTTTAATGGGATCTGTCAGGTTTTGTTACACAATGAAACTGTCATATAGCACAGGCTACTGTGATTAGGAAAATATAATACTTATGTGAACAAATTCTTACAATAACTGGAAGGAAAAGTGGTGTTGACAAGAAAAAGTTCAAATACCACGGCAAGCTCATATTACTTGTGCCATTATTGCTAATTATGGGCAAGTCTGCTTTCTGTATAATGCATTTAGGTTAACTTCTGCCTCTATATTTTCCTATGTTAATTCAATATAAAGCTTTTACTCATTAGCCTTGAATTACATTAAACTATAACACCGTTCTAATGTATCACATCTGCTGATCAGTTGTACTGGGGGCTCCATTATGTTGCCTGCATTTCTGCCGAGCCGCTACAAGATGTGAGTTTGCATCTGGTCAACAACAAGTCTAAAAATTAATTTCCAAAATCAACAAGCAGTGCATATGGAGGAGTAGCAGGTGGATTTGAACACAAAAGAGAGAAATAAGCAATTCGGAATGAAGCTGTTACCACCATATCATTATTTTCATACACACATATGCAGAATCTAGAGTAAAAGTAAACATATTTGCAATATTCAAGGCAAGATTTTAGTAAAATCAATTTCAGCAAATTGACCAAGATATGTGTTTACATGCTGTGCCTGCTGAAGTTTCTTACTAGGATAAACCACTTTCCAAATGTTAAGCAAAAATGTACTTTCGATTTACCAGCAATATGCTGAACTAAGTGAGCAGAACATTACTGGATAAATATGAGATAGCTGGAAAATTGGAATTCTTACATACCCTTTTAACATGAACCTTTGAATGCTATTTTATGGTTTACAAATAGAATTAATATACAGAAGCTTCGGAGTAACCTTGCAAATACACTTCATTATTTTTTTGTTACTGCTCCTGAATTACAGTCTAGAAGTTACATTTACAAATCTGCAAGTTTCAGCAATGAAATCCCCTGGTATTCCTTGTTGGGTCCTTACTGCAGAGTGCTTACTATCATGATTTGCATCGCCTGCTGTTAACTCTTTAACCCCTTTGGTATTTTTGTTTTTTTCCTCCTCTTTTATTTTTTTATTCTAAATTACATAATCTGACAACCTATCAGCAATTTTGTTATTTATTTATTTATTTTACATTTACACCATTCACCGTGCAGGATCATAAACATAATATTTTAAAAGTAAGGACAAGTCCACATGTGGCTATACCAAATATGTTTATTTAATTGTAAAAGGGGAAAAATGGGGGTTTAAAATTTTTTATTTTGGATTGTAGCATTGTACAATGAAATTGACACTTTACTTATACAGTCAGAAGAACAACGATTGGGAGGCATGGAGGTGAGTAACAGACATCCAGACACCATTTTAGCTCATCAGACCCTCACAATCATACTGCAGGCACAATGAGTACTCTGAACACACTGACACCTTCCGTTTCCCTTTTTTAGATGCTGTGACTGGCAGTGATCACGGCATCTAAAGGGTTAGTGGTAGTCATCAGTGTGATTGCCGAAGTCCCCCATTTACTGTGAGCATCAGCTGCTCAAAGCAGCTGTTGCTTACATTCTATGAAGCAAGCTCAGTTCCTGCTCTTGTTTCATTAACAGTAGGTAATCAAGAGCATGCATGTATGGCTTTGTGTGTTAAGTGTACAACCTATTTAGGGGTGTAACTATAGGGGGCGCAGTGGTACCAGTCAGCCTGAGGCCCTGGTGCCAAAGGGGGCCCCAAAGCACATCTGCCCCATAATAAACCAGTTTTGAAAATGGCACTTGGGGCCCTTGTTGCTAATTTTGCATTGGGGTCCAAAAGCTATAAGTTACGCCTCTGGCCATATTAATCTAAACAATAATCTAATACAAGGCTTTTAACAATAATCTGATACAAGAAAAATTGATTCACATTCTGAACACAGTCCAAAGAATCAGCTCACCCCAATTTTGCCAGCTCCAGCGGAGACCAACTTGGAGGAGTCCAAAACAAAAAGTAGGAATAGAAGTACAGCTAAACACTCACATGAAAGTATGCTTTTCTTTATTATGATCCATGACACATCAAGGATAAGTGAACACCACAAACAATTACATATTTCACGTGGAAGAACCGCTTTAAATCATACTAAATGATAGTGTTGCTCGCGAATTTCGCGAATATAGCGCTATATATTTGTAATTACGAATATTCGTTTTTTTTTTTTTTGTTTTGTTTTTCTTCACAGTACACATCACAGTGATCACCCCTCTATGCTTCCAGCTTGTGTGGTGTAAAGAAGGCTGTAATACTACTGTGTGAGACTGGCGTGCAAAAAATCGCATATACGAAAATTAGCATATGCGAATTTTCGCATATGCGAATTTTCGCGTATGTTAATTTTGTATATGCAAATTTTCACATGTGTTAATTTTCGCATACGCAAATTTTCGCATATGCGAAAATAAAACGATCATATAACGAATATGCGAATATTCGCGAATATATGACGAATATTCGTCCATATATTCGCGAATATTCGCAAATTCGAATATGGCCTATGCCGCTCAACACTACTAAATGATTAAGTATGATTAAGAGCAGTTCTTCTACTTGATGTGTCCTGGATCACAATAAAGACAAGCATACCTCTATGTGAGTGCAGCGCTGGACTTCTATTTCTTCTTCTTCAAGAAAAATGGATTGTTTAGTTGTATTATGTGAAATCTGCCAAGCTGTTGAGGGAGCAACTCTTCTTTAAATGATTTACCAAACTGTACCTGTGAAGGAAGCTTTAATGATGTCAGAGGTTATACATCAGCATTAGAGATGGGCAAATCAAAGCTGACAAAGTCAAATTCATTCCAAATTTCATGACAAATTTGATTCTGAATGAATCCGAATTTCCTTGCGCTTCGTGGTAAGAAATTGCTTCCTTCACTACATTTTGTGTGGGCCGGGGAGCTTAAATGGCGGCTACACATGTGAGGACATGGGGCAAGGACGTCTCCATTTCATAGTCTGCCAATTGAGATCATCACAGGAAGCACTTCCCATTCAAAGACTGCAAGCAACTATAGTGCAGGCAGGGACAGTTCAGAGAGAGAGAGTATGCTTTTTTTATGTTGCAACCGTACTGTATTACTGTAAAAAAGTGAAATATATACGCACTCCGCAGTTCTTAATTTTGTTCTGGGTAAAGCCAATAGGGGGCAGTAAGTGTAAAAGCACTAAAATACTAAAGGTGCTTTCACAGCTCATTTATGCCCCGTTTTGTGACCATAGTATAAAACCGGATACAGGTCAAAAATGAGCCGATCGGAGTCAAACAGTGACTCTGGTCGGCTCATTAAAGTCAATGGATTTCAGCGCCTGTCCGGCTGGGGTACGGGAACGCACGGTTTTCCCCTCGCCCAGCCAGCAGCTGTAGACTGAAAACGTGGTGTGAAAGTACCTTTATGCACTAGATTGATATGCTTATTTCTGGTGCCACCGTACTGGGGCATATTACTCTACAAAAAAGTGAAATATATACGCACTCTCCAGTTCTACGTTTTTTCTGGTTAAAGCTAATAGGGGGCAGTAAGTATTAAAGCACTAAAAGACTTACACTTATTTCTGGTGCAACCGCATTGGGGCGTATTACTCTAAAAAAAAAAAAAGTTAAATATATATGCACTCTGCTGTACATGTTTTCTGTTTCAAGAGTAGTGTGGCCTGTTATTGTGTAAGCAGGGATATATATATATATACATACATTGGGGGAGATTCATCATAACCTGTCCAGAGGAAAATTTGCTGAGTTGCCCATAGCAACCAATCAGATCACTTCTTTCATTTTTGAAAGGGCCTCTGGAAAATGAAAGAAGTGATCTGATTGGTTGATAGGGGAAACTCAGCAACTTTTCCTCTGGACAGGTTTTGATGAATCTCCCCCATTGAGTGTTCTACCTGTAAAAGCAGGTATATATATATATATATATATATATATATATATATATATATATATACACACACACACACAGAGTGTTCAGCAAGTTTCTGTTGCAGCCGTATAAGGGCGTTTTTTTTTAAATTAAAAGTAAAATATAGACACACTCTGCTGTTGTACGTGTTTTCAGTTTCAAGCGTATAGTGGCCTGTTAGTGTAAAAGCAGGGATATACTGTATATACACACATTGAATGTTCTGCAAGTTTCTTTTGCAGCCGTATAGGGGTGTATTGCTTTATAAAAAGTAAAATATAAAAGCACACCACTATTCTACAAGTATGTCAGGCAGAAAAGTGCCAGGCCGTGCACAGAGAAGTGGCCGAGGCCTAAATTTATAAGGCACAGGCACAGGTTGCAGCAAAGTAGGGGTGCATGGCAGCAGGATTCCCAGCGAGAGGTCTGAGCTCCTGGTGTCAGCTGACCAGGAACCCAGCAGCCGACATTGATTGGTTAGCTCGGTCATCCACTTCATCCCAAGTAACATTCGACACACCCAGTCAACAGTCGGTGGGTTCCTCTGACTCAACCCTCAGTTGGCATTGCCCGGGAGCAGTCCCTGTCCTCCAACTGCCTCTGTCCTATGCTGCTCCCTCACGCAGAGAAGTATTGTATGCTGTGGGCTCAGCTACACTATACAGTGAGGACAATCAACTAGAGGACAGTCAGCAGCTACTGCCAAGCCAAGTTGTGGAGGAGACATCTGCTGCTTCCTCCGCTAGGCGGGCAAGTAGTGATGTGGAGAATGGCGTGGGAGGTGGTGTTGCGAGCAATCAGGCTCTTGAAACAGACACCGTTGAGGAACTTGAGGATGACATCAGTGATATGCACACAACTCAGTGATTATGAAGCCGATCGCACTTGGGTGTTGGGTGCAGAAGTGGCTTCATCATCAGGAGAATAGGGGGGCAGGTTGTCTGTGAGGCAGCAGCTGAGCCAGCAAGGTGATAACATGGTTGGGAGTCAGCAGGGTGGCAGCAGTGGGAAGTCTGGAGCCAAACGTGGCAGACCACCTGCTTCACGGCAGCCTACCTGCCCGGGAGGTAGTGGAGAAGGGGTTCCTGGAGTTCACGGCAGTAGCAGTCAGTCAGTGCGGACTGTTGAGGGGAATTCAGCTACTTGGCGGTGTGGCAGTTTTTTTCTCAAGTATCCTGAGGAGGTTAACATGGCAACAAGAAAGATATGTCGGCAGAAGGTGACGCTTGGCCAGGGTCCCAATGTTGGCACCACAGCCCTGAGTCAACATATGCAGCGTCACCATAAAGCGGCCTGGGAGAACCATGGCTCCGATGTGGTGGTCCAGCTTGCTGCAACAACCGCTGCATCACCAAGTGGCATGCTGCTCCACCACCTCAGCCGAAGGGAGCTGTGTGTCACACCTATCTTCTGTCGGTCCAGATGCTCCTGCTCCTCTTACTTCGAGTCAGTCATTCTGGCTGCAATCCATCAGCGAAGTGATGTCCAAGAGACAGCAGTATGCTCCCACTCATCCAACGGCACAGAAGCTGAATGTGCTCCTGTTCAAGTTGCTAGTTCTGCAGTCCTTCCCTTTTCAAGTGGTGGACTCTGCACCTTTCAGAGAACTTATGGCTTGTGCAGAGCCGAAGTGGAGGGTCCCAAGCCGTAATTTCTTTTCTAAAAAGGCATTACCAGCCCTGCACAAATATTAAGAACATAAGGTGGGCCAGTCCTTGAGCCTGTCGGTGTTTACCAAAGTGCACGGCAGCGCCGACGTGTGGAGCTGTAACTGTGCTCAGGGACAATACATGTCCTTCATGGCCCACTGGGTGAATGTGGTTCCTGCACAGCCACACCAGAAATTTGGCCATGTCACGCCGCTTCTGCCTCCTCTCACGTTGTTGGTCCTGCGACAATGTCCGACTCTGCCTCCTCATCCTCCACCATGTCCTCTGCCTCCACTGCACGGACAAGTCACAGTGTCCCTCCAGCATACCAAGTGAACAGTGTCACACAGAGGACAAACTGCTCAAAGTGATTTGTCAGGAAATCAAAAAATGGCTTTTTTCGTGACAACTGAAAATGGGGACCATGGTGACGGACAACAGGAAAACATTTGAGAAAAAGAAAAAGAAAAAAAAGGGGGGAAAGGGGGAAAGAGAACAGAGAAAATGAAAAAAGCTAGGGAGGGGGGAAAGGGGGAAGAAGGAAAAGAAAAGCGAAAAAAGGGGAGAAGGGGAAGGAAGGGAAAAAGGAAAGAAGAGAAGAAAAATAATTAAATAAACAATAATAAAAAAATAAAAAAAATAATAAAAGATGAAAAAAACTATAATAAATACACAAAACCAAATGAGAGAAAAAAAAACAGGAAAAATAAGTAGACTGCAAAATGTCTAAAAATGTGAAAAAAAGATGGATAAACACATCAGAATGAAAAAAGAGGGGGAGAAGAAAAAAGGGAATGAAAAACAAGGATTCAAATACACATTATATGAAAGGTTTCAAACTGAAATCAATATTCAAACCATGGGGATGTAAAGTATTTAATCTATGGATCCATCTCAGTTCTTTTTGTTTAAGTATATGTTCCCTGTCTCCAACTCTCCTCAGTGGGGGGGACATGGTCAATTATGCGAAACCTTAATTGGCTGATATTGTGCCCTAAATCATGAAAATGTTTTGCTACAGGGAGATCTAATCCACCGGTCCTAATAGAGGATTTGTGTCCGTTCAAACTAATTCAGAACTCATTTATAGTTTCACCTATATAACATAAGCCACATGGAAATTGAAGCATGTAGATGACATAAGATGACCCACAAGTGTATCTGCTCCTAATAGTGTATTTTTGGCCGGTGTGGATGATGAAATGTGTCTCCTTTGACCATACTATTGCAGTGGATGCAATCCAGACTGTTGGTGCTTCTGGCTCCCTATGTCTGATTTTACCAATCGGTCTTTGTAGTTGTGGCCTTTACAGTATGCCTTTACAGGCGGGTTACATAGTTACATAGTTACATAGTTAGTACGGTCGAAAAAAGACATACGTCCATCAAGTTCAACCAAGGAATTGAAGGGTAGGGGTGTGGTGGGATATTGGGGGAAGGGATGGGATAATAATGGGTCTTTTAATGTAGTTGACCATTTAATAATATCCCAGTTACTTCTGATGATATTGGCAATTTTGGTACTGTAAGTGGAGTTTGTAGCCACGAATGGAATCCTATCCGATTTCTCTCTTTTTACCATAGCATCTCACGTGATCTCTATTGAAGTGTATTTCTATGGCTATCAAGTCTGGTCTCCACATTTTCAGAAGGTGAGACAATGCACTTTATTCTAAGCATTTGACTCCATGGTAATGATTTTATCATGGGTTTAGGGTGAAAACTAGTGTATGTTAAATTATTTCTGTAAGTTGGTTTCACAAAAAGATTGGTCACTAATCTGTTTTCCCGTCTATAAACTGTAGCATCTAAAAACTGCAGTGAAACATCTGATGTAACAATGGTAAATCCCAACTATGGGTAAATGTTGTTCAATTCTGAAAAGAAAAACTCAAGCTGTTCATCGGTCACCGTCCAGATGACAAACGTGTCATCGATATATCAATACCACGTGTATACATACTGAAAGGAGGGAAAAGTGTAGAAATAAGAGGTCTCAACATCCGTTATGTAAATGTAAAGGTAGGTGCCACATTTGACCTCAAAGCCTTTCCTCTGTTCTGGACAAAGAAACCATCCCCAAACAGGAAAAAAAAGTTTGATCTGAGGATGATCTCCAATAAGTCCAGAACTAGGGAACGGACGGCATCTGGTAAATCTGAGTGTTGTAAACATTTAAAAGCTGATTGGATACCCCTCTGATGGTCAATCGATGTATACAAATTTACAATATCAAAAGAGACTAAGATACATTCTCTTGGTCACTCTATAGATTCCAATTTATTGATGAAGTCTGTAGTATCGCGAATATAGGAAGTTGCATTTGTAGCATATGTACGCAAAATTCTATCCAAATATACCGCTATGGGAGAGAATACAGAGTCCTGCCCGGGGACAATCGGCCTCCCGGGGGGGACTCTGCTGACTCTTATGAATCTTTGGCAATAGGTAAAGCACTGGGGTGCGTGGATACCTTTGGATAAGAAAATTATATTTTTGAAAAATTTGACTATCTCTAATCAGAATCATAAAGCAGTGACAAAATTACTCACTTTTAAATATAGATATTGTAAAAAACACCAACGGTAAAAGTTCACACTGGATTTATCAAATGTATAAAATAAAATGACCCTGATAAAAGACTAGGTTGTTAGGTTTTGTACCAGGATTTTTGGTGCAATGCACCAAAATAAGCTTGCCAAGCCTTGGCGCAAGGCTAATGTGGTACCACTCTTCAAGAAGGGCTCTAGGTCTTCGCCAGGCAATTATAGACCGGTAAGTCTAACGTGCATTGTGGGTAAATTGTTTGAAGGACTTATAAGGGATTACATACAGGAATTCATAGGGGATAATTGTATTATAAGTGATAACCAGCATGGGTTTACTAAGGATAGAAGTTGTCAAACCAATCTAATTTGCTTTTATGAAGAGGTGAGTAGAAGCCTTGACAGAGGAATGGCTGTGGATATAGTGTTTCTGGATTTTGCCAAAGTGTTTTATACTGTCCCTCACAGACGTCTGACAGGTAAGTTAAGGTCTTTGGGCTTGGAAACTTTAGTTTGTAACTGGATTGAACACTGGCTCATGGATCATACACAGAGAGTGGTGGTCAATGATTCGTACTCTGATTGGTCCCCCGTAATTAGTGGTGTACCCCAAGGTTCAGTACTGGCCCGCTGTTGTTTAATTTATTTATCAATGATATAGAGGATGGTATTAACAGCTCTGTTTCTATCTTTGCAGAGGACACCAAGCTTTGTAGCACAGTACAGTCTATAGAGGATGTGCATAAGTTACAAGATGACTTGGATAGACTAAGTGTCTGGTCATCCACTTGGCAAATGAGGTTCAATGTGGATAAATGTAAAGTTATGCATCTGGGTACTAATAACCTGCATGCATCGTATGTCTTAGGGGGGATTAAACTGGCAGAGTCACTGGTAGAGAAGGATCTGGGTGTACTTGTAGATCACAGACTACAGAATAGCATGCAATGTCAGGCTGCTGCTTCCAAAGCGAGCAGGATATTGTCATGTATAAAAAGAGGCATGGACTCAAGGGACAGGGACATAATACTCCCCCATTATAAAGCATTGGGACGGCCTCACCTGGAATATGCTGTTTAGTTTTGGTCGCCTGTTCATAAAAGGGACACTGCGGAGTTGGAAAGGGTGCAGAGACGCGCCACTAAACTAATATGGGGCATGGAACATCTTAGCTATGAGGAGCGATTAAAGGAGTTACAATTGTTTAGTCTTGAGAAGAGACGTTTAAGGGGGGATATGATAAACGTATAAGTATATAAATGGCCCATACAAAAAATATGGAGAAAAACTGTTCCAGGTTAAACCCCCCAAAGGACGAGGGGGCACTCCCTCAGTCTGGAGAAGAAAAGCTTTAGTCTAAAGGGGCGACACGCCTTCTTTACAGTGAAGACTGGTCACAGCAGGAACAATTAACAGCTTTAAAACAGGGTTAGATACATTCCTGGAACAAAATAACATTAATGCTTATGCAGAATTATAAAACTACATCCCTTTCCCTTATCCCCTTACACATTTCACTTCAATTCCCTGGTTGGACTTGGTGGACGTATGTCTTTTTTCAACCATACTAACTATGTAACTATGTAACTATGTAACACCAAAAAAGAAACACTGCTGCATTAAAAGGGCATGTGGCTGTGTGGAAAAGGGGTGTGTTCTCACAACTCGGGCAAATACAATTCCAAAACAACATTTCACACTAATAAAAGCAAAACGTTATTAGTAAATCAAGACCAATGTGTAACAAAAAAAAAAAAAAAAAAACAACAGAATCCCTTGGATAACTTAAACCATTGCAAAATTACTACCACATAAGGTGAGACAGAACAGATTTGAAAGACAGGCCTTTGTCCTGAAGGCCAAAATTGGCTGTATCTTAAAGGGGTTGAAGTACTTAAATGAGAATCATGCATCAGTGGAATTCCTCAGTCACAATGTTTCCTTTACTTACAGAGCAATAAACATTTTTTTTAAATCAATATATGTAGGTGATGGTTAAAGAGGTACTCCACAGGCCAGCGTTTGGAACATTTAGTTCTGTGATGTCATCATAAAGGAATGGAAGATGACTCCATTGGCAAGAGCCTCAAGGTAGTGCTGGAAAATAATAGTGGGCACCAGGGGAGAAGAGGGGATGGGGAGGTAGCAGTTGCACCGGGGCTCTGGTCCCTAAAGGGGCCCCAAGGCACATCTTCCCCAAAAGAGACCAGTATTAATAAATGCCACATGGGGCCTGTTGCAAATTTTTCATCGGGGCTCCAAAGCTACAAGTTATGCCTCTAGTGTGTGGGGTGTACTCACTCATGTAATATACTGTACAGAAAACATACAAAAAACATATTAAAGTAAAAAAAACACATTTGGCATTACCACGACATGAGAAATACATCAACAGAAAACAACAAAAACATCAAAAAGTCATACACATTCCAAAATGGTGCCCACAAAAACTACAAATTTTCTCGTAAAAAAATTGCCCTAAAATACTGCTGTATGATGAGCGGCGTAAACTTAAAATGTAATTGTTTTCCATTTGACCAACGAAAGAGATAAAAATTAACCAATAAAATATATAAAGCCCCTAATTCAGTGGCATTCCTAGGGTTGGTGTCACCGTGCGGTAGAAAATGGTGTCACCCCCCACCCCAAAAGTAATTTTTTAGCCTAGTGTGACAGACGCCAGTGGTGTAACACATTGCGGGAAATTATTTCCAGTATAATTATCAAATATACCAATTGCCATGTAATAGGAAAGTGCTAAAGATATTTTTACCATACAAGGGTAGGGTCACACGTAACGGATCCACAACATATTTTACACTGCGGATCCACCGGTGACCCGACCCATATTGGCCTCCTGCTGTTGCCAAAACCCATCTGCCCCCTCGCTCCACCCCCGGCAATCCGCCGCTCCATGCAGCCACATTGGGGGCCTGTGGGTTGCCGAGTGCACTCAGACATCCCAGAGCAGCCGCGATGTCTGTGTACACTGCGCATGCACATGTGCAGTGTACTCAGATATCACTGCTACACCGCAATGTTGGAGTGCACTCGGCAATTCGCAGGCCCCAGTGTGACTTCTCAGCGCGGTGGATTGCTGCGGCGAGCAGGCCAGGGGGTGGGGAGAAACAGCAGGAGGCACAATATGGGTCGGGTCTGCGGTTGATCAGTTACATGTGACTCTACCCTAAAACTACAGCTCCCAGCATGACCTTATCAGTGGTAATGTTATGCTGGGAGTTGTTGTTTCATCTATCATAAGTGCAGAACTTACAAGTGACTACAGAACTAATGGGACATAGGGAGGAGAATACACAATGATATCAGTGACTACAGGTGCTGCTTTCTCTGTTGTCCTTCCTTAACTAATTTAACTGCTACATACCTCTGTGACTTATTCCAGCAATCAGTTCCCACTCCACCATTCTAGTGTTCTGCCTATGTGGACGCAGAGGCAGTGAAGTATTGCAGTGGTGACACCATTGTTGGATTACTTTCTGCTTGGTGGTGTCACCCCACTTTTGGGGTGTCATCCAGTGCATTCCACACCCCCACACCTCAATAGCAACACCCCTGCCCTAATTGGTCTATTAAAAAGTGCAACTTATCCTGTTTACAGAAAAATGAAAAAGTTATGGCACTTGGAAAAATGAATAAATTGATTGGGCATTAAGGCCCCAAAGGTATGCTGGGGAATGGAATTAATCATCAATTTCTGAAATTCAACATTAACAATCAATATGGCTTTCTTCCATTACCACTATTGAAGTAATGTCTTTCACAGCCAAACAAAAAAAGAAAATTACTTTTGTTAACCCCTTAACGACAATGGACGTAAATGTACGTCATGGTGACGTGGTACTTAACGCACCATGACATACATTTACGTGCTGCCATGATCGTGAGCACCGGAGCGGTGCTCGCGTCATGCCCGGCTGCTATCAGCAGCCAGGGACCCGCCGGTAATGGCGGACATCCGCGATCGCGCAGATGTCCGCCATTAACCCCTCAGATGCCGTGATCAATACAGATCACGGCATCTGCAGCAGTGCGGTACTTTGCACGGATGATCGAATCACCCGCAGCACTGCCGTGGGGATCCGATCATCCAGCATGGCGGCCGGAGGTCCCCTCACCTGGCTCCGGTCGTCTCCTGGGGTGTTCTGCTCTGGTCTGAGATCAAGCAGACCAGAGCAGAAGATCACCGATAATACTGAGCAGTGCTATGTCCTGTACATAGCACTGCACAGTATTAGCAATGAACTGATTGCAATGAATAGTCCCCTATGGGGACATAAAAAGAGTAAAAAAAAAGTAAAAAAATGTAAAGTAAAAAAATTTGAAAAATCGCCTCCCCCAATAAAAAAAGTAACATTTTACCCCCCAAAAGTGTAATAAAAATAATTAATACACATATTTGGAATCGACACCTGCGTAAAAGTCTGAAATATTAAAATATATTGTTAATCATCCCGTACAGTGAACGGCGTAAATGTTAAAAAAAAATTTAAAAAGTCCAAAATTGCTGCTTTTTTTGTCACATTTCATTCCAAAAAAAATTTATAAAAAATGTATAAAAAGTAAAACCTTAACAAAAGATCATAAAAAGATAATAAAAACTACAGATCTTGGCGCATAAAGTGAGCCCTCATACCGCCCCATATACGGAAACATTTTAAAGTTTAAGGTGGTCAAAATAGGGCAATTTCAAACATACTAATTTTGTTAAAATGGTTTGAGATTTTTTTTAAGCCGTACAATTATAGAAAAGCATATAACATTATTTTAATCGTATTGACCCACAGAATAAAGAAAACATGTCATTTTTACCATAAAGTGTACACCGTGAAAACAAAACCTTCCAAAATTTGCTAAATTGCGATTTTCTTTTAAATTTTCCCACATAAATAATATTTGTTTGGTTGCGCTGTACATTTATGGTAAAATAAGTGATGTTATTACAAAGTACTATTGGTGACGCATAAAACAAGTCCTCATATGGGTCTGTGGATGGAAATATAAGAGAGTTATGATTTTTAGAAGGCGAGGAGGGAAAAACGAAAACGCAAAAATAAAATTGGTCTGGTCCTTAAGGCCTGGTCCTTGAGGGGTTAAATGAAATAAACTAGTAACTTTGGTTAGGACTAATTTAGTAAAGATTAATACTAGTTTATGACAACTTGGTGTTTTCGGTGGAAATCTTGTAAAGAGGCTCTTTACAAATATGGTTTTATAATTTGTCTGTGTCTCCTAAAGCGCCTCTTTATTCTTATGAGATGTATGAATGTATCTACAAACAATGAGACATGATTAACCTCTTCAATTTCTGGGGATTGACAGTGGAAGACAAATTTGAAAAAACAAGTTCAGTGCATAATAACATGTGGTTTAACCCGTACAAGACCTAGGGCGTATGCATACGCCTTCAGTACCTGGGTCTTAAGGACCCAGGGCGTACAGGTACGCCAGTGGGAATTACGGTTCCTGCCGCGCGCCGGGCAGTGATCGGACTGGGGTGACTGCTGATATCAATCAGCAGGTACCCCAGGCAAATGCGACCCCCCCATGTCGGCGATCGGCGCAAATCGCAAGTGAAATCGCACTTGTGATTTGCACAATTCCGGGTCTTATGGGTCATGTGTGACCCGATGACCCGGAGATACAAGGTAATCGGGGGTGTAGAATACACCCCTTATCACCTACTGTATCTATGGGGAGGTGGCGATTTCGCCCCCCCCCCCCCCCCCAGGAGAGCTGCTATTGGCTGGACGATCATCCAGCCAATAGTAGCCGGCAGGGGAGGGGTTAAACGGCATCCTCTGCAGCGCTGACCGTTAGCTGGGTTCAGTCAGCGGTCAGAGCTGCAAGAGGAGCCAGGGACCCCCCCTCTGCACCCATCGGATCGCCTCAGGAGACCCGAAGATCCCCTAGATCAGGGACAGAATCCACCAGAGGGAAAGGTAGGGAAATCCATGTAATAAAGTAAAAAAAAAAAGTAAAAAAAAAAAAAAAATCCTCCTAATAGGGCTCAAGAGTACGCCACATTTTTTTTAGCGTGACCCGGGCCCTTTTTTTTGGCCGCAGCGTTTTTTTTTTTTTGCTCACATAACGGTGTGTTATTACTAATCACACACCGTTATACATAGTTACACCAAGCACTCACTATACACTCCCCGCCCCCCTATTTTTTCAGAGACAGCCTGGTCAATCTAATGGTGGAGCAGACAAATCTGTACACCAGGCAGTTCATCGCCCACCACCCAGATTCTTTTTTGACCAGGTACAATGAATGGTACACCGTCAGTGCAGCAGAAATGAGGACATTTTGGGGCCTCTTGCTGCATATGGGCCTGGTCAAAAAACCCAGTGTCAGGCAGTACTGGAGCGGGGACATCTTCTACCAGACCCCGCTTTACAGTATGGCCATGACACGTAAGCGGTTCGAGGCTATTTGGAAATGCCTTCATTATGCAGATAATGAGGCACGTCCACCCTGAGGTGATCCCACCCATGACCGGCTTTACAAAGTGAGGCCGATCATCGATCACTTTGGGGCCAAATTTTTGGAGGCCTACATACCGCTTAGGGAGCTCTCGGTTGATGAGTCTCTTATCAGTTTTAAGGGGAGACTCATCTTCCGCCGGTATATTCCCTCGAAGCGGGCGTGGTGTGGCGTGAAGCTCTATAAACTTTGCGAGAGTACCTCCGGGTACACTTGCAAGTTTAGAGTGTATGAGGGACGAGATTCCCGTATTGAACCCCCAGATTGTTTGGGACCTTATGTACCCATTGCTGGATAAGGGTTACCACGTGTACATGGACAACTTTTATACCAGCATCCCTCTCTTCACATCCCTTGCCACCAGATCCACGTCCGCTTGTGGGACCGTGCGGAGAAACCAGAGAGGCCTCCCTCTAAATTTGATCCAGACACCTATTCCCAAGGGTGAGTCCCGTGCCCTTACCTATGAAAACCTGTTGCTGGTCAAGTATAAGTATAAGAGGGATGTCCTCATGCTGACCACTATTCATGGTAACGGCAGCTCACCTGTCCCTGTGCGAGGTACCACAACAACGGTCCTTAAGCCTGATTGTATTCTGGACTACAATCAGTATATGGGGGGAGTTGATCTTTCTGATCAAGTCCTCAAGCCATGCGGAAAACATGTGTATTGTACAAAAAAGTTGCGGTCTACATGGTACAGGTTGCCATGTACAACTCTTTTGTATGGTACCGAAATGCTGGCAGCACAGGGACATACCTCCAGTTCCAAGAGGAAGTCCTAAAGGTCCTGATCTTTGCTGACAGGGAAAGAGCAGGCCGGACTTCCTAAGAAACTGAAGTTATAGGTGCCAGGATCGTCCCAGGCCAACACTTTCCAGGTGAATTCCCCCACACTGGAAAGAAGGGACGATCCCAGAAAAAATGCAGAGTGTGTAACAAGAGGGGGATTCAGAAGGACACCACACCTCAGTGTGTCACTTGCCCCGATCATCCGGGCCTCTGAATTAAGGACTGCTTCAGGGAGTATCACACTTCCATGGAGTACTAAATTTTCCCTCATCATTAAAATTTTCCACAATTTGACCCCAATGTACCAAGTCCAGATTACATTCCAAATTTTTACCCCATAAAACCACTAAATTGCCCAAAAAAACTATTTCATAAAAAAAAACAAAAAAAACTGATAAGACCTCTGGGGGTATTTTTTCCAAAAATGGGTCATGGGTCACTGAGTCACTATCATCGGGGACTTTTATGTTGCCTCAAATGCGCAGCGCTCTCTCTCCACCTGAGCGGGTGCGCATTTGAGGCAACAGGTTAGGGACAGCCACACACATCACATTCCCAGAATGATGATTCTGAGCATAGGGTTTGGGGTGGGCATATTTTTTAGTTTTGGCTATGCTCTGGGTCATCATTCTGGGAACATAATCTGTTTTATAATTTTATGTCCCACTGTACCCCTTGTTAATTATTAGTGTACCCCATATAATGCCCCTTGAGGGGGGTCCCACTGTTCTGGCTCCATAGGCAGCTGTCTAGAAGCTCCAGGCCCCTGACTGCCCTCCCGTTCCTTCGTGACCAGTGAGCAGAGCCGATCTACGCCCAGATATGAGGTATGTCCTACTCCAAAGAAATGTATTTACACATTTTTTTTTTTGCTTTTCTGGCACTAAATGTGACATGCCCCCCCATTTCAGCAAAATGTAGCACCTTCTCTTCTGAGCATTGTAGTGCACCAGCAGAGCCCTTGACAACCACTCATGGGGTACTTCCATACTCAGAAGAGATGGGGTTACACATTTTGGGAGACATTTTCTCCTGTTACACCTTGTAAAAATTAAAAATTTTTAGGAAAAACAGCATTTTAGTAAAAAAAATAAAAAAAAAAAAAAAAAATATATATATATATATATATATATATATATATATATATATATATATTTATACATCCAAAGTCGTCAAACACCTGGGGGGTGTTAGGGCTCACTGTACCCCTTGTTACGTTCCTTAAGGGGTTTAGTTTCCAAAATAGTATGCCATGTGGTTTTTTTTTTGCTGTCCTGGCACCATAGGGGCTTCCTAAATGGGACATGCCCCCCCCCCAAAACCATTTCAGCAAAATTAGATTTGCAAATGCCAAATATGACTCCTTCTCTTCTGAGCAGTGTAGTGTGCCAACAGAGCACTTGACATCCACATATGTGGTGTTTCCATACTCAGAAGAGATGGGGTTACAAATTTTTGGGGGCATTTTCTCCTATTACCCCCTGTAAAAATTTAAAATTTGGGGGAAAACTAGCATTTTAGTGAAAAAAAAAATCTTTTACACATCCAACTTTAACGAAAAGTTGTGAAACACTGAACCCCTTGTTACGTTCCTTGAGGGGTGTAGTTTCCAAAATAGTATGCCATGTTGGGTTTTTGTTTGCCGTCCTGGCACCATAGGGGCTTCCTAAATGGGACATGCCCCCCAAAACCATTTCATCAAAATTTGATTTGCAAAAGCCAAATATGACTCCTTCTCTTCTGAGCATTGTAGGGCACCCGCAGAGCACTTGACCTCCACATATGTGGTGTTTCCATACTCAGAAGAGATGGGGTTACAAATTTTGGGGGGCATTCTCTCCTATTAACCCTTGTAAAAATTTAAAATTTGGGGGAAAACTAGAATTTTTGTGGAAAAAAAGAAAATCATTTACACGTCCAACTTTAACGAAAAGTCGTAAAACCCCTGTGGGGTGTTAAGGCTCACTGGACCCCTTGTTACGTTCCTTGAGGGGTGTAGTTTCCAAAATAGTATGCCATGTGGTTTTTTTTTTGCTGTCCTTACACCATAGGGGCTTCCTTAATGCAACATGCCCCCAAAAACCATTTCAGAAAAACTCACTCTCCAAAATCCCTCTGTCGCTCCATCCCTTCTGAGCCCTCTAGTGCACCCGCCGAACACTTGACAAAAAATGGGTCTACAAGAACATGTGAGTGTAAAAAATTAAGATTTTAAATTTTCTCCTTCAATTTGCTGCTATTCCTGTGAAACACCTAAAGGGTTAACAAACCTTTTGAATGCCATTTTGAATACTTTTAGGGGTGCAGTTTTTATAATGGGGTCATTTGTGGGGCATTTCTAATATAAAGGCCCTTCAAATCCACTTAAAAACAGAACTGGTCCCTGAAAAATTTAGATTTTGAAAATTTTGTGAAAAATTGGAAAATTGCTGCTATATTTTGAAGCCCTCTGATGTCTTCCAAAAGTAAAAACATGTCAACTTTATGATGCAGTCATAAAGTAGACATGTTGTATATGTGAATCAATATATAAATTATTTGGAATATTCATTTTCCTTATAAGCAGAGAGCTTCAAAATAAAAAAAAAATGCAAAATGTTAAATTTTTTCATCAAATTTTGGAATTTTTCACCAAGAAACGATGCAAGTATCGACAAAATGATACCACTAACATAAAGTAGAATATGTCACGAAAAAACAATCTCGGAATCAGAATGAAAGGTAAAAGCATACCTGAGTTATTAATGCTTAAAGTGAAAGTGGTCAGATGTTCAAAATATGGCCGGGTCCTACAGTGAAAATTGGCTGGGTCCTTAAGGGGTTAAACAATCAATCACTTATCATTCATATTTCTTTTCTTTTCCAGCATTTACTTGATGGGTAGGTTGAATCACATATATAAGAAAACAAGATGTTCTGCATTATTGTGTCTGACACCTTTTATGGATTGTAGGGAGAAGAAGAGTGAATATGCCAGGCATATTGTTAAAAGACAAAGGAGTGGTTGTCTATTTACATTAGCTGAAGCTTATAGTTTGGCAGATGATAACAGATTGGGCCAATATATATCTAATGTGCTGCTAGCTTTACAATATATGACTTCTTAATCATGTACTGTTGGTTTTTCAGAGAAAAAGATCAAAGAAAAACATCACAACCTCAAGTCTTTTTTTTTATTATTTAAGAGAATGTCTCATGTGTTTCATTTTAGGTTCATTAATTAGATTCAAATCTAATTCGATCTGTAAAAGAGAAATAGTGTGAATGTAGTTTTATATATTAAGCATACTTTATCAATTATTAATTACCAATCTATTGTAGTATATTAGAGCAGTTGTCACTTAACTTATTTTATGCATGAGATAACACACATTCTATTACACAAGTGTAAAAAATGTTTCATGGAATTTTATTGGTTGTATATACTCTTATTATTACACTTAATTACAATGAAGATAGTGATATATAGGTTGCTCTATAGGGTTGGCACCAGAACTAATTTAATTAATCTATCAACACAGACATAAAGTAGCAATAGTCCCATCATTTTTGTTTGTACAAAACTTTTTTTGACAACATAAAATAGTTGTTCCTCACATACATTGAGCATGCAAGCTAACTGGGTTTCACTATTGCAGTGTGCAATCCTTATAGTTTGATGACCCTGAATCTAGTGGTCTAAGGCGCAGTGTTCTGAGTGTTATAGTACTTGCAATCACTCAGTATGCTATCACAATGGCAAAAGGGGGACATCTGACCCATGTACACTTTTCTACCGCAGCAGTGTAAAAAGAGGTGGACAAATAATAATCGCTGTCCCCTGGGGCAGACCCTGGGTGGCATGTCTAACTGAAGATAGTTGGGATGCCTATGTTATTCAAGCTATAATGGTGCAGTCAGACAAAGGTTTAGCAAAATAACAATTTATGTAAATCTGGCAATATAAATCCTTCACAATATTTTATAGAAACATACCCCTCTCTAGCCATAGTGTGGGCAGATGAATGTGGGGAATATTTTAAAAATAATTATCTCTTCCAGTCTTGTTACAGATAAAAGGTAACTCACAGTATTGAAATGCTATACTAAAGGGATCTGCAATGAAAGGCTCCCAGTAGGCGAATTATTAAGGAAAATAGCACTCACAAAAGGTTAAGCTCCAGTTTTTTATTACAGGATGAAGGTCCATACGGATATGTGACATGACCTAGCCAGACCTATAGCCCATGCAGATACCACGAAAAGAGAAGAGGCCACGGTGAACCTTGTCTTGTCTATTTTACTATTAGAGGTGGTAGAATATATCACTCCTTCTCAGAGGCAGTAAAGTAGATAAGACTCTTAGATAAGACTGGAACGTTTACCTGGGGTGGGCAGTTCCCAGAAGTCCATTATTTATCTCCATTTGCTTTGAAGTACAGTTAATGACACTGATGATCTGGCTTACAGAGACCACAGGGAAAGGGTTTTTGGCCTGGACAGACTAGCACATGACTAGCTGACTTTCATTGGCTCAGCTTGAAATGCTGGCAAAAGCTTACCAACTGGTTTAAACCAGATCCAGCCCTCTGGCTCAGAGGAAGATCCATCGACACTTAAGCAAATTCTGCACGGTTCCTATATGTAGCAGTGTTTTGTATGTGGATTTTTATCACATGCTACTACAAGTGTAACCATTACATGCTAGCTAAGTAGTAGGTCAAAGCATTCACACATGCAGAACATATGAAATCATTTAATCAGAAACTAACAGTACAGAATAACTGTAGTAAGACAAAGTCCCATAATTGCAACTATATGACAACTAGCAATTATTGGTAGCAGGAGCTGTACCATGGTGCTCACATGTACCATTTGCTCATGGTAAATGTGATAATGAGGAAAGTGAATGCATCTCTAAGGTGATTGATTTAGTCAACTAAAGTTACCAGCTTGGAGCAATTACCTGTGCAGCTGGGCCATAGAATGAATACAATGGCCTTCACTTAGAACTTCTTCCCACTGCATATTATATGGTGGTAAGTGCTTCATTGAGTAATCCTTATTACTTATGCTGGATCATACATTGGAGACACTTGGAAATCTATACCATGTGCCTTACTAACATAGATAAGAAAACATTTATGTATTCTATTTGTAGTTTAACTAGCTACAGTCTATTTATATATAATGGCCTGTGGCAATGGGTTTGCATTTGCAGTTTTGATTGTAACGTATAGTGATATTGATCAGATACCTCCTGCCCTTGATGGGTTATGTAGCTCTGTGATGATTATGAATTGGATTTTTTTAATAATAAGTTTAATAAACATATATATTTCATAATTATTATGATCCTTATAGGTTAAAATAACAGATTAGAGGCATACATTTGCTTGTACAGAGAGTGCAACCGCTTTATGGAAGCTATTATGAATGTAAATGAGTTGACAAAATAATTTCATATGCTACTACAGTCTTCAGGAAGTTATAGACCACAGTCAACTCCCGAGAGACCAGGGATTGAGCTGCATATAGAACTATATTTATGTACCGTATTTATCGGGGTATACCACGCCCTGGCCTATAACACGCACCCTCATTTTACCAAGGATATTTGGGTAAAAAATGTTTTTTACCCAAATATCCTTGGTAAAATGAGGGTGCGTGTGTGTGCATGCGTATACCCCGATACACTGTTTCTGACCCCTCAGAAGCCCCCAGGAAAGGCAGGGGGAGAGAGGTTGTCGCTGCCCGCTTCTCTCCCCCTGCCTTTCCTGTGGTCTAGAGCCCTGCTACCACCGCTTCTCTCTCGCTGGCTATCTGCACCGCTGCCCGTTCTCTCCCCCTGACTATCGGTGCCGGCACCCCATTGCCGGCACCGATAGCCAGGGGGAGAGAAGCGGCACCGGCAATGGGGCAGAGGCGCCGATTTCCAGGGGGAGAGAACAGGCAGTGGCTGCCCCTTTGCTTCCCCCATCCCCGGTTGTATAATTACCTGTTGCCGGGGTCGGGTCCGCGCTGCTTCAGGCCTCCGGTGTGCGTCCCCTGCGTTGTTGCTATGCGCTTCACGGCACGGCGCAATGACGAGTGACGTCATTGCGTCTCGCAGCGCATAGCAATGACACAGGGGACGCACACCGGAGGCCTGAAGCAGCACGGACCCGACCCGGCAACAGGTAATTATTCAACCGAGGATGGGGGAGGCAACAGGGCAGTGGCGCCGGCAATGGGTGCCGCTGCCCCTTCTCTCCCCCTGTCTGTCGGCGCTGCTGCCCCATTGCAGGGCTCTAGACTCCAGGACAGGCAGAGGCAGAGAAGCCGGCAGCGACGGCAGGTCTCTGCACCTGCAAAGCCGCTCAGTTTATTGATTTAAAGCGCCCGCTTTAAATCATTGAACTGCAGCCGCTTATCAGCGTATAACACGCAGTTAGACTTTAGGGTAAAAATTTTAGCCTAAAAAGTGCGTGTTATACGCCGATAAATACGGTATATTTCTATAAAGAAAAAAAAATCTTAAGATTTGGAACCATGTCCACATTATACAAGGATATTCTGCTTCTCAGCAAAGCTTGCAAAGACTAACATGATATTCTTAGCAATCAGGTTATTCAAATCATATAAGCTGATTTGTCACTTCAAGGCCCCTTTATTGAAATGTTGCTCTTGTGGTGGTGGTGGAGGTCACCATGCAGTGCTATGCCTTTCAGCTTAGGGGCCCACTTGAATGAGGTGAAAAATGGGCTTTTAAAATGTTACCAAAATAAGTACTACATCATATTATTCATTTATTTATTTTTAAATAAAAGACATGGCTAGACATTGACTAATTTTACATTGATATATTGATATATAATGTTTGCGTTTGCAGCCCTGTCTAATTTTTTTCAAAATATAACATGAGGCAGTTAGTACACATTTTGATCAAATTGTAATTATCTAAGATTGCAGGAAAAGGATAGCTGTAAAATATTTTCATTTTTAAAGTTTCCATGGAAACAGAATGAAAGGTTTGAAGGTTTGAAAGTTTAACCATCAGTAGTAAGTAAAAGAAAAAAAAAATATATATATATATATTTTTTTTTTCAAGTCCATCTCATACCCTTATTTATACACAATTTATTTGAAGGAGGGCCTTACATCAAAGAAGGATAGTTTGGTATGCATGAAGGATAGTTTGGTATGCATGAAAATATGGCCGATAACTGCTTGATGGTAATTGCTGTTGTGTGAAAGACTGATTCCTCCAACAGTTCTATGATTTGTCATTACTCATCTAGAAATCTCAGACTTCTTCCCACTCAAGACAAAGAGCTCTGTTTGCTCAGAGCAATAAAGTATATTGATAGTGTGGTAGCCCTTGGGGGGTGTATGGTAGTTGGGGTGTTGTTTCGGTATATGAGGGGTTAATGTAAACCCTATAGTTTGTGACGCCAGGCTGAGGGCTAGTATGCTAAGGTAATTCTCTGGTCTATCGCCGCCCTTCCCAGTAACTATAGGTGCATGCATAAAATGACTGAAGGTCCACAAGGTACTTGAACTTGAACTTGGATAACTTTACTTAAATGCTTGCGGTACATCCAATGAACAGTAACAGTCTCAGGAATACTGTCTCTATCTTGTGCAATGACTGACAGTTGTTGCGGACCTTGACTTCCCATAAAAGTCTCTGAATTAGGGAAAATTGCGAAGATCCGTCCGGATTTAGGGGATAGATAAGGTCCGGTGATCTTGCAGAGTGTTTAGGGATTGACATACTCACAATTTAGCAGATATCAGCCGTCGCCGCAAGGCTCAGGCCTAAACTCACTGATGACAGCAGCGCAGATCCTTCTCCATCAAAAGCCCACAAGGAAAGAGAGTGAGCAATGGCTGCCGCTCCCTTATATGGGCAGGGCCGTTTTTACTAGTCCAATTAATTGTCACTCACCGTTACAAGGAGTGATGGGAAGAGGGCCTTGGTACATACGTTGGTACCTGTGCAGGAGGCAAACTCTCATTGCTCCGAGAGGGCCTAGGTACGTGCGTTGGTACCTCTGGAACAGACAAACTCTCATTGCTCCGAGAGGGTCTAGGTACGGTCTTTGGTGCCTGCAATTTGGGCTTACTTTCCTTAACTTGAGCAGGACTTGACTCTCGACGATCTGTAGAAAATGAAGATCTTGGCTCTTTGCTGTACATAGAAGATGATGAACTTGACTATTTGCTGTACATAGAATATGATGAACTTGACTCTTTGCTGTACATAGAAGATGATGAACTTGGCTGTTGAGGCTCCTCCTCCTTGGGTACGCTGGTGAAGGCTTTAGGAGCAGACCTTTTCGGCCTCAAGTTGAAGGGATCGGACTCCCAATCCGTTGACGGGAAATATTTGAAGTGAAGCTGTGTTGGGGCTGTTGGTCTGGTGACCGCTGCGGCCCATTCTCCACGAAGGCTCTGGACTGGGGTGTACTCCACAATTTCACCCACCTCCAAGGTGTAGAACTTCTTATGGAGATATGGCCTTTGCACTGCTCGTCAGTTTTCGAGGATGGTCTGCCCAGTGTTGCAGTCAAGAAGTGTCCCATAACCTCTGACCTTGTCGAACTTGGCCACAGTTGCTCTTCTTCTTTCTAATGGATCCTCCCCTTCTCGGGGGTGATCCCATTTGCGTATGTACAATGCCTCCATTTCTTTGTTATTTTCTTGATACCGCACCTTTTCTTCATAAGGCAAATGCACGTGCTTGGGGGCATAGAGTTCTTTGTGTCTGCCCTTTAGCTTTTCCATCAATTCTGCCAGCTCGGCTTCTTGACGGGCCCTTTCTTTTTCTGCAGTTGGGATTGGTGGGAGTGGCTTCCCAGGTATTGGTTGAAGTAATCTGTGTATGTACTTGATCAGCTCCGGCTCATCTCCGAACACTCATTGCGGCAACTTTGGTGAGCACGGTCGTGCACTTGGCAAGCTTGATCGAGGTATGACCTCAGGACTGGAGGAGGAAGAATAGGCCACCTCTGGCAGGGTACTCACAGCAGACTCCTCCAAAGGGATCTCGGCCCACGAGCCCCAGGTTCTGTGGTGAGGGGACAATCTCACCGGTGATGCACCTCCAGGTGTCCCTGCGCTCTCTGCTGGAGGTGTCTCTGGCCAATCGTTGTCATCATCAGGCAGTGGGGGAAGATTGCAGGCCCCCTCTTTGTCTAATGACAACCGCTGCAGACGGTAATCAAGTTCTTGGAAAAGTCGGGCTGCGACTGCCACAATTTTCCGGTTTTCCGGTGCTATTTTGCCAACTTCTCCACGTGGAATGCTGCTCTCCGCCATGTCTGTACTCTCCGGCTCTCTGTGCAGACTGAAGAGGTCGCTTTGCGTGGCTTCTTTTATAGTGGGCTTCTCCAAAATGGCGCTGGGCAGGAAGGACGTTATCAGTGCAGCCCTGACTTCCGGTCCCTCCAGAGACAACTCCTGTATCTCTGCGTTCCCTTTCGGCTGCGACACAGCAACTTGGTGGCCACGCCCAGGGGTGGGGCATGGCACAGCGCGGGCTTTCTTCGCGCGCTTTTCCGGCAGCAGTTCGGCTCTGCCTGTGCCAACCGGACCAAAGGATTGCAGCATGAACTCATTGCGCAGTTTACACATTTCAGTTGTAGATAAATCTTCGCCTCCCCCTTACTTTTCTCGTGGCCCCCTTGCATGGTGCACCACGGACACCACTCCCATACACAGCAACACGGTTTAAAGCACATGAATAAAGTTTGTTTTCTTGGGAGGAGTACACTTTCACCAGTGGCAACTGTAGTAGGCACACACCCGAATCCTGCTCGTGCAACGCCAAAAAGGCTTTGTGGTAGCCCTTGGGGGGGTGTATGGTAGTTGGGGTGTTGTTTCGGTATATGAGGGTTTAATATTAACCCTATAGTTTGTGACGCCAGGCTGAGGGCTAGTATGCTGAGGTAATTTGCCGGTCTATCGCCGCCCTTCCCAGTAACGAGAGGTGCATGCATAAAATGACTGAAGGTCCATAAGGTACTTGAACTTGAACTTGGATAACTTTACTTAAATGCTTGCGGTACATCCAATGAACAGTAGCAGTCTCAGGAATACAGTCTCTATCTAGTGCAATGACTGACAGTTGTTGTGGACCTTGACTTCTCATAAAAGTCTCTGAATTAGGGAAAATTGCGAAGATCCGTCCGGATTTAGGGGATAGATAAGGTCTGGTGATCTTGCAGAGTGTTTAGGGATTGACACACTCACAATTTAGCAGATATCAGCCGTTGCCGCAAGGCTCAGGCCTAAACTCACTGATGACAGCAGCGCAGATCCTTCTCCATCAACAGCCCACGAGGAAAGAGAGTGAGCAATGGCCGCCGCTCCCTTATATGGGCAGGGGCAGGGCTGGTTTTACTGGTCCAATTAACTGTCACTCACCGTTACAAGGAGTGATGGGAGATAAACATCACAGCGACCTCCAAAGGTCCTTAAGCCTAAAACCATAGAGTCCACCCGATCATGTGACACGCAGGTCCTGCTAAGCTATGCATAGGTAATTAACCATTTATATATACTTGTACAATCATATATATATATATATATATATATATATATATATATATATATATACAAATCCTAAGGAATTATTAGATGACTAATACCTAGATGAGAGGTGACTAGGGGCGGGCTAGTTAAGAAGAACCCCGACGTCCTAGGGACTCTGGCTCTGGCTATGGGGACCTATATACAAAGGTACCGGATAAGATGCGGTACCGGGACACCACAATACGAATTGTCTAAAATAAAGGATGTCCATAGGAATTGTCCAAAATAAATATAAAAGTTTGGGGAGGAGAAGCATATTGAACATTGTTAAACTGCCAGATCAGGTAAGTATACACTAGGAGTATGCTTGGATTTCAGCAAGTCAGATTGCAGTTAAAGTTAAAAGTTTGCGGAGAGAAAAAGGCAAGAGAGATACCAAGAAAGGAGACAGAAGACACAAGGTAGAGAAAGAAGTGGCTGGGAGATGAATTAGAAGATCTTGCTCATAGTTATTGCAGAGCAATTCTCTCAAATTTAGCCTTTTAAGTCTAAGTAGATCTTCTGTAGCTGTACACAGGGTAACTTAGACAAGAGCTTCTAAGGTGGCAATCTTTGTAATAGGTTCAGTGATTTCTAGAGTACTTTTTAAGAGTAGCACCTAGTTGAATAAAGGTTCATTGTATAACAGCCTTGTGGGCCTGCCAGAGAGTGTTGGGGTTCACCTTGGGTATTGCATTAAATGTGAAGTATTCCCTTAATGCATGCTCTTTTGATTAGGAGTGCTCCTTGTGTGCAGTAAGATGAGTGTTAGCTCTCTAGACAAAGTCACTGGGCGACATCTATCAAAGTCAGTGTAGGTGCACTGATGTTATACTTACCGTATTTATCGGCATATAACACACACTTTTAAAACTTACATTTAAGGCAAAAAGCCTGCCTGCATGTTATACGCCGATAAATCTTCTGGTCACTGATTTAAAGTGGCCGCAGCAGCGTCTGCTTGTTAAGTATTAACAGCACGGCCATGGTCACTTTAAATCAGCGGCGTCTCCTCCTCGCACTGTCACTTGTTTTCTCCCGCACTATCCACAGGTACTGGTGTGGTGGATAGTGCGGGAGACGCTGATTAAAATGAGCCCTACCTTGCCCGGATCTGAGCTACCTTTTAATCAGCGTCTCCCGCACTATCCACCAGTACCTGTGTATAGTGCGGGAGAAAACAAGTGAGTTTCACTTTTACTTCATTCCCCCTCCCTCCCCCTCCCTCATCATTCCCTCTTTCCTGCTTTTTATAGTTTTATTTTCCTTACCTGTCTTTACTTTGGCAGGTCAGGTCAGGCGGGGGTCTTGCAGGCAGTGAAGCAGATGAGTTACTTCCTCTCCCGGCATCACTCACGTCACTTTTCATTTCCTGTAGTCTCCGCCGAAAAGTGACATGCCGCACAGAGAAGCCGGGAGAGGACGTAACTCATCTGCTTCACTGACCCCGCAAGACAGCCAAAGTGCAGACAAGTAAGGAAAGGGGAAGAGTGGTCTTCAACCTGTGGACCTCCAGATGTTGCAAAACTACAACTCCCAGCATGCCCGGAGAGCAGTTGGCTGGTCAGGCATGCTGGGAGTTGTAGTTTTGCAACATCTGGAGGTCCGCAGGTTGAAGACCACTGGATGCCATAGGAGGAACATGATGGGGGGATGATGAGACGGGGAAATGATGAGGGGGGGGATGATGGGGGGATGATGAGACAGGGGATAATGATGAGGGGGGGATGAGACGGGGAAATGATGAGGGGGGAGAATGATGGGGGGATGAGACGGGGAAATGATGAGGGGGAGATGAGGGGGGATGATGAGACAGGGTGGGGGTAATGATGGGGGGGATGATGAGACAGGGTGGGGGGATAATGAGGGGGGAATGATGGGGGACATGATTAGACTGGGTGGGGGGATGATGAGACAGTGGGGAATGATGGTGGGGGAGGCACTAAAGGCTTAACGTCTGTATGGCTAGTGGTGGTCTATGACAGGGGGAAATGATGAGACATGGGGGGGGGCGATGAGAGGGGTAAATGTGGCACAGGGACTGATAAAAGGGAAGGAATGATGGGGCACTGGAGGGGAAGGGACCAAACTGAGGTGCAGAAGAAAAGGAAGTTGGGGGGATGATGTGGCATTTAGTCCAAGTCATTTATTTCACATTTTATCTTTTCTACTTAAATTTCCCTGTTAAAATGGGGGTGCGTGTTATACGCCAGTGCGTGTTATACGCTGATAAATACGGTAGCTTTTGATGGTGTAGAGTGTACATGCACCAAATGTATTAAATGTTGCAGGGCATGTGATAAATATGGGCTTGTAAACCTTTTTTTTTTTTTTCACTTCAAAACACCACTTTGTAAGATTCCTTCTCTGCTATTTCCGCCCTATGCAGCTTTTTGAAAATACAGCTAGTTTTGGGAGCCAGGTCTGAGCTGGTGAATGTCTGTAATGTGACTGAGGGCATTATGACAAATCTGCAACTTTTTGAGTAAAGTTGCAGTTCATAAATCTCTTACCACTGCAAAGTAAAAAAACAAAACTGGTCAAAATCACTTTAGCAAAAAGTTGCACACTTTTTTTGCACAAATGCGACAAATCTGCAATAAATTTACACCAAAAGCAGTGCAAAAAGCTTGATAAATGTGTCCCATGGTGATTAAGTGTAACATCAGTTAATGTGAGAAAGGGCATGATCTGTCCAGGTCAGTTCTCCGATGGACTGTTCTCCGATGGACCCATTTTGGAGGAACTGTCTAGTACTCCTCTACTGGTCAGTGTCTATGCAGTCTAGAAAATGTATGGAATCTAGGAGAACAGTACATAGTTACATTGTTTATGAGTCTGGAAAATAGGCAAGAGTCCACAAGTTCAACCTAAAACCCTATGGTGTTTAGGAAAAATTTGATTAAAAATGAGTCTCTGGATCGATGTTCTATCCATGTAAATCTAGTATTCATAACTTGTAATTTCTGTCCAGGTCAGTTCTCCAGGTCAGTTCTCCGATGGACCCATTTTGGAGGAACTGTCTAGTACTCCTCTACTGGTCAGTGTCTATGCAGTCTAGAAAATGTATGGAATCTAGGAGAACAGTACATAGTTACATTGTTTATGAGTCTGGAAAATAGGCAAGTCCACAAGTTCAACCTAAAACCCTATGGTGTTTAGGAAAAATTTGATTAAAAATGAGTCTCTGGATCGATGTTCTATCCATGTAAATCTAGTATTCATAACTTGTAATTTATTTCCAGAAAAAACATTTCTGCCCCTTTTATACTTGTTTATTGAGTCAGACATAACATGTGGCAGAAAGTTCCATAGTCTCACTGCTCTAACAGAAAATAATCCTGATCTATAATGACAATGAAGCCTTCTTTCCTCTAAACATAGAGGATGCTCTCTTGTCATGGTTACTGGCCTGGTATAAAAAATGTTTAATAGAAAGATTGCTGCTCTATCCTGTCCATTCATATATTTGAACACTTGGCATAGTGCCAGTCCTGTGAAACAATCCCTTCCATATAAAATCTTTAAATCTAAGGAATAAGGGTTAGTTTAGCACAGTACTAAAGGGGTACTACACTGGAAAAAAAAAATTTTAATCAACTGGTGCCAGAAAGTTAAACAGATTTGTGAAAATCTTAACTCTTTCAGTACTTATCAGCTGCTGTATGCTCCATAGGAAGTTCTTTTCTTTTTTAATTTATTTTCTATCTTACCACAGTGATCTCTGCTGACACATCTGTCCATGTCAGGAACTGTCCAGAGCAGGATAAGTTTACTATGGGGATTTTACTGAGAAATACCCAAAAAAGGGGCAAGGCCATTGGGAAAAGGGTGTGTGACTACCGAAAAGTACACAACATTTTCAGAAAAACCCAACATATTTACTGAGGTTTCCACAGAAAATGTGGTGGAGAAAAACCTCACAGATTAGAGCATGTTTAGAAAAAGCAAAATGTAGGGAAAGTGCGAAATGTAGGAAACCTTAGTAAATACCATGGGAAAAAATTGTAGGGGATTAAAACCACAAACAAAACTACACTCCACTCTTAGTAAATCAGAGCCATTATGTTGTGGACTCTATTGCCAAGTCTTTGTAGTCGTGTTCTGAAGCATGTTGAAGATGACAAGTATCAAATAAATCATAGTCTGCAAATAACTGTATAAGATAACAAGGTCGCTGTTACATCCCACAGGTATGGACCCACTGTGCCACAAGTGACAGCTGGCCAGGCAGGCAGAATGATACTATGAAAGGAATCAGCACCACTCACATGAGAATCCAGGTCAGTCGGTTCAGTAAAAAGGACATCAGCTGATTGAGATGATTGCAGCCTTGGGGGCTGCTTCTGGGGACTCACTAGTGATGAGGATGGTACATGTCCTTCAGATGGCATAACAAAGCCTAGAGGAAAGTCTAGCAGGTTGGTAGTGAGCTTTTTGCTAGGTGCTGGCAGCTTGGCATGCAAAATATTGGGTAAAGATCCTCTGGGCAAATCAAGAGTGCTTCAATTATGATAATGGATAGTGAAGAGCGAGCCTTTGATTTGGTGTGTGGCGTTTAGGGTCCCGAGGTATATGCACAGGCTAGTTGAATGTCTGTGATCTCACCAGAGGAGACTGGGATAAAAGCTGGGAGCACATAGGCACCATCTTTAGCAGGCCTCCGCTGTGGCTTCTCCACAGGAAAAAAAATGTTGGTGCGGCTTGTGACCACCAGATATTATGAACCCCTTTGTGCCTGAAGTAGCTATGGTCATTGCTAGTCTACTATAGGTCTGAGAATTAGTTGCCGGTAGGAGAAAAATGCAATTGTCTCGGTGCTGTTACAGGAGCAGTTCTTGTGTGGCCATACCCAGCAGTGGGTATTCTTTTTCCCTAATATATAATCTTTTACTTCTTTGGCGTTTTTATATTAATAAACTATAATGCTGCTAAAAATTTACCAGATAAATTGTAGGATTAGTCTAATAGATTAGCATACTGTGGAGGTTCATCAAGGCAAAACAGAATTTGGAAACTGATAAGAAGGGGGGCCAACTTTCCTGCGGGCCTTGGTACAGATTCTGTGTATGAGACAACTTTGTGAATTTATGAATATCTATGTAGCACAGTAATGGAAGTTTATGATTAGTATCTTAGCTCTCTTGATGAATCTATACCATAAATCTAAAATAAAGGATTAAGCATTAAATGAAATATTAATGGAATTATACTTTAAACTAACATTCAATCTGAGAGCGTCAGACTTTTAGATACAAATGTTCTCTACCCACATGCATAAAAAGTCTGCAATAGTGACAAGCAGACATAAAAAGCCATATAATGAATTCAAACTTTATTTCTGTCTGTAATAGAACTCACTAAAAGCCCTTTCAAGCCATTTCCTTTTATCTGTTTAGGAAAGAATTTGTGTATTAGTCGAGTGTTTTCCCTATACAATATAAAAAGCCTCCTCTTCACATGAAGAACATCTTCAAAAAAATCGAGTTTCTGCAGTATACAACGGGAAAGTAAACATAACACAACTTGTAACCCAGTTCTATAAATCCCAACTCAATTAGCAAAGGGTCTCAGCTGTGTTTTGTGAAGTAGATGGATTAGGCTTCAGTACAAGTTCAAATTATTTTGTCTCTTGCACAGTTGGCATTTACCTGCTATAAAACTCATGCCCAGGTGTGAGCTGGTTTAAAGCTTGCAGATACAGATTTAGAAAAATATGCTCACTTGCTCAGTGTTAATATGACACTGGGTGAACATTTTAATTGCACATGAAGTCCTAAAATGCTTTGTCTTCAGTATTTTTTTTATTTCATGTTTTTAGACATCCAATAAGGTGTCAGTTGTACTATTTGCAGGATCAGTCAAAAGTATGTGAACAAAAATAGACACATTTTTAGACAAACCATTCAAAAAAAAAAGTATTCTACCTATTACATTTTTTAAAGTTTGCATCCATTTTTTTTTTTTTAAAGAAAAAATATATATCTTTTTACTTTTCGTGTGGGTGGTATACTATCAGGTAGGAGTTCTTTTGGACTTAACATTGATCAACAGACCTGACAGAATAAGTATTGTGCAGGCAGGGGGACATCTAGGTAATAGTGGCCACAATGTAAAACATTTTAACTTGAGTTGAGCGAGCCTTTCGAACCGGCATTTGATCCGAACTTCAGGGGTTTTACGGCTTGCCGAACTTTCAAACATTGGCAGATTTGGCTCACGTGAACCTGGCAATGTCGGGGCTGATGTGTGCTCGCAGCTGACAGCTGCAAGTACAGCTTGGGCCAGCAAGGAAGGAGTTAATTAGCACTGCTGAGCAGCGTAAGTTAACTCCTTAGGGGGTATATATAATACAGCCATCTATATGGCTGTATAATGCATACAGTGAAGAGAGTGATACTTACCACCTCGTCTCGTCACTGGCCCCGGCCTCATCTTGTGTAGATCTGGCCCCTCATGACATCACCGCTAGAGACAGGTCTACACAACTAGATGCCAAGACTAGCAACAAGATGGTAAGTAGGACTCTCTTCACTGTAAACATTATACAACTATATAATGTACACATTCTCCCGCCCCAAGGATTTAACTAAAGCTGTTAGTATCACTTATTAACTCCTTGCTTGCTGGGCCGGTGCTTAGCGTTCAACCCAGCAAGATATTACCTATTACCAGAAGATGGTTCTACTGCGAACCACACACTTTCTGGAAACCCCAGAGCTGAACTTTCGGAAAACTCGCCTAACACTTATTTTAACCTGTTTTGTACCTTTTCTGGAGTACAGTAGAACTCATTGCCATGTTAAAAAAAAACTGTTTGAGATTACGTGAGCTTTGTGACATGGTGCAGTATCCTGCTGGAAGTAGCCATCATAGGATGGGTACATTAGGGTCATAAAGGGATGGACATTGTCAGCAACAATACTCAAGTAGGCTATGTTGTTTATACGATGTCATCTGAATGTCGCAGTTGGAGTCAAGACTCATCAGAACAGGCAATGTTCTTCCAGTCTTTGATGATTCAATTTTGGTGAGCCTGTGTAAATTGTAGCCTGTCCAATCAGTAATCATGCTAATATCCTCCATTAACCCTTCAAAGGCCGTGATCAATAGTGATCACGGCATCTAAAGCATTAGGGGGACTTTGTCAGACCTAAAGCACAATTGTGGGAGTCCGATCAGTTGAAATGGTGGCTGGAGGCCTCCATACCTCCTCCATGCAACTGTTCTGATGCATATCACTGAACAGTAATATCAATCAAGTACGTTTACTATGACAATTCAAGCCAAACGTCATCGGGAAAACAAACTGAGGGAAAGAAAGCCCTCATATAATATGCCCTATCTAGGAAACCCCCAACCCTAAAATAGTGAATCAACTTTATTATACTCCGTGGAGTGTGTAACCCAAATAATAGCAAACTTATTTAAAAGCACAGTGTGCTGCCCATATTGTGCAACTGCACTAGTAGCTATATATGGGACTGCATTTAACTCCCTTTATTTATATGTGACACGCTGTGAGCATATCCATTTATTAACAGCGGTCACGGAGGAGATGCATCCACTGATAACCATATGCTTTAGTATGTTTATGGTTCGGCACACTGCTAATTAAAATAGCATGATTAGCCTGTCCGATGTTTCGCCGATGGAACCGACTTTGTCAAGGACACAGAGGCTACTGCAGGCATTTGTGTCTGCTGGCTCTTATAAAGCCTCGGTTCTGCGTCATGTCCTGATTGCAAACTGACCAATCAGGACCCACTTACTGTAATCTCGTAGTATCTCGCGCATGTCAGCAGACTTTGGTGAGATAGATTCCGTGGTGTCCGCATATCCTCCGCATGTCTGTGCACTTAGATTACATTCTGTAACCCGTTGTTTCATGTGCATGTCTTTAGACTTAGAAAAAGTTTGATGTTATACTATTGCACTTATTCCTGACATTAAGGGAATCATCTGGAGTTCTAATGTAAGTATTGTTGGACTATAAGGGAGGAAGGGAAAGGCAATACTTACCAGTAACCGGTATTTAGTTATTACCTTACTAGGGGAAATTTTAGTTAGTGTTAAAAACCCCTTGTTACACTCATTCTTATATTAACTCTTTAGATCCTTATTACTCAAGTCTGTGTTTTACATTATAATATTGGTCTTAGGCTGAATGATAATGTTATATGAAGAGTATCCTTGTCTATTATGTAGTCTTAGTGGACCATATGCCATAATAACCGGTATAAAGTTGCCTATTATTGCCTCACTTGGAAATAATTTTTAGGGTAATATTAATGCACCTATTATAAGAATGAACTTTTTTTAATGTGATTAACTCTTTTGATCCCTATAAGTCCAGTCTATATCTTTTTCTCATAATCAGTCTTAGACTGTGTATTGATGTTATGGTGGACTACATGTCATAATTGTAAAGTATGCACTTGATGCTCTGTAATTAACACTCAATATAGGATGTATCCAATCTACTTGTATAGTGTCTTTATGGTGGTAATACTTGCTGTTATTTTGTTTTCCTAACAGTGTCACCAAGAGATGTATCCACATGTCCAGAGGTATGGTAAGTATTATAGGAATATTAGTTTTCTTCTTTCTTATATATATGATGTCAATACTTTTTCATTTTGTTCGGTATCTGCCCATAATTGATGATATTGTGGACATTAGACACAGGGTTGTAGGCTTGCTTGTTTATTTGTTTAAAAAGTATTAATCCTAAAATCAATAAGGCCTGCAGTTCTTTTCTATTTGGGTAAGTAAAATTTAATTTCAATAACAGTATTTATTCCAAGAATGCCGAAAAAGAGAAGCCCTCATTTAGTCCATGTGGATTTCTACTGTTGAGTCGGTAAATCCATTTGGCTTCTTCTTTGAGCAACATTTTGTCCATGTTCCCTTTTCTTGGTCCATATGTCATTTGTCTGAGGCCCCAAAATTTCAGGCTCTCAATCTTATTCTGGTGTTTCAGTCTCACATGCTTTGCCAGGGGCACATCTATTCCTGTTCGGATAGTACTAATGTGTTTGCTTATACGTTTTTCGCTCTTGTATTGTTTTGTCCACATATATGAGCGGGCATGAACACATTGCCACGTAAATTACATTTTTACTACTACAATTCATAAATTGCCTGATCTCATACTGTCTGCCATCTGGTGGGTTGGTGAAGCTTTTGGTTTTGGACATATATTTGCAGGAGGCATCATCGGGCACCTGGTGTTTTAGGCAGCTCCTTTAATAATACAGGGTGGGCCATTTATATGGATACACCTTAATAAAATGGGAATGGTTGGGGATATTAACTTCCTGTTTGTGGGACATTAGTATATTTGAGGGGGGAAACTTTTCAGGATGGGTGGTGACCATGGCGGCCATTTTGAAGTTGGCCGTTTTGAATCCAACTTTTAGTTTTTACAATAAGAGGGTCATGTGACACATCAAACTTATTGGGAATTTCACAAGAAAACAAAGATGTGCTTGGTTTTAACGTAACATTATTCTTTCATGAGTTATTTACAAGTTTCTGACCACTTATAAAATGTGTTCAATGTGCTGCCCATCCTGTTGGATTGTCAATGCAACCCTCTTCTCCCACTCTTCACATACTGATAGCAACACTGCAGGAGAAATGCTAGCACAGGCTTCCAGTATCCGTAGTTTCAGGTGCTGCACATCTCGTATCTTCACAGCATAGACAATTGCCTTCAGATGACCCCAAAGATAAAAGTCTAAGGGGGTCAGATCGGGAGACCTTGGGGGCCATTCAACTGGCCCACTGCGACCAATCCACTTTCCAGGAAACTGTTCATCTAGGAATGCTCGGACCTGACACCCATAATGTGGTGGTGCACCATCTTGCCGGAAAAACTCAGGGAACGTGCCAGCTTTAGTGCATAAAGAGGGAAAGACATCATCATGTAGCAATTTCGCATATCCAGTGGCCTTGAGGTTTCCATTGATGAATAATGGCCCCACTATCTTTGTACCCCATATACCACACCATACCATCAATTTTTGTGTTTCAACAGTCTTGGAGGGATCTAACCAATGTGGGTTAGTGTCAGACCAATAGCGGTGGTTTTATTTGTTAACTTCACCATTCTCATATAAGTTTGCCTCATCACTGAACAAAATCTGCGTAAACTGAGGCTCCTGTTCCAATTTTTGTTTTGCCCATTCTGCAGCACCTGAAACTACGGATACTGGAAGCCTGTTCTAGCATTTCTCCTGCGGTGTTGCTATCAGTGTGTGAAGAGTGGGAGAAGAGGGTTGCATTGACAATCCAACACAATGGGCAGCACATTGAACACATTTTTTAAGTGGTCAGAAACTTGTAAATAACTCATGAAAGAATAAAGTTATGTTAAAACCAAGCAAATCATTGTTTTTCTTGTGAAATTCCCAATACGTTTGATGTGTCACATAACCCTCTTCCTATTGAAAAAACAAAAGTTGGATTCAAAATGGCCGACTTCAAAATGGCTGCCATGGTCACCACCCATCTTGAAAAGTTTCCCCCCTCACATATACTAAAGTGCCACAAACAGGAAACTAATATCACCAACCATTCCCATTTTATTAAGGCGTATCCATATAAATGGCCCACCCTGTATATTAAGAAGACTTGGAATATTGGTGGAATGGAGGTACTGGAAATGGTAGAACAATTGCACTACAAGTTTATACTAATAGGTGACTATGGGAGATGCCGATGACAGATTCCCTTTAAATCAACACTGCAGGGTAACAGGCTGAACTGGACAGACATATGTCTTTTTTTCAACCTTTTTTTCAACTCTAGTGAAATGTTTTTTAATGCATTATTTTGGGCTGCTGGAAAAAAAAAAACTTAACTTACCTTCTGCTGCTCCGCCCAGTGTCGCTGATATCCCTGTCCCATCCACAGTCTTCTTCCGGCTTTTGGGGCCCGACAAGTCATACTGTGCCCAGCTAATCACCATCCACAGCAATGCTCCACCTTGCCCAGTGATAGGCTGAGCGGCAGTGTAATGTAGCAGGTCTGGGCATCAGAAAGAAGGCTGGGACACCACTATGGCCAGCAATTAGCTTAGCCACAGTGTGATGTGTCGGCACCAAAAGCTGTAAAAAGATCAAGGACAGAGGACAGGACGAGGATATTGGGGGCACCAAGGGAGCTGCGGAAGGTAAGTTAGGCCATGATTACATGTCTGGAATTTTCATGCGCAATCCTGCATTGGAATTTTGCCAGAGATTCCGGAGCAGTGTCATTGTATTCAATGGGATTCTGCTGCACTGTACACACAGTGGAATTTATGTGCCAGAAGCTTATGGCACGGAAATTCAGTTTTCCTTGTCCAGAGAAAGAATAAACCTGTTCTGCGGACTCTGCATGGATTATATAGCTATCTATGAGATGGAGCATTAATGTGCAGTCCCCGAACTGCAGTTTCCGAACAGCAAGTGAACATAGCCTTAAAATTTATTATTTTTATTCCGGCAGCCCAGGCATAATAAATAAAAAATGAAAGAAGAACTAGAGTTCTTTTTTAAAAACTATATAAAATAGACATCTATTCAATGAACAGAAAAACTGTCACAATTTAATGTCATACAGCAATAGCTATTGCTGTATATATTAACCCCTTAAGGACCGTGGTTTTTTCCGTTTTTGCATTTTCGTTTTTTGCTCCTTGCCTTTAAAAAATCATAACTCTTTCAATTTTGCACCTCAAAATCCATATGATGGCTTATTTTTTGCGCCACCAATTCTACTTTGTAATGACGTCAGTCATTTTGCCCAAAAATCTACGGTGAAACGGGAAAAAAAAATCATTGTGCGACAAAATTGAAAAAAAAACAAACACTGTTTTGTAACTTTTGGGGGCTTCCGTTTCTACGTAGTACATTTTTCGGTAAAATCGACACCTGATATTTATTCTGTAGGTCCATACGATTAAAATGATACCCTACTTATATAGGTTTGATTTTGTCGGACTTCTGGAAAAAATCATAACTACATGAAGGAAAATTAATACGCTTAAAATTGTCATCTTCTGACCCCTATAACTTTTTTATTTTTCCGTGTTTGGGGTGGTATGAGGGCTCATTTTTTGTACCGTGATCTGACGTTTTTAACAGTACCATATTTGCATTGATAGGACTTATTGATCGCTTTTTATTCATTTTTAAATGATATAAAAAGTGACCAAAAATGCACTATTTTGGACTTTGGAATTTTTTTGCGCGCACGCCATTGACCGAGCGGTTTAATTAATGATATATTTTTATCATTCGGACATTTCCGCAAGCGGTGATACCATATATGTTTATTTTTATTTTTATTTACACTGTGTTTTTTTTTTTTTATTGGAAAAGGGGGGTGATTCAAACTTTTAATAGGGGAGGAGTTAAATGATCTTTATTCACTTTTTTTTTTTCACTTTTTTTTTGCAGTGTTATAGGTCCCATAGGGATCTATAACACTGCACACACTGATCTTCATCATTGATCACTGGTTTCCAGGGCCGGATTAATGTAGGGGCGGATGGAGCTGCCGCTCCAGGCCCTTACATTAAAATAGGCCCAGTGGCCTGCACAGGCGGCCCGCATAGGCCGCCCGGACCGGTGACCCGCCTCCCGTTCTGCGGCCAACACCTAACGCCGACACCTAACACCTAACGCCCCCCCCGCTCCTCACTATCTTACAACACCTGGGCCGTCGTCACCTCCGCCAGTCACACGCGCTGCGGCAGCTGTCAGTGAGAGCTGCGGTGAGGTCATCCACTTCACGGCGGCGCCCGGAAGTCATGTCCCCGCGGCTCCCACTGACACAAGGACTGAGCAGCAGCCGCCGGGTCACCGGGTCCCGGAGAGAAAGGTGACAGCCCTTGGGGCCATTTATAATGTAAGGCACTGTGAGGGGCACAATTTAACATGTCAGGGGGGCAGCAACCGCATTATAGGTTGCAAGACATGGTTTATTATATATGAGGGGGACATTATATGTGGGGGCACATGACAGAACCCCCCTGTCATGTGCCCAAATAATGCCCCCCTGTCATGTGCCCCTCATATATAATACCCAATGTCCTGTGCCCCTCACATATAATGCCCCCCTGAAATGTGCCCCTCACATATAATGCCCCCCTGACATGTGCCCCTCATATATAATGCCCCTGGCTGTCCTGCCCCCTCAGGGGCATTATATGTGAGGGGCACATGTCAGGGGGCATTATATGTGGGGGCACATGACAGGACCCCCCCCCCTGTCATGTGTCCATATAATGCCCCCCTGTCATGTGCCCCTCATATATAATACCTCATGTCCTGTGCCCCTCATATATAATGCCCCTCATATATAATACCCCATGTCCTGTGCCCCTCATATATAATGCCCCTCATATATAGTACCCCATGTCCAGGGGGCATTATATGTGAGGGACACATGTCAGGGGGCATTATATATGGGGGGCAAATGACAGGGGGGCATTATATGTGGGGGCACATGACAGGGTCCCCCCTGTCATGTGCCAATATAATGCCCATATAATGCCCATATAATGCCCCCCTGACATTTGCAGCTTACTTATAATACCCCCTGTCCTGTGCCCCTCACATATAATGCCCCCCTGTCATGTGCCCCCACATATAATGCCCCCCTGTCATTTGCTCCTCACATATAATGCCCCCTGACATGTGCCCCTCATATATAAAGCCCCATGTCCTGTGCCCCTCATATATAATGCCCCTCATATATAATACCCCATGTCCAGGGGGCATTATATATGAGGGGCACATGTCAGGGGGCATTATATGTGGGGGGCAAATGACAGGGGGGCATTATATGTGGGGGGCAAATGACAGGGGGCATTATATGTGGGGGCACATGACAGGGGCCCCCCTGTCATGTGCCAATATAATGCACATATAATGCCCCCCTGACATTTGCCGCTTACTTATAATACCCCATGTCCTGTGCCCCTCACATATAATGCCCCCTGACATGTGCCCCTTATACATAATGCCCCATGTCCTGTGCCCCTCACATATAATGCCCCCTGTCCTGCCCCCTCAGGGGGCATTATATTTTAGGGGCACAGGACAGGGGGCACTATAAGTCAGGGACATATGTCAGGGGGCATTATATGTGCATTATATGGGCACATGACAGGGGGGGGCTGTCCTGTGCCCCCCCACATATAATGCCCCCTGAAATGTGCCCCTCATATATAATGCCCCATGTCCTGTGCCCCTCACATATAATGCCCCCTGACATGTGCCCCTTATACATAATGCCCCATGTGCTGTCCTGTGCCCCCCACATATAATGTCCTATGTCCTGTGCCCCTCACATGTAATGCCCCCTGAGGAGGCAGGACAGGGGGCATTATATGTGAGGGGAACATGACAGGGTGCATTATATGCGAGGGGCACAGGACAAAGTGCATTATTATTATGTGGGGGGAACAGGACGGGTTATCATTATTATATGTGGGGGCACAGGATGGGGCATTATTACCATATATGAGGGGCACAGAGTGTTTTGCATTTCAGAGGTATGGGCCGGCATTTATTATTGTAGGTGTAAGAGAAGCATTTTTAATGGAGCACCAAATTTATTAAAAGGTAGCAGACCATTTGATAAATTTTGTGCAGGTCACATTTTCTAAAATTTCACTCTTCACATACACCAAAAAGCTAAGTCTGGGCTGGTGTAATTTTAGAGACTTTTCAGTGGTTTTGCGCATTTTTTGTACCTTTTCACAAAAAGGTGCAGTTCATAAAACCCGTCCATATTATGTGTATGGCCAAAATCAGTGGATTACAACTCAAGCGCAAAAAAGGAACAAATAAACCCTGCTTGCGCCTTTTTTGCACCATTTTTAGACACAAAAAAACAGTCTAAAGACAATTATACATGTTGGCCATAGTGTATATTATAAGGAATTTTGGGGTAGTATGGTTTTTATGGGCCACATAATTACGGTATTGTATTTAGAGGGTGCATGGCAAGGTTATATTCAGAGAGCACAGTATGTGGTAGTATTATATTCAAAGGGTTCAGTGTGTTGTAGTAATATATTCAGAGGGTTCTGTGTGTAGTAGTAATATATTCAGAGGTTACAGTGTGTGGCGGTTTTATATTCAGAGGGTACAGTGTGTAGTAGTATCATATTCAGAGGGTACAGTGTGTGCCAGTATTATATTCAAAGGATATGGTGTTTGGCAGTATTATAATAATTATTGTTTTCATATAGAGGATCAGAATCCGCTGACATAGTGAGGAGACGTGTGGGCATCAAGTTCTGCTGAGTGAACATTTAGCTGAAACAAGTCCTGGCGGTATGTACCATCTGAATTAGATAAGAAAAGACTATAGAGAAGACGTCACCTGTAGTAACAGATTTTATTGTGTATTCTCTTCACTATAGAGAAGACGTCACCTGTAGTCACTGATATCATTGTGTATTCTCCTCATTATAGAGGAGACGTCACCTGTAATCACTGATATCATTGTGTATTCTCTTCACTATAGAGAAGACGTCACCTGTAGTCACTGATATCATTGTGTATTCTCCTCACTATAGAGAAGACGTCACCTGTAGTCACTGATATCATTGTACATTCTCCTCACTATAGAGAAGACGTCACCTGTAGTCACTGATATCATTGTGTATTCTCCTCACTATAGAGAAGACGTCACCTGTAGTCACTGATATCATTGTGTATTCTCTTCACTATAGAGAAGATGTCACCTGTAGTCACTGATATCATTGTGTATTCTCCTCACTATAGAGAAGACGTCACCTGTAGTCACTGATATCATTGTGTATTCTCTTCACTATGTCCTATCAGAGCTGGAGTCACTAGTAAGTTCTGCAGTAATGAGGGGTGAAACAACAACTCCTAGCATAGCCTTACCACATACTTAAGGTCATACTGGGAGCTGTAATTTTAAATGGTAAAAACGTTTTTTAGCACTTTCCCATTCTGTGGCAGTTGGTATATTTGATTATTATACTGGAAATAATTTTCTGCAACATGCTACAGTGTGGGCATCACAACATGCTACAGCGCGGGCATCACAACATGCTACAGCGCGGGCATCACAATATGCTACAGCGCGGGCATCACAACATGCTAAAAAAATCAGGGCCTATATCCCTTAATGTTATGTTTTTGCAAATATTCATCCATTTGCTGTTTAAACGTCTTTACAGACTCTAATAAGATCATATCTGCAGGCAGAGGATTCCACATCCTTATTGTTCTTAGTGTAAAAAACCCTTTCCTTTGCCTTAGACAAAATCTCTTTTCTTCCAGTATAAAAGTTGCTGAGTTGCCCATAGCAACCAATCAGATCACTTCTTTCATTTTTGAAAAAGCCTCTGGAAAATGAAAGAAGCGATCTGATTGGTTGCTATGGTTAACTCATCAATTTTTCCTCTGGACACTAACATATATTCAGCTATCCTGGTAATTTAATGTGCATAAAACATGTGACAGATGCGCTTTATTTGTGTTAAGAAAAATTACTTTGTGTTGCATTTTCATTTTATATATTCCGATAAAAAGGCCCATCAAAATCTTCAGCACCAGGCCCATGATGCTCTTAATCCGGCCCTGCTGGTTTCTCATAAGAAACCAGTGATCAACAATTCTGCCGCATGACTGCTCATGCCTGGATCTCAGGCACTGAGCAGTCATTCGGCGATCGGACAGCGAGGAGGCAGGAAGGGGCCCTCCCGCTGTCCTGTCAGCTGTTCGGGATGCTGCGATTAGCCGCGGCTATCCCTAACAGCCCGACTGAGCTAGCCGGCAACTTTCACTTTCACTTTTAGCCGCGCGGCTCAGCTCTGCGATCGGCGCTGCGCGCTATTAGAGGCGGGTCCCGGCTTCACTATGACGCAAGGCCCGCCGTGATATGACGCGGGGTTACTGTGTAACCCCGCGTTATATCAGGAGAGCAGGACCAAGGACGTACCGGTACGTCCTTGGTCCTTAAGGGGTTAATTAGAAATTTAAGATGGATTGAGATAGAATATTATGCAGTTTTTTGTATTCGTCACCAGTGGCGTCTCTAAGGATGTGCAAGAGGGGGGCACGGCCTGCCTTACATTATGATGTGCTCCTCCCATGTGCCCCCCAAACTGAATTAGGTCCCCATTCAAACTAAATTACTTGCCATTCCAGCCAGCCTGACAGCCTGCTGGAGCACGCCAGCCCTTCCAAAAGCTCCACGATGGCTGTGCAGCAACAGCGGAAAGGGGCAGGATACTCACAAGTGTCAGCATAATGGTCCCACTGCTGTCACGTGGGTGCGTGGTGCACAGGGTGCCTAGAGCCAGCACAGCGCAGGAGGAAGAAGCTGTTCAGCAGAAGTTGTCTTGAACATCCTCAGCGCTGAGGAGAAGGACAGGGCGGGAGAGGAGTTTGAGAGAGCCAGCTAGATAAAGGAGAGGACAGCCAGCACGAGTCTGCCTACATGGAGCATGTAAGTATGCTGGCTACTGCCCTGCCAGACTGGCCCCCTGCCTTTCTTAAATACTGTGGAGCTGCAGCCCTAGGATGCCGCACAGATAGGGAGGGGGGTGAGAGGCCTAATCTACTCCTTCCTCAGTGAGGACGGAACTGACAGAGAGGGAGAGACAGCCCGCCGCTGAGGAAGAAGGCTGTAAGTTATGTTAGTCAGTTATCTTATCTTTTTTTACATGGAGGGAGTCTCCTGTCATCCTGGCCAGGGCTGTGAGGTACAATCATCATCAGGGCCAAGGACGTGGTTCCTCTCTCTGGCTGCCCCTGTATTATCAGGAAGGTTTGTTTATTCCAGCAATTTTAACCCTCACACTGCATGACAGAAGCAGCCAGAGAGGGGACCCCTCGGTCCATCCCTGATCCATCTGTCCATCCCTGATCCCATTGTTCATCTCTGATCCCCTATTCTGGTGGAGTCACTGGGGTGAAACCAATGACTGGTGGAGTCATTGGTTTTACCTTGGTTTTGTGGTGTAAATTTGTTGCATGGTTTGTCTCAGATGCTGGTTAGAGACTTCATTGTGACTTTTGCTTTAGAAGGTTTTTTAAAAAGGACATACCAGGCACTGTTTTTAGTTGATGTCATGCAGTGGTCAGTAATATATCATGTGCTTTTTTTTTTTAGTTTGTTGCATGTTTTCTCACAACTGAGGTGCAAATGTACACCAGCCCTGACATGGCTCACAAAACTGATAGAAAACAGCATTGTACAAAAGTCGCCCATTTTTTGCACTGGCTGAAAAGTCGCAGAGGGGGAACCATACAAAGTGGCGTACTGAAGTAAGAAATGGGATCAGGTGCAGAGCTTGTTAACCCATTAATTCATGTGGTGGAAACTGTGTAACTGCACCAAATTTATTGCATGGCACAGGGCATGTGATAAATCTGGTGCTGATCACATTTCTTACTTCAGTACATTTTTTTAACCCTTGCGACTAAATGTGCAACTATACTCTAGAGCTGTACTCACTATTCTGCTGGTGGGGTCACTGTGTACATACATTACATTACTTATCCTGTACTGATCCTGAGTTATTTTCTGTATTATACACCAGAACTGTACTCACTATTCTGCTGGTGGAGCCACTGTGTACATACGCTACACTGTAGTTCGCTGTGCCATTAAAATGTGCTCCGCTTAGCGCCGCCTGCCATAGCTTCCACTGACGTAACAAGGAAGGTGAGAGAGCCTGCAGAAAACATAGATTTGAGGTGTAATTTGTTGTAGAATGGTGTGTTTTATATTTTTTTATATTTCATTTTATTCTTTGGGAAAATGGGAAAAAAATTCAAAGCAGTGTTTTGTTTTGTTTTTTGCATATTTTAAGTCCCAGTGGGGACATTTATATGAAATCATTATATTGCATTCACTGTTTAATGTTATGCCTATTACATTGCATAATACAGTGTGATCTGCACTCCACTCATACAGTCTGGCTGAGCCAGGCTGCATAAATGGACATTGATCCAGCAGCTCGAGGTATGTAAGAGAATCCTCTGATGCCAATTTAGCTCATTGGGGAGTACATGTAAAAAAGAGAACAGAAAAAAAGGGCGTTCTCTAAGTGTAGATGTTCCCAAATAGTTCAGATGCTGTATATATAATATATACAATGATTTGTGGTGTCTGGCAAATGGTGAGGTATTACACTCACCTTTCAGTGTTGTGCTGCAGGCGCAACACTGCGATGCGCATATAAGGATAAAGATCCTCTGTAGGAATCCCTGCGGCAGCCTAGCGTCCTTGTCCCGCTCATCAAAGATGGCGGTCTGGCAGTCTGAAAATTGGAGAGGTGTATACCTCTCGCTGGTGAGGATCGTGATCTGGCGCTGCAGGGTGGCTGTCTGTACGGATTCACAGCAAGTAGCCAAGGTAAAAGCAAGCGGGTTTATTGTTTAAAATAACATAGAGACAACGCGTTTCGCAAGGCAGATGCCTTTTGTATTTGTGTTCAGCCTTTCCCTGGGGCTCCACTCGCATTTACAATATTTATGGTAACTGCTGCGGGCATTTCAGCGTGGCTGGTTTTTATGTTTTTGAGCTCACCCTAGTACAGGCGCAGCAAGCATGACTAGGCAGGGTTGAGGTGCAGGTGCTGACGTAGGTTGGGTGGAGTGGTTGCTGGAAGGCTTCAGGCACGGATTCCACACAAGGTTGCTTTCCCGCAAAGCAACTATGAATGTAGAAACTTGTTATCTGCACTCAGGGAGCCTCTAATAGTTTCTGATTTATTACAAGCGGAGTTATGTAGAGTGTTCATGATTTGGCCCTTTGCAATACCTCTATTTGATAGCTGGAGGGTCAGTCCTGGGGGTTTTGTGACCAAAAAAAAAAAACTTATCAATAAAATACATATTATCTATTATTTATCTGTGCCCTATTCTTCCAGTGTACCTATTGTTAATTCTTTAATTCCTTCAGAAAATTTGTGCTCGTGTGCTCCATCGACCAAGCTACTGTATAAAAGCCATTTCAGAGTTGGGGGTCGGTGCTTGGTTGACGGAGGTAGACATTACCAATGCTTTTAAATTATTGCCAATACAACAGGATTAGAGATGAGTGAATTTTTGAAAACTTTGAAAAATTTGGTTCGGTCCAAATTTATTTGTGGCAAATCTCTATTAAAACCAGCTATTTCTGGCCTACAGAGAGGCTCAATAGGGGTGTAGAACACTTTGCCTTGTCCCAACACGCACAGGGAGTGTGCTGTGTTAGTGAAATAATACTGTTATTCAGTATGACATGCAGATTACAGGCATTGCTATTAGAATCACTGGAGCGTCTGGATGTGGCAGATTTTTTATGTAATTTTTATTTAAATTAATTAGAAATTATTTTAAATTATTTTTTTATTATTACCCATTCTGGTGAGCATCGAGCTGGTGGTCCTCCACCAGGCAAGATACCACCTGTTCCAGCCCTTGCCTCTCAGCGCCGCCCTGACTGTGAAAGTGCAAATGTTTAATTTAATCAGTTATGGTTCATTATTATTACTCTAAGCCAGTGGTTCTGAACCTGGGTTCAATTGAACCCCAGGGGTTCGTCGAGTAAGTCCCGGGGGTTCGGCGGGGGAGGTCACAACAGGACAGGCAAACCCAGCAATTGCTTGGGGCCCCGGGCCGGCCCGGGGCCCCGAGCAGAGCCGGTGTTTGCCCGTCCTGTAGCGACGGGGCAATTCCACCACATCACTATTAACTCCTTGCGGCCCCGCGTTAAGTTTAAAAAACTGAAGTGGGCAGTACACAGTACACAGGCAAACAGCCTCCAGCCATACACTGTATATGGCTGGAGGCTGTTTGTCTGTGGGGGAACACTGCCTACATCAGTCGTTTTCAACCTGTGGACCTCCAGATGTTGCAAAACTACAACTCCCAGCATGCCCGGACAGCCGTTGGCTGTCCGGGCATGATGGGAGTTGTAGTTTTGCAACTTCTGGAGGTCCGCAGGTTGAAGACCACTGGCCTACATAATGTTGGGGAACACTGCCTGCCTAATGTGAGGGAACACTGCCTGCCTAATGCGGGGGAACACTGCCTGCCTAATGTGGGGGAACACTGCCTGCCTAATGTGGGGGGACAGTGCCTGCCTAATGTGGGGGGACACTGCCTGCCTAATGTGGGGGGACACTGCCTGCCTAATGTAGGGGGGACTCCATCTGCCTAATGTAGGGGGAACTCTGTCTGCCTAATGTGTGGGAACACTACCTGCCTAATGTGGGGGAACTCTCTCTGCCTAATGTGGGGGAACACTGCCATTGTTGTGAAAATGACATGAGAGTGGCACTTGCCAAGGTAAAGCTGCGCATTTCTGAACTGGTTTCTGAAAGACAACAGCAGAAGTCACACTGATTTGCAGTAAATATTCATTATGTTTTTGTGTGAAAATCATATTTTCATGGTTTTGTTTTTTGTTCTTAATGGTTTTGTTCATTTTGTGCACCGATGTATAAATATATACCTCCTATGTTTTGAATTTGAAAAAATCATATTTTATTTTTCCAATTAAGAGGGGTTTGGTGAATGCGCATATGAAACTGGTGGGGTTCAGTACCTCCAACAAGGTTAAGAACCACTGCTCTAAGCTGTTTCATTGGATTCATGTGATAATTCCAAGTTAAGATTCATATTAGATTCCCAAGTTTAATGTTCCAGCATTTGAACTTTGAACTAATACTGTATGACCACAAAACCCAATCTAACAAAGAGTCACATGGCAGCACAATGACAGAGCCTAGAGGTGGCAGCAGCATGAGGAGACCGTTATCTGGCAGAATGACACAGCCTGGAATTGGCGGCAGCAAGAGGAGACCATATAGTGGCTGAATGACACAGACTGGAGTTGGCGGCAGCATGAGGAGACCATATGGCCTCATAATCCCGAAGATAAAAAGATGAATTTTCAAATTTAAATTGAAGATTTATGGTAGCTAGTGCTACCATAAAAATGTTTAGGTAATGTCCCAGCAGCATGAGTAGACCATAGGGCCTCACAACCCCTAACATAAAATGATGAATTTTCAAATTTAAATTAAACATTAATGGTAACCAGTGCTACCATAAAAATGTTTAGGTAATGTACCAGCAGCATGAGGATACCATATAGTGGCTGAATGACACAGCGTGGGGGTGGCGGCAGCATAAGGAGCACATATAGTGACTGAATGGCACAGCCTGGAGTTGGCGGCAGGATGAGGAGAACATAGAGTGGCTGAATAACATAACCTGGAGGTGGCGGAAGCATGAAGAGACCATATAGTGGCTGAATTGCACAGCCTGGAGTTGGCGGCAGAAAGTAGAGACCATATAGTGGCTAAATGGCACAGCCTGGAGGTGGCGGAAGCATGGGGAGACCACATAGTCGCTGAGTTACACAGCCTGAAGGTAGCGGAAGCATGTGGAGACCATATAGTGGCTGAATGACACAGCATGGAGGTGGCGGCAGCATGAGGAGAACATATAGTGGCTGAATGGCACAGCCTGGAGTTGGCGGCAGCATGAGGAGACCATATAGTGGCTTAATGGCCCAGCCTGGAGTTGGCGACAACATGAGGAGACCATATAGTGGCTGAATGGCACAGCCTGGAGATGGCGGTAGCATGAGGAGAACATATGGCGGCAGAATGAGACAGCTTGGAGGTGGCAGCAGCAGCATCAGGAGTCCTGAAAGTGACCTGGTGACAGTGGTACAGTGGATGGCAATACCAGTACCCGGTGATGAAGGTGGGGGAAAAAAGGTCTGATGCAGAGGAATGTTTGTAACTAGGGAGCAGCACCTTAAATCTGTTTGGCGCTATTCATATTTGTGAAGTGTTGATATGGCACCATGGTCAATCTACTTTGATGCATCAGGCATTGGTGGGTGGAAATCCAGTCTCTCCCCACTTTTTGGTGGACAGATGAATACTCCTTGGGGTGACTATGGACCCCGCAGCACTAAACACCCGCTCTGATGGCACTATACTGGCTGGGTAGGACAGCTCTTCCAGAGCAAACTCTGCTAGTTGCGGCCACAAATCAAGTTTGGCTGCCAGAAGTCCAGCAGATCCTCAAAGTGTGTTGGCATGGTCATATTAAGGTAAGCCACCACCTAATGGTTCAGGTCGTGCTCCAGGTCTACCTGCTGCTGATGAGTTGCTTCACTATGCGGGTGAAGAAAGGTACTCATCAGCAACTTTAGGCTCAGACTGCTGCTGCTCCTGCCACCTCACCCCTCCCCAGCAGCCATGGCAGTGGAAGGTGAGCGTAGAGGGCCCCCTGAGTCAGACCTGCGAGAGGATTGACGATGGCACAGATAGGCATCGGCCAACTTACTACATAGGATGTCTCTGTAGTGAGTTTGTCCTCCCCCTCAGTGGGTGTAAAAAATGCCCCCATTTTGTGCTGGTAGCGAGGGTCCAATAAGGTGGAGAGCCAGAAGTCATCCCACAAGCAAGTGAGCATGCATCTTGCCATTTGTGCAAGGGACTCGGAGGGACTCCCTGCCTCCATCTCCATTGTATACTGCCACGGTGTGTCTAGGTCCTCTGTCTCGCCCTCCTCATAACCCTCTTGCTCCTCTGGTTGCTCCTGCTCCTCCTCTCCTATCAGATGATTAGAAAAATTGCCCATCTTGGGAAACCGAAACTGTACTCCACTGTGCCCCTCCCCCTCCTCCTCCAGTTCAGCCCCCACAGGGCTCATGTGGCCGTGAGATGTAGGTGCCATGTCTCCAGTGCCCTGACCAGCCATTGTTTCCAACAGGTATTGTAGTAGATGAAGCAGTGCAATGACGTTGTTCAACCCGTAATATTAGCAACTGACTAATAATGTGGCTTTCTCAAAGGGCCTGAGTGAACGGCAGGTGTCAAGTATGAGCTGCCCCTGGTTGACATTGAAGTTACACAGAGGAGTACCCCTATCCGCTTGGATCATCAAGAAATCGGTGATGGCTTTTCTCTGTTCGTATAGTCGGTTCAACATATGGAGGGTGGAATTCCAACGTGTGGAAACTTTGCAAATCAGACTATGTTGGGGGATGCCATTCTGCGCTGCAGCTCAAGGAGGGTGTGCTTTCCTTCCCACTTTTAGGATGTCTTGAAGATGGGGTGAAAACTTCAGGAATCGCTTGACAACCAGATTGAACACGTGTCCCATTCAGGGAACATATCTCAGGCTTCTCTGTCGCAGCACAGACAAGATGTTCCTCCCATTGTCGGTCACCATGGTTCCCATTTCCAGTTTTTGTGGAGTAAGCCATGATTTGATTTCTTGATTAATTACTGTTAGTAGTTCCCCTGTGTGACTCTGTTCGCCAAGGCAAACCATGTGAAGAACAGTGTGACACCACCATTCCCTGCATATATGGAATGCTGGAGGGACACTGAGACTTTTCCGTGCAGTGGAGGATGAGGACACAGTGGAAGATGAAGAGGCGGAGTGGCACACTGTCACAGGACCAACGGCCTGAGAGCCGATTAGCTTATTTTCCCACCATAGCATAGGACAGAAGCAATGGGAGGACAGGGACTACTGCCAACTGAGGGTTGTGTCTGAGGAACCAACCGACTATTGACTAGTGGTGTCAGATGTCACTTGTGATGAAGTGGATGACCGTGTTAACCAATCGATGACGGCAGATGAGTTGCTGGTCGAGACACAACTACTGCGACTCCTGCTGCCACTCGCCCCTAGTCTGCTGCAACCTCTGTCTAATGAATTTAGGCCTCTGCCACTCCTCTGTGCACGTCCTGGCACTTTTCTGCCTGATATGCTTAGTGCGTATATGAGGAGAGGACAATGCGCTCCAGTATGCTTAAAACAGTATTTGTCTACAACACCAGCAGGTGTGTACTTTTGACTGGCCTTTCACAGTATGTGTAGGCCCTTAACACTTTAAGGCTAGGTTAACACTGCGGAGTCTCCGGACACTGCAGTCTCCAATATAATGCAATGTGTTCCGCGAGTATTTCCGCCTGAAGAATGAGAAACGCCATTCTTCAGGCAGAAATGTTCAAGCGTATTTTCCGTTCACAAATTCTGCTTCAAAAATTCCGAAGTGTGAATTTGTGAATGGAAATGTATTCACTATACTATAAATTTTAGTAAGCGGAATTTCTGCCTGCAGTTTCAAAGCGAAAATTCCGTAGTGTGAACCTAGCCTAACAGGAACAAAATAGTACACCACTTAAATGTATGTATGTGGTATGCATTTATGAGGGGAGGACAATGCACTCCATTACACTTAAAACAGTATTTGTCTACAACATCAGGAGTACACACCCAAAATTGCACTCTCTCTCAATCTCATTCCCGTCTCTATCAGTGCTTTTAGGCTGGATTCGGGCTTGAGGTGAATCGCTGCTGTAAAAGTTTTTCTTTGCAACACACACTGCTCTCTGTCCTTCTCTGCAATAGAACGCTGATGTGAGTGGGGGGTGAATCGCTGCTGTAAGAATGCTTTTCTGTGAAGCACACACTGCTGTCTGTCCCTCTCTCTCTGCAATAAAAGGCTGAAGTGACTGTCCGCAAGATGGCTGCCGATTATATAGGGCTGGGACATCACAGGGGTGTCTGGCTGCTGATAGGCTGCATGCTACATGTGATTCAAGGACATGGTCCCACCTTACCAGGATTCCTTGCGAATTGTCCTCACACATGGATCTGCCATTTTAGATTCCGTGGAGCCTGGACCGCACTAAATGGAGTTTAACCCCTTGGGGACTGAGCCTATTTACACCCGAAGGACCACAGCATTTTTTGCAATTCTGACCACTGTCACTTTAAGCATTAATAACTCTGGGATGCTTGTACTTCTGAATTTGATTCCGAGATTTTTCGTGACATATTCTACTTTATGTTAGTGGTAAATTTTTGTCGATACTTGCATTATTTCTTGGTGAAAAATTCAAAAAGTTCATGAAAAAGTAGAAAATTTTGTATTTTTATTACTTTGAAGCTCTCTGCTTGTAAGGAAAATAGACATACCAAATAAATTATATATTGATTCACATATACAATATGTCTACTTTATGTTGGCATCATAAAGTTGACATGTTTTTACTTTTGGAACACATCAGAGGGCTTCAAAGTATAGCAGCAATTTTTCAATTTTTCAAGTAAATTTCAAAATCTGAATTTTTCAAGGACCAGTTCCATTTTGAAGTGAATTTAAGGGGTTTTATGTTAGAAATACCCCATAATGGACCCCATTATGAAAACTGCACCCCTCACCATATTCAAAATGACATTTAGAAAGTTTTTTAACCTTTTAGGTGTTTCATAGGAATAGCAGCAAAGTGGAGGCGAAAATTCACTAACACACTAACATGTTCTTGTAGACCCATATTTTTTATTTTTACAAGGGATAAAAGGAGAAAAAGCCCCCCAAAATATGCAACCCAATATTTCTCGAGTAAGGAAATATATCATACATGGATGTAAAGTAATTTGCAGGTGCACTAGAGGGCTCATAAGAGAAGGAGAGCGAATTTAGCTGAAATGGTTTTTGGGGCCATGTCGCATTTAGGAATTCCCTATGGTGCCAGAACAGCGGAAAACACCCCTCATGGTATGCTTTTTGGGAAACTAAATCCCTCACGGAATGTAACAAGTGGTACAGTGAGCCTTAACACCCCACAGGTGTTTGACGACTTTGTGTTGAAGTTGGACATGAAAATGAAAAATGATCTTTTTTTTTACTAAAATGTTGATGTTACCCCAAATTTTTCATTTTCACAAGGGGTAATAGGTGAAAATGTTCCCCAAAATTTGAAACACCATTTCTCTCAAGTAAGGAAATACCTCATATGTGGATGTAAAGTGTTCTGCAGGTGCACTAGAGGGCTCAGAAGGGAAGGCGCGACATTGGGCTTTTGGAAAGCAAATTTTGCTGAAATGGTTTTGGGGGGCATGTCTCATTTATGAAGCCCCTATGGTACCAGAACAGCAAAAAAAAAACTCATGGCATACTATTTGGGAAACTACACCGCTCAAGGAACATAACAAGGGGTGCAGTGAGCATTTAGACCCCACTGGCGTTAAACAGATCTTTGTAACAGTGTGCTGTGTTCTTTTTATTTTTATTTTACGGCCAATACAATGGGGTATTTCCGTACCTGGGAGAAATTGTGTTACAAATTTTGGGTGTCTTTATTTCCTTTTATCTCTTATGGAAATGAAAAGTATGGCGCAACACCAGCATGTTAGTGTAAACATTTTTTCACACTAACATGATGGTGTATACTCCAACTTTACCTTTTCATAAGGGGTAAAAGGAGAAAAAGCCACCCAAAATTTGTAGTGTAATTTCTCCCGAGTACGGAGATACCCCATGTGTGGCCCTAAACTGTTGCCTTGAAATACGACAGGGCCTTGAAGTGAGAGAGCGCCATGCGCATTTGAGGCCTAAGATAGGGATTCTCATAGGGGTGTACCCGGATGCAAGCGTTACACTTGCCTCCTCCACCAAAAATACTGTGCGTCAGTTTTTCCCAAACAGGGTGCCTCCAGCTGCTGCAAAACTCCCAACATGCCTGGAGAGTCAATGGCTGTCCGGCAATACTGTGAGTTGTTATTTTGCAACAGCTGGAGGCTCTATTTTGAAAAAACTGATGTAAAAGATGTTTAAAATTTTTATTGGGGGGGGGTGTTCAACAGTGTAAGGGTGTAGTGTATATGAGGGTTTTACTCTTTACTCTTTGTTTTTAGGTTACATTCACACGGGCGGGGGGTTTACAGTGATTTTCCCACTGCAAACTTGCAAACTTGAAGCAGGAAACTTGCTGTAAACCCCCACCCATGTAAATGCACCCTGAACATTCACATGGGGGGGGGGGCAAACTTCAACTCCCAGAATTCACTGACAGACCATGCATGCTGGGAGTTGTAGTTATGCAACAGCTAGAGGCACACTCACTGGTTGGGATTGGGAAACATTGAGTTAGGTAACAGACTACCGCAGTGTTTCCGCACCACTCTCTGTTTCCTAATACAGTTTTTCACAACCCATAGGCCTCCAGCTGTTGCAAAACTACATCTCCAAGCATGCATGGTCTGTCAGTGCATGCTGGGAGTTATAGTTTTGCAACAGCTGGAGGCTCAAGGGTGGGGAAACACTGAGTTAGGAAACAGACAATGTTTCCTAACCAGTGTGCCTCCAGTTGTTGCAATACTACAACTCCCAGCATGCCCAGTAAGCCGATGGGCATGTTGGGAGTTGTAGTTATGCAACAACTGGAGGAGAACAGTTTGGAGACAACTGTGTAGTGGTCTCCAAACTGTAGCCCTCCAGATGTTGCAAAACTTAAACTCCAAGCATGCCCAGACTGCCCAGGCATGCTGGGAATTGTAGTTCGGCAACATCTGAAGGGCCAGATTTTGCCGAACTACAACCCCCAGCAAGTCTGGACAGTCTCGGCATGCTTTGAATTGACATCTAGAGCGCTACAGTTTGGACACCACTGTATAGTTGTCTCCAAACTGTGCCCTTCCAGATGTTGCAAAATTACAACTCCCAGCATGCTGAGACTGTCCAGGCATGCTGGGAGTTGTAGTTCTGCAACATCTGAAGGGCGAGATGTTACAGAACTAAAACTTCCAGCATGCCAGGACTGTCTGGGCATGCTGAGAGTTGTAGTTTTGCAACATCTGGATGGACAGTGGTATCCAAATTTTGGCCCTCCAGCTGTTGTAAAACTACAACTCCCAGCATTCCCAGACAGCCAAAAGCTGTCTTGACATGCTGGGAGTTGTAGTTTTGAAACTCCTACAAGCAGCAGTGATGATCACTTTACGGCAATCTTCACTGCTGCATCTGGGACACAGCCGCCGGTCCCTGCTTCCTGTTAGTCGCCGGTCCCTGGTCCCCGCGTGAACCGAGGTAACTGCCGCCGGTGGTTCCCGATGCATCCACGGCCCCAGCACATCGCTGCCATCTTCCCCCACTCTGCCCCGACATCCTCCAGGGGTGAAAGTTCATTTCCCCTGCTTTGCCCGCCCTTGCCCTGCGATTCGCCGGTCAGTCCTGATCGGCCAATCGCAGGGGTTAGGAGGAGGTGGTATCTTGCCACCTCGCTCCTATCCTTTAGGATGATTGGGGCTGTCTCTGACACCTCTGATCGTCCATATTTTCTGGCCTATCGGGCCATCAGAGACCTGATCACCCCGGAATCTCTGCGAATCGCCGATCTGAAATGATCGGAGATTTGCGGCGATCGCCGACATGGGGGGGGGGGGAGGGGTGTTGAATGATTTCAGCAGGCATCCCGTTCCGATCCCCATCCGGCTAGCGGAGGGGATCGTAATTCCCACAGGTTTACAGGTACGCCCTTGGTCCTTAACCCCGTTTTTCAGTTTTTGCATTTTTGTTTTTTCCTCCTTACCTTTTAAAAATTATAAACCTTTCAATTTTCCACCTAAAAATCCATATTATGGCTTATTTTTTGCACCACCAATTCTACTTTGCAGTGACCAGTAATTTTACCCAAAAATCCACAGAGAAAATGGAAAAAAAAATCATTGCGCAACAAAATTGAAAAAAACACAATTTTGTGGGGCTTCCATTTCTACGCAGTGCATTTTTCTGTAATAATGCCACCTTATCTTTATTCTGTAGGTCCATACTGAACACAATGATCTTTTAAACTGATCACTGGCATTTATTAAAGGGGTATTCCAGGCCAGAACTTTTTTTCATGTATCAACTGGCTCAAGAAAGTTAAACAGATTTGTAAATTACTTATATTAAAAAATCTTAATCCTTCCAATAGTTATTAGCTTCTGAAGTTGAATTGTTGTTTTCTGTCTAACTGCTCTCTGATAACTCACGTCCCGGGAGCTGTGCAGTTCCTATGGGGATATTCTCCCATCATGCATAGCTCCCGGGACGTTACATCATCATTGAGCAGTTAGACAGAAAACTTCAGAAGCTAATAACTATTGGAAGGATTAAGATTTTTCAATAGAAGTAATTTACAAATCTGTTTAACTTTCCGGAGCCAGTTGATATGTATAAAAAAAAGGTTTTGCCAGGAATACCCCTTTAACATGCCATTGATCCGTGTAATCGGTACTTGACGGCTCCTGCCTGGATCTCAGGCGCAGAGCAGTCATTCGCCGATCGGACATTGAGGAGGCAGGTAGGGATCCTCCCAGGGTCCTGTAAGCTGTTCAGGACGCCGCAATTTCATCGTGGCGGTCCCGAACAGCCCGACTGAGCTGCCGGGATACTTTCAGTTTCCCTTCCGACATAGCGGTCAATGTTGATTGCAGCGTCTGAAGGGTTAATACAGGGCATCACTGCGATCGGTGATGTCCTGTATTAGCTGTGGGTCCCAGACGTTAACGGCCGCCGGGACCGACCCGATATGATGCGTTCTATCACGGGTGCCGGCGCAGGACGTAAATATATGTCCTGCTTCGTTAAGGAGTTAAGTACCAGGTCGCAAGGGCATACCCATACAACCGGGGTCCCCAACAGGTTAATGAAGTTGCGATATTCGCATTCGTTGTGAATAAAATTTTTCCTGAAATTCATAACGAATTTGGATTCGTCTGATTCAAGTTGCTCATCCCTAATCATATCCACAGGAGCTAAGGACACAGAATAATGGGACTATGCATGGAATACAAAGGGCAAGATTGAAACCATAAGTCAACTGTAAACAGGCTGAAAAACAGGTCAGTGTGGAGAATAAAGAAGGAATAGAGGCAACCAGAACATGGAAACAGACTCTGGACAGACCCAAGACATGACCTAAACTTAACAGACACTCAAGCAATGGCATAGGGCAAGAGGCTGTTTTTATAGCAGAACCTGATGAGTAACATGAGTCAGCTGAATGAAACCTAAAGGAACACAGATTAACTATTGCCATGATGGAGCATAGAGTGTGGCAGAAACCAGAGAGCAGCAGCTTGCCTAAAGTTCAAACAACATGATATTGCAGATTGGGACTAGTTTAGGCAGGTTTTATGTGTTGTATGCAGTGGGTGCTTGCTTGACAAACGTGAACAAGAAAGTATGATATAGGCAGGTCTATTGGTATAGTTTGAGTGTTTGTAGGGACTGTTAGGAACCCCCCCCCCCTTCTTGTTTAATGAAATGTAATGCAATATCTTTGACTTCTTGCCAATTTTGGCCACAACAGAGGCTGCACAATCGTTAATTTCTAACGATAATTTGTTTTCCCTTAGTCCTAACAGTAGCACAGATGGGGTATTCTACCCCCCGCGAACTGGTAGGACAGATGGAATTTTTATTGATTAATAAACTAATTAGCAAACCACACCCACTATACCCTGTATAAAGGAGGGGTCACCCTCTGTCCCCTTGTGTTGTAACAAGAAGAACTAATAATAATAATAATAATAATAATACTAGGGAGGGAAAGTTGTGCTACTGTTAGGACTAAGGGAAAACAAATTATCGTTAGAAATTAACGATTCCCTTACGTCCTAACCAGTAGCACAGATGGGGATATGGCAAGCAGAATACCCTATGAGGGAGGGCTCTCATGCCTGACGGCAGATAATACTGACCGTCCAAAGGAAGAGTAATCGGCAACTCTACTATCAAGCCTGTAGTGGGTGATAAAGGTGGAGAGTGAACTCCAGGATGCAGCCTTGCATATGTGTTCCAAGGGAACTAAATTCCTTTCCGCAAAGGAAGTAGATACAGACCTGGTAGAATGAGCTCTTACGAACTCAGGAGGCTCCATGTTCTGAGATACCATTGCTTCACAAATGGCATTTTTTACCCATCTACTGATGGAAGGTTTAGAGGCTTTGTGACCCTTCCGGGCCCCTGCAAAAAGGATTAGTAGATTTTCATCCTTCCTAAACAGCTTAGATCTTTCTAAGTAGATCCGGAGACATCTAGAAATATCGAGGCAATGCAGGCCTCTTTCTTCGTCAGTGGATGGACGTGGAGCTAGGACTGGAAGAGAAATTATTTGATTTATGTTCTGGAAGGATGGTACTTTAGGGATAAAAGATGGAATAAATCTCAATAGTACCCTATCTGGCAAGAATCTTGTATAGGGTTCAAACGCAGAGAGCGCTTGTAATTCACCAATTCTCTTGGCAGATGTTATAGCCAGTAAAAATGTTGTTTTAATGGTAACAAACTTTATGTCCACGTCCTCCATAGGCTCAAAGGGAGGAGATGACAGTCCCTTGAGTACGACTGATAAATCCCAAGTGGGAACTGGTTGTATAATTGTAGGTTTCAACCTTGAGGCCCCTCTCAAGAATGTTTTGATCAGTGGGTCTTGAAATAAAGGCTTATTAATGTAAGCCGAAATGGCCGAAACTTGGACCTTGAGAGTAGAAGGAGACAAATTCTTGTCTAGTCCATCCTGGAGAAAGCTGAGAATGGTAGGAGCAGCTATATCTCTTCCAACTTGCTTCTTGGAGCACCAAGATTGGAAAATTGTCCAGATTCTTTTGTATGTCTTATTGGTTGACTCCGCTCTGGAGTGTGAGAGTGTTTTCAAGACCGCACTGGAAAGCCCTTCTAAATGTGGAAGGGACTGATCAACCTCCAGGCTGTCAGGTTGAACATCTGAAGATTCGAGCAGCTGTGCGTGTCCCCCGACACTAATGCTTGCTCTGGGGGAAGCCTCCAAAATTGTCCCCGACTCATCTGAAAGAGTTGGGTGAACCAAGCTCTCTTGGGCCAAAATGGGATTATGGCTATGACGGATGCTTGGTCTTGCCTGATCTTCATCAATACCCTTGGGATCAAGGAAATTGGAGGGTAGATGTAGGCCAGCCTGAACATCCACGGGATTGAGAAAGCATCTATTGCCACCGGGTTGTCTTCCCTGTAAAGGGAACAGAACCTCTCCAACTTGGAGTTGAACCTCGTTGCCATGAGGTCTATCTCTGGCACACCCCACCTGAGCGTTATCTCTCTGAATATGACTGGGTGGAGAGACCATTCTGCGGTTAGGAGTCCTCTGCTCAGGCGGTCGGCTATCATATTGAGGGAACCTCGAATATGAACCGCGGACAGGTGGGTGAGGTTCCTTTCTGCCCAATCCAAGATCAGACCCACCTCTCTGAGGAGGTTTTGTGACCGAGTGCCTCCCTGCTTGTTGATGTACATCACAGCCGTCATGCTGTCGGATTGGATCTTGACAGCTTTCCCTTGGAGGACAGAAGCAAAGTGCAGCAATGCTAGCCTGATTGCACGAATCTCCAGGAGATTGGAGGTTAATAGTTTGTCCTGAGGAGACCATGCACCTTGCACTGTCAGATCCTGAAGATGCGCTCCCCAACCTACAAGGGATGCGTCGGTAGTAAGTATGATCCAAGAGGGTTGGATCAGGGACCGGCCGTCCTCTAGGTGAGACCACCACCTCAGAGAAGAACGGGTTGCGCAAGACAGGGAGTGACACCTGTTCAGGCCGGATGGCCGGTGATTCCAAATGGCAAGAACCTCTGCTTGGAGAGGGCGAAGATGCCAAAGAGCCCAAGGTACCGCGTCTGCGGTAGCGGACATAAGTCCCAACATCCGCATGAGAGTGCGAATAGACACTTTCCGGGATATTAAAAGATGTTGAGCCGATTCTTGAACCCGGAGTTTTCTCTCGGGAGTGAGGTAGAGTGTCATTGAGATTGTATCGACTATGAAACCAAGGAACCTCACTGATGTTGTCGGGAGGAAATTGGACTTGGCCCAATTGACTATCCAACCCAACTGATGAAGGAAGGATACGGCTAGCTGGAGATGTTGGGACAGGATCGTTTGAGATGGAGCTCTGAGGAGCCAATCGTCTAGGTAGGGAACAATGCTGAGCCCCTGGAGCCTTAGAGCAGCTACCACAGCCACCACAACCTTGGTAAATGTGTGAGGGGCAGAAGAGATCCCAAACGGGAGGGCTACAAACTGGAGGTGTTTTAGAACTCCCCCTACCTGAACAGCGATCCTTAAATACTTCCTGGATGCAGGATGAATAGGGATATGGAGGTAAGCATCCTTTAAGTCCAGGGTGGCCAGGTAATCTCCTGGCGCCCTACAAGGTGGACATCTAGAAAATTCATAAGAATCTTCTAGCGGAACACTACAATCATGGCAAGCGAGGTGTTTCCGCTTGGAGGTCCTTTTTCCAGGACCTTCACGGTCAGCGGAGCCTTCCGTAGACATAATCTGAGGAAGATATTGATATTACTATTAAGCAAGCTCAGAGAAAAAAAGATTCATAAAATCTAAAGCAAAGAAGACTACCAAAAAGCAGCAAAAGCGCGAGTGAAAAATAAGTCACAGTACTTTCCGCAGGGACAGTACAGGCCTAAGGTCACAATCTCAAAGACAGATACGTGGACAAGCCAAAGCATCTGGACTCAAAGAGACTGAGCTGCACTCTGGAAGGGATTAAATACCCTTCAAAATTGGCGCCTAAAGGAAGCTCCGCCCACTAGGGCGGAGCAACCTGAAAATAGTTTATTCTAATAAGAAAATGTAATTATCTAAAAAGTGACTGGAAGAGAGAAAACCCCCCGCCTGGGGAAACAATCTCTACATAGGAAAAGTTGTTCTTTCCTCTCATGCCCCCCTTTTTTTTTTTTTTTTTGAAAAGAAAAAAGGAGGGGAAGTGATGTAAGACGCCGCTGACGTCACTTCCGCCGGCCCGAGATGCGGGGCTTAGCCGCACATAGAGAGCCGGGCCGGTGGGCGGAACCTCAGAGCCAGGTCGGCATCAGAGGGATAGCAAAGGAGAGAGCCTGCCCGAAGGTGAGCAGAGCTAACTATAGATTTATTCCCCACAGCCGCAGAAGGCTGTTCAAGGGGAGCCAGTAACTGGCAGTGAAAAAAAGAGAGAACACCTCCTAAGCACGGAGGGTCACCATCTGTCCCACTGTCCGGGAGGACAGAAAAAAACACAAGGGGACAGAGGGTGACCCCTCCTTTATACAGGGCATAGTGGGTGTGGTTTGCTAATTAGTTTATTAATCAATAAAAATTCCATCTGTCCTACCAGTTCGCGGGGGGTAGAATACCCCATCTGTGCTACTGGTTAGGACGTAAGGGAACCAAAGATTGCCTTGTCACAATGCTGCATTGTGTCTAAGCAAAGCAAATTAGGTCATCATAACTGCGACCTGACAATAGCAAAAAATTATACAAAACTAAAAACAACTACACACCATGCATATTTATGCTAAATAGCTTTTTATATCTTATTTTTCCCAAAGAGGTTCAGTTATATTCATGTGGCTTATTTATTTTTCATTTTATACATTGCGAACAGAAGACATGTAGACAAATTCTTCTTTCATGCATCATCATGCCACTTCGTAAGGGTACGTTAACACTGACAAATATGTGCGAGGAATTTGCGCTGAACAAATCCGCTCAGCAATGACAGTTTTTTTCCGTGAGGAATCTGCGCGGAATCTGTGCGGAATTCTGCACAGAAATCAGTGCGTGTTCAGCGCGGCATAGGAGACATTGTAAAAAAAATTATTTTGCAGGAATTTCATGCAATTTCCGCGCGAATTCCGTGTGAATTTCGCAGGGAAGTGTGGCGGCCTGAAAAAATTTTTACATTGACTTCTATGGAGTTATCACACGGATTCCGCATGAAGAAAGAACATGTTCATACTTCATGCGGAACGGAATTCAGTGACAGAATTCCGCTAGCGGAAATTCCTCAGTGTGAACTGATAAGCAGAATTTTCCTTACATACTATGGGTTTTTCACTGCTGAATGATTTGGAGAGGAATAAGCGAGCAGAATTACTTGCAGAAATTCCTCTCCAAACCCTCAGTGTAAGGCTAGGTTCAGACTACGGAATTTCCGACTGTCTGCTTGCAAAATTTTTTGCAACTATTTTCCGCCTCCAGAGGCGTTTTTCAGTTTCATGCGTAATTTTGTCATTTCCGCGAGTAATCTGCCGCTATTCCGAACGGAAATGATGCCACTAAATCAGCTTTAATCCCTTAAGGACCTAGGGCATGGATGCGGATATGGATACGCCCTGGCTTTCTGGTACTTAAGGACCCAGAACGTATCCATACGCCCGTGGGAATTTCTGTCCCCGCCGTGCGCCGGGCGGGGACCGGACCGGGGTGCCTGCTGATCAGCAGGCACCCCGCACAAATGCCCAGGGGACCCCCCCCCCCATGTCGGCAATCGGCGCAAATCGCAAGTGAATTCACACTTGCGATTTGCGCCGATTTGGGTCTATGGTGACCCGATGACCCGGAATAGAAGGGGGATCGCAGGTGTCCATGACACCCATGATCCCCCTGAAGCGATAGGAGTGAGGTGGCAGGGGTGCCACGCCTCCTATCGCTGCTATTGGTCATCATGACGCGATGACCAATAGCAGATCGGGGATGGGGGGCTTTACTTTCGGTTTCCCCGTCCTGCCCACCCACAATAGGCAGGGCAGAATGGGGAAACGACACAGGACCGGCGCCGAAGATCCACTCACCCATCGGCGACGGCAGCGGGCGACGATCGACGGCGGCAGCAGGCAACAATCGACGGAAGAAGAGGACGGCGACGCAGCTCCGTGGATCCTACGGAAGCCGGTGAGTTGCTTAACAACATCTGGAGGGCTACAGTCTGAGACCACTATAGAGTGGTTTCTAAACTGTAGATGCCGCCAGCCTGGATCGGAGTCTGGTATGGTCATTATCTGCACCCGGATCATAGTGGAGACAGGGTAGACCCCAAGTAAGCAGGGGAGTTTGACCTGTGTGGATTTGTGGCAGTCAGGGATATATTGAGCCTTTCTGCAGTGAAGGATAGGAAGTGTGAGAATTATTATGGGCTATTTAGTCCCTCACATGGAGGAAACCTATCTTTAAAGTGTGGATTTTGTGGGAACCATAACAGTACCATGGCTATCATCAATGTATACACACGGAGTTAAAAGGGGCCATCGTTGAGGAAGAAAATAATTGTATTTATTAGCCCACTCCATATCATATGGGCATTCCTTGCTGTATTTTGATATTCAGGAAGTGGAACTAAATCTGGAGGTCATATTAAGGACCTTGGCTCTATTGTTTATCAAATACATCTTTGGAGACTAGATACGAAGAGGAATCCCACAGAAACTATATTGCACACTAACTAACCCTGCTTGCTATATGCTATATGTTTTATGTGCCTATCCTGTCTGTTACACATTGAATAGAATAAGGTATATTTCTCCACTGTGTATCCGGGGTTTAAGTATAACCCCTGATGAACCGTGGACTTATCTAACCCACGGGGAAACGCGTCGGGTTTTGACAAGGGTGTTAAATAGGGGATTGACCCTGGAGGGAATTTACCCTGTTTTGAGTCTTTATATACTGTAGACCGATGACTCTGTATCCATTTTATAGTAAATATAGGTTTTAACTGGATTAAATAAAAGTTGTTAAATTTTAGCTATTTTGGTTGGTTTTAATTAGCTAAATTGAATTCATGTTCCATATATCAGTGATTTGTTGGTTTCTAAACTGTAGCCCTCCAGATGTTGCAAAACTACAACTCCCAGCATGCCCAGAGAGCTGTTTAGGCATTCTGGGATTTGTAGTTTTGCAACAGCTGGAGAGCTACAGTTTGAGACCACTGCACAATGATCTCTATACTGTCGCTCTCCAGATCTTGCAAAACTACAACTCCCAGCATGCCCACATAGCAGTTTGCTGTCTGAGCATGCTGGGATTTGTAGTTTTGCAACATCTGGAGGTCCAAAGTTTGGAGATCACTGTGCAGTGGTCTCTAAACTATAGCTCTCCAGATGTTGCAAAACTGCAAATCCCAGCATGCTCAGACAGCAAACTGCTATGTGGGCATGCTGGGAGTTGTAGTTGTGTATCTCCATCTGTTGCATAACTACATCTCCCAGCATGTCCTTCAGCGATCAGTACATGCTGGGAGTTGTAGTTTTGCAAAAGCTGGAGGCACACTGGTTGGAAAATACTGAGTTAGGTAACTGAAGGTTTTCCAACCAGTGTGCCTCCAGCTGTTGCAAAAGTACAACTCCCAGCATGCACGGTCTGTCAGTGTATGCTGGGAGTTGTAGTTTTGAAACAGCTGGAGGTTTGTCCCCCCATGTGAATGTACAGGGTACATTCACATGGGCAGGTTTACAGTTCGTTTTCTGCTTCAAGTTTGGGCTGCGGCAAATTTTTCACTGCAAACTCCTAGCATTAAATTCACTAAATGCCTGCCAGTGTGAACGTACACTAAAAACACTACACTACACTACACTAACACATAATAAAGGGAAAAACACTACATATACACCCCCTTACACTGCCCCCCCCCCCCCCCAATAAAAATGAAAAACCTATTGTATGGCAGTGTTTCCAAAACGGAGCCTCCAGCTGTTGCAAATCACCAACTCACAGCCTTTCCGGACAGCCACTGACTGTCCAGGCATGCTGGGAGTTTAGCAACAGCTGGAGGCACCCTGTTTGGGAATCACTGGCGTAGAATACCCCTATGTCCACCCCTATGCAATCCCTAATTTAGTCCTCAAATGCGCATGGTGCTCTCTCACTTCAGAGCCCTGTCATATTTCAAGGAAACAGTTTAGGGTCACATATGGGGTATCGCCGTACTCTACTATAATTGCACTACAAATTTGGGGGGCTTTTTTTCCTTTTACCCCTTATGAAAAGGAAAAGTTGGGGTCTACACCAGCCTGTTAGTGTAACTTTTTTTTATTTTTTAAACTAACATGCTGGTGTTACCCCATACTTTTTATTTTCACAAGCGGTAAAAGCAAAAAAAAGACCCCCAAAATTTGTAACGCAATTTCTCCTGAGTACGGAAATACCCCAGATGTGGGCGTAAAATGTTCTGCGGACGCACAACAAGGCTAAGGAGTGAGAGCGCACTGTGTACATTTGAGGCCTAAATTGGTGATTTGCACGAGGGTGGCTGATTTTACAGCGGTTCTGACATAAACACAAAAAAAGAAATACCCACATGTGACCCCATTTTGGAAACTACACCCCTCATGGAACGTAACAAGAGGTATAGTGCGCCTTAACACCCCACAGGTGTTTGACAAAATAGTTGGATGGGAAAATGAGAAAAAAAAAAAAATTGCTAAAATGCTGGTGTTACCCTAAATTTTTCATTTTCACAAGGGAAAATAGGAAAAAAGCCCCCCAAAATTTGTAACCCCATTACTTCTGAATAAGAACATACCCCATATGTGCATGTAAAGTGCTCCACGGGCGAACTACAATTCTCAGAAGAGAGGGAGTGCCATTGGGATTTTGAAGAGAAAATTTGTCCGGAATTGAAGGCCTCGTGTGTTTACAAAGCCCCCATAGTGCCAGAACAATGGATCCCCCCACATGTGACCCCATTTTGGAAACTACATCCCTCACGCAATGTAATAAGGGGTACAGTGAGCATTTACGCCCCACAGGTGTCTGACAGATTTTTGGAACAGTGATCCGTGAAAATGAAAAATTACATTTTTCATTTGCACAGCCCACTGTTCCAAAGATCTGTCAAACGCCAGTGGGGTGTAAATACTCACTGCACCACTTATTAAATTCTGTGAGGGGTGTAGTTTCCAAAATGGGGTCACATGTGCGGGGGTCGACTGTTCTGGCACCTCGGGGGGCTTTGTAAACGCACATGTCCCCCGACTTCCATTCCAAACAAAGTCTCTTTCAAAAAGCTCAATGGCGCTCCTTCTCTTCTGAGCATTGTAGTGCGCCAGCAGAGCACTTGACGTCCAAACATGGGGTATTTCCATACTCAGAAGAAATGGGGTTACAAATTTTGGTGGTCATTTTCTCCTATTACCTCTTGTAAAAATGTAAAATTTGGGGAAAACACAGCCTTTTAGTGAAAAAATAATATTTTTTCATTTACACATCCAACTTTCACAAAAAGTCGTGAAATACCTGTGAGGTGTTAAGGCTCACTGTACCCCTTGTTACATTCCTTGAGGGGTGTAGTTTCCAAAATGGTATGCCATGTGTTTTGTTTTTTGCTGTTCTGGCACTCTAGGTGCTTCCTAAATGTGACATGCCCCCCAAACACCATTTCAGCAAAATTTGCTTTCCAAAAGCTAAATGTGACTCCTTCTCTTCTGAGCATTATAGTTCGCTCGCAGAGCATTTTATGTCCTAACATGAGGTATTTATATACTCAGAAGAGATGGGGTTAGAAATTTTGGTTGGCATTTCCTCCCATTACCCTTTGTAAAAATGATAAATTTGGGGAAAAAACTGCACTTTAGTGAAAACATTTTTTTTTTTTTCATTTATACATCCGACTTTAACGAAAATTCGTCAAACACCTGTGGGGTGTTAAGGCTCATTGGACCCCTTGTTAGATGCCTTGAGGGGTGTAGTTTCCAAAATGGTATGCCATGTGGGGGTTTTCTGCTGTTCTGGCACCATAGGGGCTTCCTAAATGTGACATGCCCCCCAAAAACCATTTCAGCAAAATTCACTCTCCAAAATCCTATTGTCGCTCCTTCCCTTCTGAGCCCTCTACTGCGCCCGCCGAACACTTGACATCCACATATGAGGTATTTCCTTACTCGAGAGAAATTGGGTTACAAATTTTGGGGGGATTTTTCATCTATTACCCCTTGTAAAAATTCAAAAACTGGGCCTACAAGAACATGTGAGTGTAAAAAATGAAGATTTTGAATTTTCTCCTTCACTTTGCTGCTATTCCTGTGAAACACCTAAAGTGTTAAAAACCTTTCTGAATGTCATTTTGAATACTTTGAGGGGTGCAGTTTTTTTTAAAATGGGGTCATTTATGGGGTATTTTTTAATAAGAAAGCCCTTGAAATCCACTTCAAAACTGAAGTGGTCCCTGAAAAATTCCGATTTTGAAAATTTTGAGAAAAATTGGAAAATTGCTGCCATATTTTGAAGCCCTCTGGTGTCTTCCAAAAGTAAAAACATGTCAACTTTATGATGGAAACATAAAGTCGACATATTGTATATGTGAATCAATATATAATTTATTTGGAATATCCATTTTCCATATAAGCAGAGAGCTTCAAAGTAAAAAAAAAATAACTTTTTTCATAAAATTTTGGAATTTTTCACCAAGAAATGATGCAAGTATCGACAAAATTTTACCACTAGCATAAACTAGAATATGTCACAAAAAAACTATCTCGGAAATCAGAATTAAAAGTAAAAGAATCCCAGAGTTATTAATGCTTAAAGTGACAGTGGTCAGATGTTCAAAAAATGGCCGTGTCCTTAAGGTATATTTAGGCTGGGTCCTTAAGGGGTTAAATTTCCGCTTAAATTTGACGCAGAAAACAGTGGGAGTGCACTGAGAGCCAAGTTCAGCCCCTTTTGGACCATGTGATCACATGACTCGACCCAGGTCCGTCAATTTCTTCAAGTTTGGCTGGGGAAGTAAGCTGCTGAGGTACAGACATGAGCTGGCAAGCCTATTCCCGAATGTGTATAAGCACAGAGGATGTCATCACTGAGGTATAAACTATGTCACCTACTATTTGCTGTACCCAAAGTCAACTTTGTATATTGCTTTCTCTTTGTAATGTTTTATAACATGTCCACAAAATAGGCATATGTGTTTTCAGGTACAGTGACTATGGGCCTGAGAAGATCTGCATTTAGCCAAGCACATTTCCAAATACACACACTTTGCTAATGGGAGCATGTACAGTGTAATACGGCCATGAGGAGATCTGCATTTAGCCAAGCATATGTTTCCAAATACACATTGGCCCTCATTTACTAAGAAAATCGGGTTGTAAGTCTATCTTGCTTTCTTTCCTGACTGCTTTTTCCCCCTGGTATTTATTATTATGTCGCATCCTGTTTGTCGCACGTGGGTTTTGTTGGTTTTGGTTTCCAACTCCTCTGAGCTGTCGGGAAAAAAATCCACAACAATTCAACAAATTCGGGTTGGAAACCTTAATAAATACGTGAGAAAGCTCAGAAATGTCGGGTAACGCCCCTTTTTCGGGTTTGGGAGAATCCACATCGGGTCCGTCGGGAAAAAATATCGCATCGTGTCGCAGACTGGCGCACGATGTCTGCGACATGGCGCAGACAAAGATGCGACAAAAAAACCCGACAAAAGAGGTCGGGTTTAGAATAGTAAATGAGGGCCATAGTTTTCTAATGGCAGCATGTGCAGTGTAATACGGCCATGAGGAGATCTGCATGTAGCCCAGCACATGTTTCCAAATACACACACTTTGCTAATGGAAGCATGTACAGTGTACTATGGGCTTGAGGAAATTTGCATTTTGACAAGCACATATTGTTCTAAAAATATGGTGAATCTGGTATTATTAATTTTTGTTTTGTACAAAAAATGTGGTTGTAGATAGAGTGTCGTCCCTGGATTTGGGATGAGGGCTATGGTGAATATTTTAATAGAACCAGATGTGAAGAAGCGTGGCATGAGATTGCAGTAGCCTTGTTTGACAACTTTGATCAAATGTCTTCTTCAATTCAGAATGAGATTTGAAAGTTTTGTATAATTTTTATTTAGTTTATTTATAACTTAAATTTATCAACATAAAATAATGAAAAGGATGCCATTCTAATTGTTCTAAGTAACATACATCTTTGTACTTTTAATTCCTCGTGTACACTTTTATCTTATGAAAGATAGGTGAAGTTGCTCAAAGTATTTCTATCCCTATTTATCTTTGTGTTCATATTCCCTTGGTGTACACATGTACAATAATCATAGCCTTACATATTGCAAGACAATCATCACTAATTTTGTTAATGGATGAGTTTGCTTGAATTTTTGTACCTGTCTCTGGTTTATTATATTTTTACAAGATAAAAATCGTTTTTAATTTTTTTGCTACATTTTAAAATGCTATATAGTAAAGGACATCAGAAACCAATGTAAATCTGTGAGCGACTATTTTGTTAAGGGTATCAAGAAAGCAGAAAAAAGGTCAGCTGGTGGCAAAAGGAAAAAAATACCCTATGAGGACCAACTTCAATTTTTACGCCCTAACAGAGTTCTCAGACCGTAAGTACATGTTGAATTTGTGCATGCAGGTTCATCACTCCCTACTCCCCCTTAAAAAGTATCTAACCTAAAAATGTCACATCTGTTTATTCTAGAACTTCAGGCAACTTTCAGGCACCATCCAATACACAACAAGATGCAGATGAAGAGCCAAGGTCTGAGCCAGTACGTTCAGACACACCTTTGGAATCTGAAGCACCAGGCCCATCCAATCCGTTGGAATATTTTGACCAACATCTGGATGTAAAGGAGGATGTGTCTAACCTTAGCAGTGATCTTCCTCCCAGCAGCACACCTACATCAGCTGCTGATGAGATTGAAGAGATGGAGGAAGCAAAAAACATACCTTCTTCACAAACATCGACCAGACCACCCACTGCTCGAAGGACCCGTAGATCCCTCCAAATAACTGATAGTCAGCTTGAGGTTGAAAGTCAAGCTCTATCATTTATTCGGAGGGTTGACAGCAGTGATGACAGTTATTATTTTGGTTATGAAATGGCATCTTGCTGCCGTAAAGTGCCTCTTGACCGCCAAAACCATTTTAAAGCATACTGTCACGCTGTGCCTCCATTAGAGGCCCTGTCTCCATTAGAGGATATGATAAAAAATTTGCACATCACAGCTGGACACAGGGCCCCCAGCCCTCCACCACCTGCATACAATATTTCCACACAAACCGAGGGTTTTTATGTGGGTACTTACAACCCCCTGCCTTCTCAGTCCTCTTCTGTGGTTTACCCCTACTATCCTCCCTTTGAAAGACAATACCCTAGCAGTGTAATTAGCCACCACAACCCCTCTGCATCATCTGCTTTGGAGTCTTTTTCTTCAGAACCCACATATTTTTCCCATGAGCATCATTGAAGTTGGTCCACATATTTTCTTGTTGCATTGTTTGTACATTTTTGCTCCAGATATTTATCTTGTAAAAATATTTTTAAGGCATTGTTGCTTTAAAATGTGAAAATGTTTATAAAGTGTAATTTTATGACTAGTTAGCCAAATTTACAATTACACTAAAAATCTAAATTTTGTGTCTGTTAATTTATTATACAAATATAATGAGATCCTCAAGGAGTTAGGGGGTCTATAATCTTGCTCTGGTCTTTATATTGGGATATTGAGCTTACAACATATCCATGGTCATGTATAGTTGATTCAACATGGGAATTTAATGTAGGTGGCAGATTTTCGATTCAATGACATTGTCATTCTAATCACTTTGAAAATTCCTTACACTATAATCTAATCACATTGACCATTGATATATTGTGACATGTATATGGCAAAATCTACTACTTTGAACTATTTTCCACACAGGACCTCAGGATGCCATGGTTAATACACACAACATTTTCAATACATTTCTGTATAATTTGGTTTGAAGAGTATGACAAGTAAAATACATCTTCAAATCAATTTGAAACACAATACAGAACGTTGAATACAGGATATGGTAAAGATATATTTTTTAAGACATTGAGGCAAATTATCATTTCAGTTTACTCCTCATGCTTTTGTAAAAAAAAATAATAACACAGAAAATTAGGCATGATCCAACATTTACAAAGGATGATGTTCTTCATATCTAACAAAAAAGACATAAGAAGGAACAACAATGAGCATCTTCTTGTGTCTAGAAGACATCTTCAAATGGACAACCTGTTTATCAACAAAAGGCTGTCAATTTGTCCAGGGAACGGCACCTTCAGTAGACAGGAAATACTAAGGGAATGCTTCTCTAACCACTATCGCTTGTTGAGCTGTGCGTCCAGAACCCCATGACCCAGCAGACTCACCCCACGACACATGTTCCTTCTCTTCTATATCGGGGCTAGCATAGTCCAGAATATACTTGTGGAGAACACATGTCGCTTTAATGACTGAGTCTACTGTTTCAACATGTTTCCCTGGTTGAACTTGATGGACATATGTCTTTTTTCGACCGTACTAACTATGTAACTATGTAACATCCAACTGAATAGCAGTGCTCAAGATCCTCCACTTCCCAGCCATGGTCTCAAATGCGCACTCCACGAAGTGTCGTGCCCGGGTAAGCCTCTGGTTGAACACTCGCTTCCGGTCATCAATTCCCCTTTGTGGGTATGGGCGCATCAGGTTTGGCAGAAGTGGGAAAGCCTTATCAGAGACAAAAACATAGGGAAGAGGATTCATGGTACCAGGAAGTGGCTTTGGTGGAGGCAGAGTAAGTTGATTTTGAAGGACATGACGGCCAAATTCTGAAGACATCAGCACCCGTGAGTCCCCGGTACTGCTATAGGCACCAACTTCAATAGCAATAAACTTGTACTGAACATCAGCCACCGCCATCAGGACCACTGAAAAATACTTTTTATAATTGTAGAAGCGTGATCCGGATCCCGGTGGCTTACACGAATATGCTTACCGCATATGCATTTGGGAAAGTGGGCAACAGACTGAAATCCTGATGCTGCCGGAAGCCATCTCTCCTGGTTTGGACTGGGCAACAAAATTGGCTGCATGTACTGCCAAATCAAGGTGCATGTTTCCTTCACAATACCGCTGATGGTTGATTTGCCAACACGGAATTGCAAATGTAACGAGGCATAACTCTCCCCAGTCGCAAGAAATCTAAAAAAGAAAAAAAAAAAAAAAAAACAGCTGTATGACCAAAGGTCACATATAAATCTATGTCAACATTATTGAATCATAACATATATATATTTGAAAATACTACAAAATGCTTTGAAGATTTATATTACATTCTAATGAGTTAATAAAATAAAAAAACAAACTAAGAAAATTAAATAAGACAAAATACAATGTTTGATAATCAAACTACACATAGGAATCCAAATAATACATTACATTTACCTCAAGGTGATCAACAAACGCTCCATTGGTGAGATTGCTTTGCGCAAATGTGTGTGGGAATGCTGAAGATGTGGTCCAACAATGGACAAAAGATTATCAAATGCCTCCATTGGCATACAAACAAAGTCATAGAATTTATCAGGAAAACTACAATAGAAATAAAAAAAAAAGTTAATAAATATGTAACAAACACATAAAAATTTTACAGGATACATATATACACTCAGCATAAAGATGACCAATATGACCACAGTCGTCATGCAGCAGATTTATGGGGTGAACCCAATAACGGTGAAGCCTCCTGGCTTCCAACTAAAAACAACATACACAATGAAAGCTATTTCACATTGGTACAAAGTTGATTAAAACATCCTTTAAATTTACAAAGAAGTTTGACAAGAAATTACCTGACGCTGCCTGTGACGACGCAATACATTCACCAAAATGCTCATCAAAGCACGCATCTCAGGGGGTTGCAAGTGCGTAATTGGTGGTTCCACGGCAGGAATGATTGCAGGAGAAGTAAGATCCGACATTATATTAAATTAGTGTGGAGAAAAAGCTGAAAGGAAGCCAAACACCAAGCCACAAGAAAAAACACAACTTGACCAAAAAGGAAAATGGAGATTGCAAACTGGATAAGGGGCGTATTTAAAAGGAAGAATGTGGGCTAGTCCAAGAACCAGTGGGCTGATCATATTTAAATCCCTGGATCAACGTTCTGTCCCTATAAATCTGGTATAAATAACCAGCAATGTTATTATTCTCCAAAAATGCATCCAGACCTGTTTTGAACTCTTTTACAGAGTTCACCACGACCACCTCCTCTGGGAGAGTATTCCACAGTCTCACTGCTCTTACAGTAAAGAACCCCCGTCTGTGCTGGTGTAGAAACCTTCTTTCCTCTAAACATAGAGGATGCCCCCTTGTTATAGATACAGTCCTGGGTATAAATAGATCATGGGAGAGATCTCTGTATGGCCCCCTCATATATTTATACATAGTTATTAGGTCTCCCCTAAGCCTTCTTTTTTCTAAACTAAATAACCCTAATTCTGATAATCTTTCTGTGTACTGTAGTCCTCCCTTTCCCCGTATTACCCTGGTTGCCCGTCTTTGAACCCTCTACAGCTCCACTATATCTTTCTTGTACACTGGTGCCCTGTACTGTACACAGTATTCCATGTGTGGTCTGACTAGTGATTTGTACAGCGGTAGAATTATTTCCTTGTCGTGGACATCTATGCCCCTATTGATGCACCCCTTGATTTTATTAGCCTTGGCAACAGCTGCCCGACACTGGTCACTACAGCTAAATTTACTGTTAACTAAGACTCCTAAGTCCTTTTCTATGTTGTCCCAAGTGTTCTCCCATTTAATACATAATCCCAGCCCGGGCTTTTCCTCCCCATGTGCATTACCTTACATTTATCAGTGTTGAACCTCATTTGCCACTTCCCAGCCCAAACCTCTAACCTTTCCAGATCCAGTTGTAACAGTGCACTGTCCTCTATTGTGTTTACCGCTTTACAGAGTTTAGTATCATCTGCAAAGATTGTTACTTTACTATTCAACTCCTCTACAAGGTCATTAATAAATATATTAAACAGAACTGGACCCAAGACGGACCCCTGTGGTACTCCACTAGTAACAGTCACCCAATCAGAATAAGTACCATTAACAACCTCTGCCTGCTATTTTCTGGCTACAGTTAACACTTATCCTCCACTGTCTGCTGACACTGACAGTTGTATTGTGTGCATGAAGAGTGCATGAAAGAGTTTAGTACAGGATATATTTACATTCTTAGACGCTCGGTATAATGCCAGAATGGATGATTTTTATTTTTATTTTACAAGAAGGAGGCTTAACTGGATTTTTATATGAAGAAAATATGCAGCCAGTTTACAATAGCTTTCCAACAGCACACATCTTCCGAACAAAGGTCAACACTCTGCTCCCTACTTAGTAAACCCTTCATTCCATCTGCCAGTGCTATCTCTGCAGGAGCAGCAGGATCCTCATGTTTGAGTACATGATGACAAAGTTTTTACATCCAGTATTCAAACCGGACATAAACCCACCAAAGGCTTGTACTGATAATACCAGCCAGGCCTAGACATACACAACCCGCCATGATCCCCAAAAATTATTTTGAGACACTTTCCACTTCCATAAAGAGAACATTTTAAATTATGTTTTTAATTATTTTCTTCACTATTTTGAGATACATACCAATCATGTTGTAACTTTTGTTTTAATTTTTGAAACACTTTGAAAAAGCCATTGCGTCCTCTGATATTTCTGTGTGCATTTTAACTCCGGCAGACATCTGCCAACAAAAAGGGAAGCGTTATGCTCCTTTTTTTTTAATGTTCAAAAACATACAAAATCTGCTAGTGCATTGTGCTTTTAAACAAGCTGTTGTTTACCATAGGTTATCCGATTTCGCCGTAACATTTACAATAACTTTGTCTCAAAAACACTTTGAAACTACTTGAATGCATTTCTAGGCGATCCCAACAATATTATGTAGGGCTTTTAGAAATCTTACGCTGTGCTTTATGATGATGGTGAAACCTTTTCTCCGTTAGACATAGGGGATTCATGTCATGGTTACCATTGGTTAGGTCTAAAAAGATCACTAGAAAGATCTATGTACTGTTCATTCATATATTTGTACATGTAATCCAATGGCCCCGAAGATGTATTTTCTAAACTAAATAACCCCAAGCTTTATAACCTATCTTGGTAGTGCAATCCACACATTCCAGGAATTACCTTTGTTACTCTACTCTCATTTGCACCTTCTCCAGTTCAGACATGTCTTTCTTATATACAGGTGCCCAAAATTGGGCACAATAATGTGGTCCAACTTTCTGTTTTCTTTTCTTTTTTTCTTTATTCATGAAATAATACTTGGCTGTTCTCAGCACCCTCGGTTATGGTGAGCACTGGAGTAATAATGGCAGAAGCAGTCCCAATCTTCTTTATCTCTGAGCTAGTAAGAGGAAGCCAAGGCTGTTGTTACGCCGAGCGTAACTCCCGGTGTCCTCATCCCATGGGAAGCAGTTACCGGACAAAGAAAGGGGGAGACCTAAGGGGGGGGTACTGTTACGCCGAGCGCTCCGGGTCCCCGCTCCTCCCCGGAGCGCTCACGGCGCCTCTCTCCCTGCAGCACCCCGGTCAGTCCCGCTGACCGGGAGCGCTGCACTGACATGGCCGTCGGGGATGCGATTCGCACAGCGGGACGCGCCCGCTCGCGAATTGCATCCCAAGTCACTTACCCGTCCCGGTCCCCTGCTGTCATGTGCTGGCGCGCGCGGCTCCGCTCTCTAGGGGGTGCGCGCGCCAGCTCTCTGAGACTTAAAGGGCCAGTGCACCAATGATTGGTGCCTGGCCCAATTAGCTTAATTGGCTTCCACCTGTTCCCTGGCTATATCTACTCACTTACCCTGCACTCCCTGGCCGGATCTTGTTGCCTTGTGCCAGTGAAAGCGTTTAGTGTTGTCCAAAGCCTGTGTTACCTGAACTCCTGCTATCCATCTTGACTACGAACCTTGCCGCCTGCCCCGACCTTCTGCTACGTCTGACCTTGCCTCTGCCTAGTCCTTCTGTCCCACGCCTTCTCAGCAGTCAGCGAGGTTGAGCCGTTGCTAGTGGATACGACCTGGTTTCTACTGCCGCAGCAAGACCATCCCGCTTTGCGGCGGGCTCTGGTGAACACCAGTAGCCTCTTAGAACCGGTCCACCAGCACGGTCCACGCCAGTCCCTCGCTGACACAGAGGATCCACAACCTGTAAGCCGAATCGTGACAGTAGATCCGGCCATGGATCCCGCTGAGGTGCCGCTGCCAAGTCTCGCTGACCTTACCACGGTGGTCGCTCAGCAATCGCAGCAAATTGCCCAACAAGGACAGCAGCTGTCGCAGTTGACCGCCACGCTACAGCAACTTCTGCCTCTGCTACAGCAGCAACCATCTCCTCCGCCAGCTCCTGCACCTCCTCCGCAGCGAGTGGCCGCTCCTAGCCTCCGCTTGTCCCTGCCGGACAAATTTGATGGGGACTCTAGACTCTGCCGTGGATTTCTGTCTCAATGTTCCCTGCATATGGAGATGTTGTCGGACTTGTTTCCTAAGGTGGCGTTCGTAGTGAGCCTTCTTTCAGGAAAGGCCTTGTCTTGGGCCACACCGCTCTGGGACCGCAATGATCCTGCCACAGCCACAGTCCAGTCCTTCTTCGCTGAAGTCCGTAGTGTCTTCGAGGAACCAGCCCGAGCTTCTTCTGCCGAGACTGCCCTGCTGAACCTGGTCCAGGGTAATTCTTCAGTGGGCGAGTACGCCATCCAATTTCGTACTCTTGCTTCCGAATTATCATGGAATAACGAGGCTCTCTGCGCGACCTTTAAAAAAGGCCTATCCAGTAGCATCAAGGATGTGCTGGCCGCACGAGAGATTCCTGCCAACCTGCAAGAACTTATCCATTTGGCCACCCGCATTGACATGCGTCTTTCTGAGAGACATCAGGAGCTCCGCCAGGAAAAAGACTTAGATCTCTGGGCACCTCTCCCACAGTATCCTTTGCAATGTACGCCTGGGCCTCCCGCCGAGGAGGCCATGCAAGTGGATCGGTCTCGCCTGACCCAGGAAGAGAGGAATCGCCGTAGGGAAGAAAATCTTTGTCTGTACTGTGCCAGTACCAAGCATTTCTTGGTGGATTGCCCTATTCGTCCTCCACGTCTGGGAAACGCACGCACGCACCCAGCTCACGTGGGTGTGGCGTCTCTTGGTTCAAAGTCTGCTTCTCCACGTCTCACGGTGCCCGTGCGGATTTCTCCTTCAGCCAACTCCTCCCTCTCAGCCGTGGCCTGCTTGGACTCTGGTGCCTCTGGGAATTTCATTTTGGATTCTTTGGTGAATAAATTGTGCATCCCGGTGACCCGTCTCGTCAAGCCGCTCTACATTTCCGCGGTCAACGGAGTTAGATTGGATTGCACCGTCCGTTACCGCACAAAACCCCTCTTAATGTGCATTGGACCCCGCCACGAAAGGATTGAATTTTTCGTCCTCCCCAACTGCACCTCTGAGGTCCTCCTCGGTCTGCCATGGCTCCAGCTTCATTCTCCCACCCTTGACTGGACCACCGGGGAGATCAAGAACTGGGACTCTGCTTGCCACAAGAGATGCCTCTCCTCCCCTCCCAGTCCTGTCAGGCAAGCCTCAGTGCCTCCTCATGGCCCCCGTCCTTGTGTCACCCTGCCCCGTGCCAAGCTTCACCCTCTGCCCTCCCTCCCCATTCCCACTCCTGCTGTACGGCCTGCCTTTGAGGAAACCCTTCAATCACTCCCGGTGTCCTCATCCCATGGGAAGCAGTTACCGGACAAAGAAAGGGGGAGACCTAAGAGGGGGGTACTGTTACGCCGAGCGCTCCGGGTCCCCGCTCCTCCCCGGAGCGCTCACGGCGTCTCTTGCCCTGCAGCGCCCCGGTCAGTCCCGCTGACCGGGAGCGCTGCACTGACATGGCCGTCGGGGATGCAATTCGCACAGCGGGACGCGCCCGCTCGCGAATCGCATCCCAAGTCACTTACCCGTCCCGGTCCCCTGCTGTCATGTGCTGGCGCGCGCGGCTCCGCTCTCTAGGGCGCGCGCGCGCCAGCTCTCTGAGACTTAAAGGGCCAGTGCACCAATGATTGGTGCCTGGCCCAATTAGCTTAATTGGCTTCCACCTGTTCCCTGGCTATATCTACTCACTTCCCCTGCACCCCCTGGCCGGATCTTGTTTCCTTGTGCCAGTGAAAGCGTTTAGTGTTGTCCAAAGCCTGTGTTACCTGAACTCCTGCTATCCATCTTGACTACGAACCTTGCCGCCTGCCCCGACCTTCTGCTACGTCTGACCTTGCCTCTGCCTAGTCCTTCTGTCCCACGCCTTCTCAGCAGTCAGCGAGGTTGAGCCGTTGCTAGTGGATACGACCTGGTTGCTACTGCCGCAGCAAGACCATCCCGCTTTGCGGCGGGCTCTGGTGAACACCAGTAGCCTCTTAGAACCGGTCCACCAGCACGGTCCACGCCAGTCCCTCGCTGACACAGAGGATCCACAACCTGTAAGCCGAATCGTGACAGCTGTGTATAGTATCCTAGATTACTGTGTTAGACTGGGAAAAGATTCCTTGGGTAGTGTGTGGGGCACCTGGCCCAGAGAATCTATTTAAAGTAAAATAAAATAATATCAGGCTCTGACAGAAATAGTTCAGTCAGTACCAAACAATTGTTGAGGTTTGAATTGAGTAGTTGAACCACATTTTTGATAAATTCTCACTATTCAGCTTCTTTGGCTCTGTAACATAATGCCTGCAGATTTGACTGCATTTTAAGCACAAATGGTGAAACTAAGGAAAAATTAAAGTTGGAGACATCTGCATGACTGGCATATTTTTCACCAGGTTTCCACTCAAACTTTTTGTTGTTCCTGTGTTAGTGGGTAAAGAATAGCTGGGATATCTCCCATACCCTGCTCACAGAAGAGGAAAACCTGCTCTACTTAATTTATTTAGTACACTCTTTGAAAAAGCATCGTGGATGACATTATAGAACAGTACTGAAAGCTGTTAATAAAGCATTGTAGTAAGAGAAAAAGTCTGTCTCCATTTCATTTAGTTGCTCTCTTTGTTTATCTTGTCTCTCAAGATGTATTCTTAGTAGTTTTTCTTGTGAATGATAAGTTTAGGGGAATAAGGAGGGAGTTTCCTAATACGTTGTGTAAGAATCTTTCTCTAATAAAATACATTATAAAGTTTATCATATTCAATTAAACTATTGATTATGCAAAGTGTGTTGAATGATCATTTAACTGATAAATCTGGGCAGTAATGCCGATTTTTTCATAATCTGTCATAAACAAAAACTGGAGTGATTTGCCCTTAGCAACAAAACATTGCTCAGCCTTCACATCTTGACCAGCTCTGGTAAAAATTCAAGCTGATCTGTGATTGGCTGTTCTTTGGTCCCCGACAGATTAATAAATTAGGGTTATTGTGATTTTACTGTTACTTCCGACTCATGATACACAGATATGTATTTACATAACAGAATATATCATTTGTTCTTTTGTTCTTTTTTTCTAAATGTATCTTTAAAGCTCAAACATTATTTGGTACAATAAAATAATCACTTTGTTTAGAATGTTCAATTTCATGTCTTACATAATGGTACTCATAATGCCTCTTTGTGAGGACATTTTTCTACAATCCACAAATTTTAGTATAAAAGTACAGTAGTTAAGTATTAAGGATAGATCCTACTTAGAGAAAACAATGATTCACTACCGTTAAACAGAATTACCCTGTTAAGAGCAAAGTGTTAATTATTGTTATACAACCATCTCCTAAGGCAATTGCACTACAAAGAGCTTCATGAGCATCTAACATTACTGAAGATATAACACGAAAAGAGAATATCTAAGTGATCTTCAACAGTTCTGTCTGCATTCACAGTTGCTTAATGATCAATTGGCAAGAACAGAAATATACTTCAAACAAGCAGAGACACCTACAAGATGATTGCTGAGTGTAATTCAAGTAGGAATGTATTGCCAGTTTCATTAAACAATTTTGTAATGGATATTTAAGCTATAGTTAACAATCTAGTCTTTCTTAACTGTAACTGTGAAATATTTAGGTGCAAACTTACTCGGACAGTCTTCAAATACTTTGCATGTTCAAAGTCTTTACACTAATATCTCTAATCAAGAGGGTATTAATTGTGTGAGAGAAATATTATCCAATAATTCTACATTATATAACAGGATTGTCAGTGACAGCCCTCACTCTGTTTTGTTTTGTCTTAGGCTACGCCCAGCTTTCTGGACTGGTCAGCTGACCTTGATGTGCGTGTCACATATGGGCAGGGAAGGAGTGCTCGCTAAGCTCACCCACGCCCCTGTCCCTGCCTACTTGTCTGCCTATCCTAAATGATAGGCCGGAAACTGGTCAACAATCCCTTCCTAAATAAGTGAGGGGACTCAAATGTCAACACAATAAAATGCAATCCTGTCAGTAGTCAGGAGCAACAGGGAAACAAGCAATTAACAAAGACAAACTAAACATACACACATTAAGTCAATGTCAGTCAAACTGAGCCTAGCCAGGAGTGGGACGAGGTGCCGAATCGCTATAACAAAAGAGAAGTCAGATAAGAAGCCAGAAGTCAAGTTGCTGGGTATACAAGAAAATAAGGGATTGCTAGCTACTCGGGTAATGACCACTTTCACTGGCATCTTCCCAGTTACTGATGCCTGGGGAAATAGGGAGATGCACATGTGGTCAATCAGTAGCTAGCCACTCAGACAGCAGGGCGTAACCCGGCAACCTTGCAAACAACACCTGGTCAGCACCTGTTAACCCTGCTGGTGCTGACAGTACCCCCCCCCCCTTTTAAGAGGGGCCACCGGACCCTTAAAACTGGGTCTAGGTTTGTCTGGGTGAGAATTGTGGAATTTCTTAATTAAAGTGGCCGCATGGACAGAAGAGGCCGGAACCCACGATCTCTCCTCCGGACCATAACCTTTCCAATGAACTAAGTACTGGACAGAATTCTGTACCCTTTTGCTATCCAGTATTCTAGCGACCTCATACTCAAGCTCTCGTCAACCTCAACCGGAGGAGGCGGTCTCGGGACTGGAGACTGAGTAGGAACATAACGTTTTAATAAGGAGCAATGGAACACATTATGAATCTTAAAAGAAGATGGTCATTTTAATCTGTAACTCACAGGATTAATAACTTCAATTACCTCATAAGCTCCAATGAACCTAGATGCCAGTTTCTTAGACGGAACCTTTAGACGAAGATTTTTCGTAGATAACCACACTTTATAACCAACTTTAAATTTTATGCCGCAAGTACGTCTCTTGTCAGCAGATTCCTTTTGTAGTACTTGGGCGTTTTCCAGGTTCTTCTGAACCTGAGCCCAAACTGTGCACAGTTTACTCACAGTGGTGTTGACCTCAGGGTTATCACTATTTGTATAGGTACAGGAAGAAAACCGTGGATTAAATCCATAAACACAAAAGAATGGTGACATACCGGTAGAAGAATGTTCTTGGTTATTCAAGGCAAACTTAGCTATAGACAGAAAGGACACCTATTCATTCTGCCTGTCTGCCACATAACATCTCAAGTATTGTTCCACACTTTGATTAAACCTTTCAGTTTGACCGTTAGATTGCGGATGAAAAGTGGAGGAAAAAGATAACTGAACACCTAATTGTTTACAAAAAGCTTGCCAAAATTTAGAGACAAACTCTACTCCTCGATCTGATACAATATTTTCTGGTAATCCATGGTACCTAACAACATGCCTCATAAATAAGTCAGCAAGAATCTTAGCTGAAGGAAGATTTTTCAAAGGAATAAGATGACACTGTTTGCTAAACCTATCCACCACCACCCATAAAACAGTTTTTCCCTCAGATGGTGGCAGATCTGTCATAAAATCCATAGAAATATGAGTCCAGGGTCTCTTAGGAATAGATAATGGACACAGCTCCCCTGCAGGACGAATCCGAGGAGTCTTAGCTCGGGCACACACATCACAAGAAGCAACAAAAGCTTACACATCCCTGTTCAGAGTTGACCACCAAAATTTCCTTTGAAGCAATCTCCTTGTACCATGGATACCAGGATGACCTGCTAATGGAGAACAATGAGATTCCTCAATTATACGGAGGCGAAACTGACTAGGTGCAAAGATTTTGCCTCTAGGACTCTTTGGAGGAACCAAACCTTGATTACTCAAAATTTCAGATGCTAAATTGGCAGATACTGCAGAGATAACCACACCTTCTGGAAGAATAGTCTCAGGATTAGAGTCTATAGGCTGAGAAGCGATGAAACTTCGAGACAAGGCATCGGCCTTGACATTCTTAGTACCCGAGTGAAAAGTAATAACAAAGTCGAACTGTGTAAAGAACAAGGCCCACCGGGCTTGACGAGGATTGAGATGTTTGGCAGATTCCAGAAAAGTTAAATTTTTATGGTCAGTAATCACCATGACCCGATGAACTGCCCCCTCAAGGAAATGTCTCCACTTCTCGAAAGCCCATTTGATAGCCAAAAGTTCTCAGTTTCCAACATCATTATTCTGTTCTGATGTGGAAAATTTTCGAGAAAAGAAAGCGCAAGGACGCAAATTTGTAAAAGAGGCAGTTCCCTGAGACAAAACTGCTCCGGCGCCTACTTCAGAAGCATCTACCTCAACTATAAAGGGTTTTGTCTGATCTGGTTGAACTAAAATTGGAGCAGAAATGAAACATTCCTTAAGATGTTCAAAAGCAGCTTCTGCTTCCTGAGACCAGTTAACCAGATCTGCCCCTTTACGAGTCAAATCAGTTAAGGGATTTGCGACAATAGAAAAATTCTTTATAAATTTCCTACAATAATTTGCAAAACCCAGAAACCTCTGTAGTGCTTTTAATGACATAGGTCGCACCCAGTCAGATACAGCCTTAACCTTCTCAGGATCCATTTTAAAATGTCCTGGAGTTAAGATGTACCCCAAAAATTGAACCTCCTTAACACCAAAAACACATTTCTCTTGTTTAACAAACAACTTGTTTTGGCGTAATACCTGCAGAACAGAACGCACATGATTAACATGAGCCGATCAATCTCGAGAAAAAATTAGAATATAATCAAGACACACTACGAGAAATTTACCCATAAATTCACGAAAGATATCGTTGACCAAATTTTGAAACACAGCCGGTGCATTATTGAGACCAAAGGGCATTACCAGATACTCAAAATGACCCTCAGGGGTATTGAAAGCAGTTTTCCATTCATCACCCTCTTTTATTCTGATCAAATTATAAGCCCCTTGAAGGTACAGTTTAGGAAACCAACAAGCCCCCTGCAATTGATTGAACAAGTCTGGAATCAGAGGTAATGGGTATTGATTTTTGACTGTGATCTTGTTCAGACCTTGATAATCAATACAAGGTCTGAGTCCTCCATCTTTTTTGGCTACAAAGAAGAACCCTGCTCCCATAGGAGAAACAGATGGATGAATATGACCTTTTTGCAAACTTGACTGAATATAATCCTTCATAGCTTCCCTTTCGGGACCAGACAAATTAGAAAAACGCCCCTTAGGATATTTGGCATCAGGTAAAAGTTTAATAGCACAGTCATAATCTCGGTGTGGGGGCAAAGCAGAGGAAGCCTCCTCAGAAAAAATGTCACAAAAATCTGAAATAAATTTGGGTAGAATACTTTTACCCACACCGAGAGTAGTAAGAGAGACTGTAATGCATTTGTTAGAACACTCAGGTCCCCACTTGATAAGTTCCCCTGAGGTCCAATCAAAAACAGGGTCATGATTTCTTAACCAGGGTAAACCCAAAATCACATTTACAGACAAATTTCTAAGAACAAAAAAGGTGATTTTTTTCAAAATGTATAGAACCGACCAATAATCCAACTTCGGAAGTAGAAAAACTGACACAACCGCCTGACAAGGGTGAATTATCCACTCTAGAAATGATAGTCGGGTTCTCCAACCGTTTCAAAGGTAAATTTAGAGACTTAATAAATCTTAGATCCACAAAATTAGCAGCGGAGCCAGAATCAACAAAAGCTTTACCAAATATTTTTCTTTTTTGAAAACATATTTGCACTGGTAACAACATTTTTGAAGATAATTTTGAAGGTACATGTGCGCCTAAACGACCTCCCTGATTGTCCTTTAGGCGCTGACGTCTCTTCCGAAAGGATTTTCTCTGCTGTTGGGCCCTCTCTGCATGGGTTCCTCGGAAGAGACAGAGACAGGAGAAGAAGAAAACATGGAGGAACGAGAGAGAGGAACAGAATTAAAAGTCCACTCTCGATCTCTTTCTTTCATACGTCTGTCAAGTCGTATACCTAATGTCATGGCTTGTTCTAATGAGTCAGGTGATGGATAACTTACTAAAACATCCTTCAGATAATCCTAGTCTGAACTGACACCTAAGGGCTGGATCATTCCAACCCGGAGCCGTGCACCACTTCCGAAAACTCGCACAGGACTCCTCTGCTGTTCTCTTTCCCTGCTTAAGATTGACTAGCTGTGATTCTGCAAAGGCTGCACGGTCTGGCTCATCATAAAGAAGGCCCAAAGCAGAAAAGAAAGCATCCACTGAACTTAATTCAGGAGCTGAGGAAGGTAAGGAGAAAGCTCACTCTTGAGGGTCTTCTTGCAACAAAGACAATATAAGTCCTACTCTCTGGTCCTCTGTGCTAGTAGACTGTGGTCTTATGCGAAAATATAGCTTGCAACTCTCTCTGAAAACAACAAATTTTTTTTGGTCACCTGAAAAACGGTCAGGAAGATTAATTTTAGGGTCACTTGAAACAGCTAGAGGACAGACCACTGACTGACCATTAGCTGTCTCCTGAGCCTGAACCCTCTCAGCAAGAGATTGTACTGAAAGGGTTAATCCCTGCATTTGCTCTACCAAAGCAGTCATTGCTTCCATCTTAGTAGATGCAGGTAGTAGTTTGGGCCTGTGAAAATGTCACGTATGGGCAGGGAAGGAGTGCTCGCTAAGCTCACCCACGCCCCTGTCCCTGCCTAATTGTTCGCCTATCCTAAAAGATAGGCCGGCAACTGGTCGACAATCCCTTCCTAAATAAGTGAGGGGAGTCAAATGTAAACACAATAAAATACAATCCTGTCCGTAGTCAGGAGCAACAGGGAAACAAGCAACTAACAAAGACAAACTAAACATACACACATAAAGTCAATGTCAGTCAAACCGAGTCTAGCCAGGAGTGGGAAGAGGTGCCAAATTGCTATAACAAAAGAAAAGTCAGATAAGAAGCCAGAAGTCAAGTTGCCGGGTATACAATAAAATAAGGGATTGCTAGCTACTTGGGTAATGACCGCTTTCACAGGCATCTTCCCAGTGACTGATGTCTGGTAAAATAGGGAGATGCACATGTGGTCAATCAGTAGCTAGCCACTCAGACAGCAGGGCGTAACCCGGCAACCTTGCAACAAAACCTTGTCAGCCCCTGTTAACCCTGCTGGTGCTGACAGTGCGCACCTGGTCTCGGCCTATTTAAGCTGGCAGTCTACTTTCAATCCTTGCCTGCTAAAGAGCTCAGTTTGTACTCCTAGCAAGCTTTCCACTGTATCTCTAATATCTGGCATTTTGACCCTTTGGCTTCACTCTCTGACTCTTCTCTGGTATTAGCGATTTTGTACTTTGACAACTCCTGGTTTTGACATGCATAGTGGACTTTGACTTATTGTGTGAGTGTGATAGCCTTGCTTCTGTTAGTACCTTGTCTAGGGAGGGACTGTCATGTCTGGGCAGGGAAGGAGTGCACACTATTCTCATTCACCCCACTATCCCTGCCAACTTACGTACCCGTCCTTGGCAACGGGTCCATAACCATGGTGACAGTCCCTCCATAGACAAGTGATGGGAGTCACTGTCAAAATAATAAAATACAAAAATACAGACACAGGTCAAGACACTGTATCTGTAGTGTAACAGACACTAGTCTGTTAGACAGACTAACAGAAGCAAAACTAACAAAGTAAGTCAAAGTCCACTATCCCCGTCTAAACCAGGAGCCAAAGGGTCAATATGCCAGATATTACACAAACAGTAGAAAGCTAGCTAGGAGTACAGAGTGAGCTCTTTAGCAGGCAGGGATTGATAGTAGACTGACAGCTTAAAGGTGTACTCCACTAGCCACCATGGAATTAAATGTTCCGAATGCTGTTTTCGTGCTGCAAGGGTCAGTCACGCCCCTCATGACATCATGACCATGCCCCCTCAATGCAAGTCTGTGGGAGGGGGCATGAAAGCCTTCACACCCCCTCCCACAGACTTGCATTGATGGGGCGAAAACAGTGTTGGGAACATTTAGTTCCATGCTGGCCATTGGAGTACCCCTTTAAATAGGCCCAGACCAGGTGCTCACATCAAGGTCAGCTGACCAGTCCAGACAGCTGGGCATAGCCCAAGGCAAAACAAAACAGAGTAAGAGCTGTCAGAACCATTTAACCCCACAGTTCCTCACAAGGATGATGTCTTTTCTATGACCTTATTAGATCTTCTTTTTACAAAGAATTATTCAAGATTTAATTAACATTTCTACTTACAAAAGTAAAGTTTTAACCTCTTAAGGACGTAGGGCATACCTGTACGCCCTACGCCAGGACCGGGTAAATAAAACGGGGTCATGCCATGACCCCGCTTCATACCGAGTCGGTCCCGGTGGCTAATGATAGCTAGGACCCTGGGCTAATAGTTTGCGGCACCGATCGTTGTGCCGCACACTATTAACCCTTCAGGCTTGGAGCAATCAATCGCCGATCGGACGCAACAGAGCAGGGGACCTCCGCTCGCGTCCTGGCTGATCGGGACATCGTGATTTTATCATGATGGTCCCGATCAGCCCGACTGAGCTGCCGGGAAGCTTTCACTTTCATTTTAGAGGCGGCGATCAAAGTGTCAAAAATGAAAGTGAAAGCTTCCCGGCAGCTCAGTCGGGCTAATCGGGACCATCGCGATAAAATTGTGATGTCCCGATCAGCTAGGATGCGAGCGGAGATCCCCTTACCTTGCTCCATCGTGAACATGCTCCGGGGACTGATTTTAACTGGGATGGTGCGTGCAAGATCATGGGGGTCCCCAGTGGCAGGACCCCCACGATCAGGCATATTATCCCCTATCCTTTGGATAGGGGATAAGATGTCTAAGCGCCGGAGTACCCCTTTAAAGAGCCAATTCATGTGGTCAGAGGAATTGCTAACATGGATGAGGAATATTAAAGAAATAAAGAAAAAAATTTGTTTTTTATTTATTTTTTTATTGAAAAAAAATGGGATATGATAGGTGAAAGATTGAAAAAATAGAGAAAGGGAAAATAAGTAAATATGTAAAGAAGAACAGAATAATGTATGTCAGTACATATGAAATCTATGGGAAACAATAAAGCATGGAGGTACTCTATCTACCACACAAAAATCTGACCGAGAATTTAGCCAAGGAGTGATACCCTCTCAGCACTACAGAAAATAGTAGAAATAGACAATCAGTGACCTTGGACGTAAGTTCACTATATACATGCATTAATCACGAACAAGGCACACAAGCAGTTTTTAACATTTTATCTGGAAAAGAAGATATGCCACCATTACAAATCGATTTTTAACTGAAAGTATTATGTTCATTTTAACCCACAATTATTTCTGTTTGGACAACAAATTTTACCGCCAGAAAGTCGGGACCGCTATGGGGACCAGATTTGCGCCAAGCTATGCTAACTTTTTCATGGCGGAATGGGAGTCCATCTATATCTACCCATTCATAGGCGCAGATCTGGTCCTCTGGAAGAGATACATAGATGACATTCTATTGGTATGGCGAGGTTCCAATGAAGATCTCCAAACTTTTTTAAATCATATCAATTCCGATGATTTTAACCTCATTTTTACCCCTTTTATCACCACATTTTACGTGTAGTTTTTAGATTTAAAAATATCTGTTAAAGGAAAAAAACTGGAGTGCCAAACCCATAAAAAACCAACTGCAAAAAATTCATACATTCTGTTTGAAAGCTGTCATTTACCAAAATGGTTAATCAACGTACCTCAAGGCCAATTTAGGAGACTGAAGCGAAATTGCACAAACGAAGAGAAGTTTGAAGAAGAAGCCAAGACCCTGACTAAAGAGTTTAAACAGAAGAATTACCCAGAAGAAACAATCACCTCACCTCTAGAAAAAATCCGGAAACAAGATAGGATGACCTACTTCGAAGAAAGAGAAATCACAACTAGAGACGAAGACAAACAACCAATGAAGATTATCTTACCTTACAACAATCAACACAAAAAAATAGAACGCATTATTAACAAATACTGGCCATTGTTGAAACAAGATAAAGTACTAGCTACCATGCTGACGGATAAGGCAAAAATAATCTACACTAAGGCACAAAACCTAGGTCTGAAGATCGCACCAACCACGAAGCAGCCTATTTTGAACAAGAAACAAGAGATGTCTCAGACATGGTTGGCATTACAAGGTTTTTTCAGATGTGGAAAATGTACCAACTGCAAACAAACCACCTTCCAGAAGAGGACAGAAACAGTGACCTCAACAGTTAACGCCTATCAGCACAAAATAGACGAACTGTTAACCTGCGACAGCACCTCCGTTATCTACATCATCACATGTCCTTGCAAAAAGCAGTACATAGGACGGACCAAAAGAAGTCTAAAGACAAGAATAAAAGAGCATATCTATAACATCAAAACAGGATTTATGAACCACTCATTATCTTCTCATTTTAAAGAACACCATAACCAAGATCCATCAGGTATAACCTTTTCAGCAATCCAATCAGTCAAAAAAGATTGGAAAGCCAGGAACCATATCACAAAGATGTCACGCATAGAAAGTAGAAACATTTACGAGTTCCAATCAATAGCACCATATGGCTTAAACTCAGAGATGGAGATCTTTGGCTTCCTTTGAGTATTATTTTCCCCATTATATAGATTTTATTACATCTTTGCATCAAAATATTTTCTCATCATTTTTTATCATACAATTTTACCATAATTTTTATAACATTTCAATAATTTTTATTATTTTTATTATTATAATTTTTATTAATATTGATATTATTTTTAATATTAATATTTTATTTTTGTATTTCATTTATTTGTATAGATTTTTTATTATTTTTAATTTATTTATTATTATATTTTTTTATATATATTTTTTATATTTATATCTATTTTTATTTTTATTATGTTTTATTATTTTTTTTATTTCTATTTTTATTTTATTTTATTTTTATTATTTTATTTAATTTTATTTTTTTTTATTATTTTTTTTATTTATTATTTACTATTTTTTTTATTTTATTTATTTTATCTTACATATTATTTTAGTATTCCTATCTTTAATGATTCCTATCCTTATAACACATGGTGACCATACGACCAGACTAGATTATTCACCATGATATAATATCCATTCATTTATACTCATCCGTACACCTACACAGTCTCCTCCAAATACAACACCTCATTCCCCCTATATATCCACATAGTCTCATCCCACACTTATATATACTCATACACACCGATTCATATAGTAAATTATGACTCTGATCACCATTCATTTACTAATCATACCCATCCAGACAACTCCATTCCTGATCTTCCATTCAAACACCTGTCTATGTCCAAATGGTCCTAACCGGGTTTTGGCTCAAACTACCTTTTCCCGCCAAATTTGCTCTTATATAAGCACCTACACTCATTGCATACTTCATGATCACTGAGGAAGGTCCTAGGCGGACTGAACGCGTCTGATCCACACACAGATAATATTAGCACCATCAGCGAAGCACCCTGCAACTCACCCTACTGCACCGGGACCCAGACCGGCATCAAAGCTGTATTTCCACCCCATTCATCGCTCCTCCACATAGGAGCGGGCGTTCCCACTTAAGACCTACATCTGGACTCCGGACCGTGCTCCCTTGCACCCAGACCCTGCGTCGCTGGGCTCGACATTACCACTGCCATATCCTCTGACTCCAGCAGCGCTGCAACCGGACTCTGCATCGTTGCGCCCGACACCATCTTTGACGACTGCCATATCCTCCGACTCCACTACTGCCCGGCTCCAGGACCGCTGGAACCTGACCCTGCACCGCTGTACCCGACTCCAACACTGAGGACCGCCACATCCTCCATCTAAGGGTAAGCTGTACTGTGTACTGGCTGGACTTCATCTCATGACAGCCGCCGTGCTGTGATTTGTCATTGACAGCTGCCGTGCTGCCTATATTCACCTTATCATACAGCCGCCGCTCTGTTGTGACCCAGAGGGCTGGTGGATTCAGCTAAACCTATTGACTATACTTGTCTATTGAACTGAGTTGCTCTTTGCACGAACAGTGGGCTCCAAATAGGGGGCCTCCAGCAGTGCACTTGCAGGCACTCTTACCACACTCCACTGGTACTACTTATTATCTGGACACATATCACACTTGCCAAATATGTTTTATTAATTCTAACTTAAGCAACTTACTGTATCTGATGAGTGTAATTGCCTTAGTGAGTGCAAGGATCCTGCACTCCCATTTTATGTAATTTTATACTGTAGCTCAATAAAATTATTATTTTTTATATCTTGGACATAGACATTGATTTATTTGATACAGTGTCACACCACATCTTTCACCTACATAGTTTCACACCTCTACATAGTCACATTCTAACTAACCCACAATACATTTTCAACCACCATCCTCTAAACCACAAGCAGATTAAGTATATTGTCACTCTCATTCATTCTCTTCTCACTCATTCACACATTTATATACATACACATTGACATACTTATAAATACATACACCCACCCAATACAGCCCAGCACACTCGTAGCATATCTAGCCCTGGAGAAGAAGCCAAACCATTGATTGTCTATTTCTACATATGAAATCTAACTTAGACATACAATTAAAAAATATCTGAGTTTATTAAAATTTGATTCTAAGTAAATTCCTAAAGTGGAACTCCGGTGGAAACAAGTAGAAAACAAATGTTTTCAAATCAACTGGTGCCAGAAAGTTAAACATTTTGTAAATTACTTTTAAAAATTGTGAAGCCTTCCAGTACTTATCAGCTGCTGTACACTACAGAGAAATTTGTGAAGTTCTTTCCAGTCTGACAACAGTGCTCTCTGCTGACACCTCTGTCCATGTCAGGAACTGTCAAGATTAGAAGCATATCCCCATTGAAAACCTCTTCTGCCCTGGACAGTTCCTGACAGTTTCTGAGGTGTTAGCAGAGAGCACAAATTTCTCTGTAGTATATCTGTAGTTTATGCAGCTGATAAGTACTGGAAAGGTTGATATTTTTAAATAGAAGTGATTTAAAAGTCTGTTTAACTTTCTGGAGCCAGTTGATTTGAAACCGGAGTTCCCTTTAATAAGGAGCGATATATTAGAAAACAAAAACGACAGACACGCTTTTTTATCTTCTTGCTGCCAAGGAATGTTTGCATGCTTGTCCTGTGTACATTGTAGTAGTGTTATCATAGGAGACATAAGTTATTATCCATCAAAAGGACATCAAATTCAGATTAAAGTTTTCTACCACTGTATTTAAATGTCCATGCAGCTAAGGCTATGATCAAACATCCAAAAACACTAAAATGCAATTATCTGAACACAAGGCAGTGATTACATAGTACGGTTGAAAAAAGACATACGTCCATCAAGTTCAACCAGGGAATTGAAGGGTAGGGGTGTGGCGCGATATTGGAGAAGGGATGGGATTTTATATTTCTTCATAAGCATTGATGTTATTTTGTTCCAGGAATGTATCTAATCCTGTTTTAAAGCTGTTAATTTTTCCTGCTATGACCAGTTCCTGAGGTAGACTGTTCCATAAGTTCACAGTTTTCACGGTAAAGAAGGCGTGTCGCCCCTTGAGACTAAACTTTTTCTTCTCCAGACGAAGGGAGTGCCCCCTCGTCCTTTGGGGGGGTTTAACCTGGAACAGTTTTTCTCCATATTTTTTGTATGGGCCATTAATATACTTATATACATTTATCATATCCCCCCTTAAACGTCTCTTCTCAAGACTAAACAATTGTAACGCCTTTAATCGCTCCTCATAGCTAAGATGTTCCATGCCCCATATTAGTTTAGTCGCGCGTCTCTGCACCCTTTCCAGCTCCACAGTGTCCCTTTTATGGACTGGTGACCAAAACTGAACAGCATATTCCAGGTGAGGCCGTACCAATGCTTTATAAAGGGGGAGTATTATGTCCCTGTCCCTCGAGTCCATGCCTCTTTTTATACATGACAATATCCTGACAGCCTTGGAAGCAGCGGCCTGACATTGCATGCTATTCTGTAGTCTGTGATCTACAAGTACACCCAGATCCTTCTCTACCAGTGACTCTGGCAGTTTAATCCCCCTAAGACATACGATGCATGCAGGTTATTAGTACCCAGATGCATAACTTTACATTTATCCACATTAAACCTCATTTGCCAAGGGGATGCCCAGACACTTAGTCTATCCAAGTCATCTTGTAACCTATACACATCCACTATAGACTGTACCGTGCTACAAAGCTTGGTGTCATCCGCAAAGATAGAAACAGAGCTGTTAATACCATCCTCTATATCATTGATAAATAAATTAAACAACAGCGGGCCCAGTACTGAACCTTGGGGTACACCACTAATATCCGGGGACCAATCAGAGTACGAATCATTGACCACCACTCTCTGGGTATGATCCATGAGCCAGTAACAAACTAAAATTTCCAATCCCAAAGACCTTAACTTACCTGTCAGACATCTATGAGGGACAGTATCAAACGCTTTAGCAAAATCCAGAAACACTATATCCACAGTCCACAGAACACTATTCCTCTGTCAAGGCTTCTACTCAACTCTTCATAAAAGCAAATTAGATTGGTTTGACAACTTCTATCCTTAGTAAACCCATGCTGGCTATTTATAATACAATTATCCTCTATGTATTCCTGTATGTAATCCCTTATAAGTCCTTCAAACAATTTACCCACAATGCACGTTAAACTTACCGGTCTATAGTTTCCTGGGGAAGACCTAGAGCCCTTTTTGAAGATTGGCACAACATTCGCCTTGCGCCAGTCCCTTGGCACAATACCAGACACCAGTGAATCTCTAAATATCATGAACAGGGGTACAGATATTACTGAACTTAGTTCTCTAAGAACTCTTGGGTGCAATCCCTCTGGCCCTGGAGATTTGCTTACATTTAAATTACTTAACTTACCTTGTACCATCTCTACATTAAGCCAGTTCAGTACATTACATGATGTGTTACCAGCACGGACCTGTCCAATATAAGCTCCTCCTTCTTCCCTAGTATATACACAGAACTAAAGAACCCATTCAGTAGCTCTGCTTTCTCTTTATCGCCAGTGACAACCTCCCCATTATCATTATTAAGGGGTCCTACATGCTCTGTCCTTGTTTTTTTTTCATTTATATATCTAAAAAAAATATTTAGGATTAGTTTTGCTTTCTTTGGCCACCTGTCTCTCATTTTGAATTTTTGCTGTTTTTATTACATTTTTACAGATTTTATTAAGATCTTTGTACTGTTTAAATGTTATAGCTGACCCATCAGATTTGATTTTTTTGAAGGCTATTTTTTTTTGTTGTTTATTGCTCTTTTAACATAATTTGTCAGCCATGTAGGATTTAGTTTTAATCATTTATATTTGTTCTCGTTTGTTATATATTTAGCTGTATAGTTATTTAGAGTTGATTTAAAGATGTCCCATTTACCTTCTGTATCAGTATTTGACAACACCTACCCCCAGTCTATGTCCTGTAGAGCAGCTCTCAGCCCAGGGAAGTTTGCCTTTTTAAAGTTATATGTTTTTGCCTTCCCCGCCTGTCTTTGTTTTCTATATTTTAAGTCAAAAGTAACTATATTGTGGTCGCTATTACCAAGGTTTTCCCTCACAGTTACATTACCAACCAGCTCTGCGTTGTTGGAAATGATCAGATCCAACAAGACATCACTTCTTGTTGGGTCCTCCACAAACTGGCCCATAAAATGATCCTGCAATAAATTTAGGAATTGTCGCCCCTTTGTAGTTTTAGCCAGCCCCCGACCCCAATCTATATCTGGATAGTTAAAATCTCCCATTATTACCACTCTACCTGCCCGGGTGGCCCTCTCTATTTGTTTATGCAGCCGACCTTCTATCTCTTCAGTGATATTAGGTGGTCTGTAGATTACACCAAATATAATTTTTTCAGTATTTCCCTCCTTTTGTAATTCTACCCACAGTGATTCCACATCCTCAGAATCATCACACACTATGGCATCGTTCACACTGACTTTCATACCACTTCTTACATACAGACAGACTCCACCACCTTTTCTGTTCATTCTATCTTTCCGAAACAATGTAAACCTCTGCAGATTGACAGCCCAGTCATGCGAGGAGTCCAGCCATGTCTCAGTGACCCCAACTATATCAATATGTTCCTCCAGTATCAAGGCCTCAAGCTCCCCAATTTTATTTGCTAGGCTTCTGGCATTTGTGAAAATACACTTTACATTTCCATCCTTTATGTTATTGGGGTTAATGGGATTCAAGGGTGTAAGTTTTATTTTCCTATGAAGCCTATTCCTATTAACTATTCTAACCCCTCCCTCCGCTCCACCCCCAGGTACATTTATCATTCCCACCTCTCTATCTACACTATCTTCCCCCTCTTTGCTGTAGGTTCCCTCCCCCCAAGTCCCTAGTTTAAACACTCCTCCACCTTTCTAGCCATCTTCTCCCCAATCACAGCTGCACCCTCCCCATTAAACACCTTAGTGAGTAATATACAGAATGTATGTATCAGAATCTGTCAGTATTAAGTATGGTGAAACGATGGTAACATTTCATTTTAAGGAGTATTGACACAATGATGCAGGTATTAAATGGCAAATTATAGAAGAAGTCTCAGTACACACAAATGAACAGCAAAATAGAAAATGTTTGCTTCAGAGGCATTTAGAGTAAGAAGATTGGCAGGGTATTCCTGGCAAGGAATCCCCCTTGAGATCCAACTTTTGGCTTAAAGCACTCACCAAGTATAGATTACAAGGTGTTTCAGAGATGGAGAAGAAATAATAAATGTTTAGTTAGAAATACAAGTACGGATAACATATTTCAGGAGGACTACTCTCCCCTTCGTCAGGTCCAGTTCACTGGAAGAGTAGTCTAAATAAACATTTATTATTTCTTCATCATCTCTGATGTACCTTGTAATCTACACTCTTCCAAAGTTGGAGCTCAAGGGGGGATTCCCTGCCAGGAATAGTGTTGGGCACGAATATTCACATTTCAAATTTTTATTGCAAATTTGCGAATTCGTGAATATTATGAATATATTCGCTATATATTCGAAATTATGAATATTAATATTTTTTCACAGAACACATCACAGTGATCATCATCCCTCCATGCTTCCAGCTTGTGGTCTAAAGAATGCTCCAATACCAGTTGCTGTGTGAGACTGTGGAGTGCAAATATTTTGCATATGCGCATGTTCGCATATTCCTTCTTTTAGCTTGTGGGCCAATGAGAATGATTCAAATACACTTGTCAGAGGTTATCACCATCCCTAGCAACCAATAGTAAAGTTTTGCATACCTTCACTATATAAGATTCCTCCCAGCAGCATTTTTTTTTGCAGTTTCATGTGCAATCACGCAAATAGGCAACAAATACGGGAGTTCAAAATTACATGAATATGCAATGAAAATGCGCATTCGCAATTATGTGCATATGTAACGAATACGTGCATTCACGATTACGCAAATATGCAACGAATACGCAAATACACAATGAATAGAACGAATTTGCGAAATTCGCGAATATAGGACGAATATTCACCCATATATTCGCAAAATATCACGATTTCAAATATGGCCAATGCTGTTCATCACTAGCCAGGAATACCCCACCAAACTTATTACTAAAAATCTTCTACCACTCCATGATGAACACAGTACCGGCGGCCAGAAGGTTCCAAATCCTGGACACAAGATCCCAGGTCTATAACAAAAGCTATGAACAGTGTTATGCCTGCTAGCGTAACACAATAAGGTGAGCATCTTCTATACTTTTCTTCTTTGGAACCATTCTCCACAAGGATAACGGCACTATATAGCGCCAATCTCGGTCTGTCTTTTACTTTTTTGTTTGCTACATTTGCATTGCTTCAAATTTTTTTTTTAGCATTTTCATACTTTTCATGATTTTTGCATGTACAATTTATATGTATATAAAATTGTTAGTTATTTAAAGCTGATGCATGCTTACTTAATATCTCATGATCCCAGTGATCAGTGAGCATAATTAGGGAGGTCTGCCCCTGAAACATTGTTCTGTGACCAGGGTGCAACATTGAAGGTTTAAGCTTCTGCGTGTCCCTATCAGTCATGTTTAAACATTAATAACTATTCTGTAATGAAGGACTTTCTAGTTTGAAATGTTTTTATAGGGGGGTCCGTTATAAAGAAGAAACATATAAAGAATGCAGGTTAAGTGTCTAATAGTGTGAGCAAACACGTAGATCACACATATATATACAAATAATGATCAGCCCCAAATCATATCTACTATGCCCTCTCATTTCTAATTTCCAGTAGGGCTCTCAATATCACTGCTGGTCCCCTAGAATGGTTTTCCCTCCCACTCCTGATGGACTTGTTTATCATTGCTTGCCCCAGTATGACTTTGTTCTAATTCCTATTGCCCAGCTTTACTCTGTTATTTACACTCATGACTCACCATCTCATTCTTGGTCCCCATTATGCTTCCTCCTTTTATTACTGGTCCCAAAAATGGCTCCCGATCTCATCCCTAATCCTCATTCCTTGTCTGCAGCACGGTTCCCCATCTCATTCCTGGTCAACAGCATAGATCCCCAATTCATCTCTAGCCCTCAGCATGACTCCTGTCAGGGTCCGGGCTAGTGGCTGGAGATAACACTGGAGGTGGATCCCCTGTACCAGAGAGGCGATGACGCGGGCCGTACTGGGGAATCGGTTCTAAGCAGTTACTGGTGTTCACCAGAGCCCGCCGCAAAGCAGGATGGACTTGCTGCGGCAGTAACTACCAGGTCGTGTTCCTCAGTAGCGACTCGACCTCTCTGGCAGCTGAGACTGGCGCGGTACACAAGGACTAGACAGAGGCGAGGTCAGACGTAGCAGAAGGTCAGGGCAGGCAGCGAGGTTCGTAGTCAGGGGCAACAGCAGAAGGTCTAGGTACACAGGCTTGGGACACAGTATAACGCTTTCTCAGGGCACAAGGCAACAAGATCCGGCCAGGAGAGGAAGGGGAAGTGGGTTTATATACATTAGGGCGTGATTGGGCCAGGCACCAATTAGTGGTGCACTGGCCCTTTAAATTTAAGCAAGTCGGCGCGCGCGCGCGCGCCCTAGGGAGCGGGACCGCGCGTGCCGGGAGGAAGCAGACGGGAGCGAGAGGTGAGAGAGACGGGGCGCAATCAGAGGGCGGACACGAGCCGTGCCTCGGATCGCGTCCCCTCCGGGGACCAGAGAGCAGCGCTCGCGGTCAGCAATGCCGACCGGAGCGCTGCAGCCAGAGGAACGCCGTGAGCGCTCCGGAAAGGCAGCGGCACCCGGAGCGCTCGGCGTGACAGTACCCCCCCCTTGGGTCTCCCCCTCTTCTTGGAGCCGAGGAATCTGTAGATGAGTTCTTTGTCTAGAATATTGTCCTCTGGCTCCTAAGACCTCTCCTCGGGGCCACAATTCTCCCAATCAACACGAAATTTTTTTTTACCTCTGACAAACTTTGAAGCGAGAATCTCTTTAACCAAGAAGACGTCAGAGGAGCCCGAGACAGGAGCAGGAACGGTGACCTTGGGAGAAAAGCGGTTAAGAATGAGAGGCTTGAGGAGGGAAACATGAAAGGAGTTAGGAATACGAAGAGAAGGAGGAAGAGGAAGCTTGTAAGAGACAGGGTTGATTTGACTTTTGACCCTGAATGGCCCGAGGTAACGTGGACCCAGCTTGTAGCTAGGGACACGGAACCGAATATATTTGGCAGAGAGCCACACTTTGTCACCAGGGGCAAAGACAGGAGGAATTCTTCTCTTCTTGTCCGCGTGTTTCTTCATACGAGAGGAGGCCAGCGAGAGCGACCTCTGAGTCTCCTTCCAGATAGAGGAAAAGTCCCGGGTCAAATCATCTACGGCAGGGACTCCAGACGAAGTGGGGATAGGGAGGGGGGGAAGTGGGTGACGGCCGTACACCACAAAGAATGGAGACTTGGCGGATGACTCAGAGTCTTTGAAATTGTACGAAAATTCGGCCCAGGGTAACAAGTCAACCAATCATCTTGGCGGGAGGAGACAAAATGTCGCAGGTAGTCACCAAGGATTTGGTTTACTCTCTCCACTTGTCCATTAGATTGCGGGTGGTAGGCGGAGGAAAAATTCAATTTAATCTTTAATTGGGTGCAGAGTGCTCTCCAGAATTTGAACGCCTCTATCGGAGATGATATGTGTAGGCAGTTCGTGGAGATGAAAAATGTGCAAAAAAAAATGCTTCGCCAATTGTGGCGCAGAAGGAAGGCCAGGGAGAGGAACGAAATGGGCCATTTTGGAGAATCGATCAACGACCACCCAGATGACAGTGTTGCCATGGGATACAGGAAGGTCAGTGACGAAGTCCATCGCTATGTGTGACCAAGGCTGTTCGGGAACTGGCAGAGGAAGAAGAAGACCCGCGGGTCTTTGGCGAGGAATTTTATCACGTGCGCAGACAGTTCAGGAGCGTACGAAGTCAGTTACATCTTTTTCAAGGGAAGGCCACCAATAGTGTCTGGCAATCAACTGAGTGGATTTTTTGACTCCAGCGTGACCTGCCAGGTGGGAGGAGTGACCCCATTTGAGAATCCGGAGGCGAAGACGTGGAGGGACAAAGGTTTTTCCTGGAGGAACTGGTGCCAGGGAAGCCGGAGCAGCAGAGATCAGACACTCAGGGGAAACGATGTGTTGAGGAGCGGTTTCTGCCTCCGTGGCATCAGTGGAACGAGAAAGGGCATCCGCCCTGACATTCTTGTCTGCAGGACGAAAATGTATCTGGAAATTAAAGCGAGCGAAGAACAATGACCACCTGGCCTGGCGAGGATTTAAACGCTGGGCGGACTGCAGGTATGACAGATTTTTGTGGTCAGTGTAGATGGTGATCGGGTGGAGAGACCCTTCCAGGAGATGCCTCCACTCCTCGAGTGCCATTTTAATGGCCAGCAATTCTCGGTCACCAATAGCGTAATTTTTTTCAGGAGGGGAAAATGTTTTAGAGAAAAAACTGCAGGTGACGTTTTTCCCTTTAGCATTTTTCTGAAGAAGAACCGCTCCGGCTCCAATTGAAGAGGCATCCACCTCGAGGAAGAATGGCTTCAGAGGATCAGGCCTGGTCAAGACTGGTGCGCAGGCGAAGGCGGCTTTAAGGCGAGTAAAAGCTTCTTCTGCTTGGGAAGGCCAGGATCTCGGATTCGCATCTTTCTTGGTCAAGGCCACTATGGGGGCCACGATAGTGGAGAAGTGGGGGATAAACTGAAGGTAGTAATTAGCGAATCCGAGGAAGCGCTGGATAGAGCGAAGTCCAGAGGGGCGTGGCCAATCCAAGACTGCGGAGAGCTTATCGGGGTCCATTTGAAGACCCTGTCCAGAGACCAGATATCGTAGGAAAGGAAGACAGGTACGTTCAAAGAGGCATTTCTCAATTTTGGCATAGAGATGGTTAACACGGAGGCGCTGGAGCACTTGGCGAACATGGAGGCGGTGTTCCTCCAGGTTGGAGGAGAAGATTAGAATGTCATCGAGATAGACCACCACGCATGTATACAACAAGTCCCGGAAGATCTCATTGACAAAGTCTTGGAAGACTGCGGGGGCGTTGCAAAGACCGAATGGCATGACCAGGTATTCGAAGTGACCATCTCTAGTGTTAAAAGCAGTTTTCCACTCATCTCCTTCACGAATTCTGATGAGATTGTACGCGCCCCTGAGGTCAAGCTTGGTAAAAATCTTTGCTCCGCGCAGCCGGTCAAAGAGTTCCGAGATGAGTGGCAGAGGGTAGCGGTTCTTTATGGTGATCTTATTGAGCCCGCGGTAGTCAATACAAGGGCGTAGCGACCCATTCTTCTTGGCAACAAAGAAGAATCCTGCTCCAGCAGGAGAAGAAGACTTCCTGATGAAACCTTTTTTGAGATTCTCCGGAATATATTCCGTCATGGCCTCTGTCTCAGGAGCGGAGAGAGGGTATATCCTGCCACGGGGCGGCGTGGTCCCAGGGAGCAAGTCAATAGGGCAGTCGTAGGGCCTATGTGGTGGTAGGACCTCTGCCTGTTTTTTGCAAAAGACGTCAGAAAAGTCTTGATAGGCCTTTGGAAGACCGAGCAAAGGAGAAGCAACAGAGACTTGACTGGTGGGAAGCGACTGAAGGCAGCGAGAGTGGCAGGAAGAACCCCCGAATTTTATGTCCCCCGTGGTCCAGTCGAGGGTAGGAGAATGCCACTGGAGCCAGGGTAAGCCAAGGAGGATGTCTGAGGTGCAATTAGGCAGGACAAAGAACTAAATCCTTTCTTGATGGAGAACCCCCACGGTCATGCGTACGGGGGCCGTGCGGTAACGCACGGTAGAATGCAGGTGTTCTCCGTTAACTGAGGAAATGTAGAAGCGCTTGACTAGACGAATAACAGGGATGTTAAACCGGTTAATGAAGGAGGCTTTTATGAAATTCCCAGTTGAACCAGAGTCCAAGAATGCCTCTGCAGAGAAGGAGGCTTTATCAGCTGGAGAAATTCGCACAGGAATAGTTAGGCGTGGAGAGGAAGAATTTACACCCAGTGACGCCTCTCCCACGATCACTAGGTGCAAGCGTTTTCCTGACGCTGAGGACGAATGGGACAGTCCTTTAGGAAATGTTCAGAGCTCGCACAGTATAGGCATAAGTTCTTGTTCCTCCGGCGAGTCCTCTCTTGCTGGGTCAGGCGAGACCGGTCCACTTGCATGGCCTCCTCAGCGGGAGGCACAGTAACAGGCTGCAAAGGATGCTGGAAGAGAGGAGCCAGGCGCAGGTATCGCCTGGTGCGAACGAGATCTTTCTCCTGGCGGAGCTCCTGACGTCTCTCAATGTAGCGCATATCAATGCGGGTAGCCAGGTGGATTAGTTCAGTCAGGGAGGAGGGTATCTCTCGTGCGGCCAGACAATCCTTGATATGGCTGGATAAACCTTTTTTAAAGGTCGCACAGAGAGCTTCATTGTTCCAGGCCAACTCAGCGGCCAAAGTCTGGAATTGTATGGCATATTCGCCCACGGTTGAGTCTCCTTGGACAAGGTTCAGTAAAGCAGTTTCTGCGGATGAGGCACGGGCAGGTTCCTCAAAGACACTGCGGACTTCAGAAAAGAAGGACTGGACTGAGGCAGTGGCAGGATCGTTGCGGTCCCAAAGCGGCGTGGCCCAGGCCAAGGCCTTCCCGGAAAGTAGACTGACGACGAACGCCACCTTAGACCGTTCAGTGGGGAATTGGTCGGACAACATCTCCAAGTGCTGGGAGCATTGAGACAGGAATCCCCGGCAATTTTTAGAGTCCCCGTCAAACTTGTCTGGGAGAGACAGGCGGACTCTAGTGGAAGAAGCAGCAGCTCGGAGAGGAGGAGATGCTGGAGCCGGCGGTTGAGGCTGTGGAGGCAGGAGCTGTTGAATCATGGCGGTCAACTGCGACAGCTGTTGTCCTTGTTGAGCAATTTGCTGGGACTGCTGGGCAACCACGGAGGTGAGATCAGCGAGGCTTGGCAGCGGTACCTCAGCGGGATCCATGGCTGGATCTACTGTCAGGGTCCGGGCTAGCGGCTGGTGATAACACTGGAGGTGGATCCCCTGTACCAGAGAGGCGATGACGCGGGCCGTACTGGGGAATCGGTTCTAAGCAGTTACTGGTGTTCACCAGAGCCCGCCGCAAAGCAGGATGGACTTGCTGCGGCAGTAACTACCAGGTCGTGTTCCCCAGTAGCGACTCGACCTCTCTGGCAGCTGAGACTGTCGCGGTACACAAGGACTAGACAGAGGCGAGGTCAGACGTAGCAGAAGGTCAGGGGAGGCAGCGAGGTTCTTAGTCAGGGGCAACAGCAGAAGGTCTAGGTACACAGGCTTGGGACACATCCGGCGAGGAGAGGAAGGGGAAGTGGGTTTATATACATTAGGGCGTGATTGGGCCAGGCACCAATTACTGGTGCACTGGCCCTTTAAATTTAAGCAAGTCGGCGCGCGCGCGCCCTAGGGAGCGGGACGGCGCGCCCCGGGAGGAAGCAGATGGGAGCGAGAGGTGAGAGACGGGGCGCAATCCGAGGGCGGACACGAGCCGTGCCTCGGATCGCGTCCCCTCCGGGGACCAGAGAGCAGCGCTCGCGGTCAGCAATGCCGACCGGAGCGCTGCAGCCAGAGGAACGCCGTGAGCGCTCCGGGAAGGCAGCGGCACCCGGAGCGCTCGGCGTGACAACTCCCCAACTCATTCATGGCCCTATGCATGACTTTCCATATAATTTCTGGCCCCAGCATAGCTCTGCAGTAATCATTGGCCCCCAGTATGGCTCCCCTTATCTTTTCTAGAACTCATCTCATTCAGTATGGCTCCCCTTATCTTTTCTAGAACTCATCTCTTTCTTGGTCCCCATGTTGGTTATCATTTTATTCCATGTTCCCAGCATGACTCCCTATACTGTTCCTAGCCACTAGAATGGCATCTTTTCTTTTCCTTAGCCCCCACTGTGACTTAATCCCCTATTATTCCTAGTCCCACTCATGGCTCCCCTCTCATTCCGGATCCCTATTATGGTTCATCCTACCATTCCTGGTTTTCATCATAGTCCCATTCCTTATTCATAGTTTCCTGTAAAATAGAAGAAAAGGGAACTTTTCACAGCACTGGTCCTCTCTTTCAAAGTAGAAGCTCAAACATCAAGTCTTATTCTTTAAGATAGGTTTATTAGCACAAAACAACATGTTTACAGTCCGCAACGGACTCTTCGTCAGGCATGTGCATGTTAAAACAAATAGCCAGATTAAATATACTCTGTACGTACAAGTAAAGGTTAAGTGCATCAGGGTATTCACAATGACAGGAGTAACTCATCTTATCTCGAACGATCATACTGAACAGGATTATACAAGTGCCGTAGCGCTATAACAAGAAAAAAAAGTGTGAAAGGATCGGCCGAAGCGCTGCAAATGTTGGAAGACATGCAGTCGCTATAATGCAATAGTTGAGTTCAACTGGGGCGGGCTAAGACCAAGCGCTACTAATGATTGATGTGTAATCAGCAGGAGCACTACACATGACTGAATCATTGCCAGCACTATAGTGCAGTGACAATGTTCAAACGGAATGGACTTCAAGGAAGCGGTGATGTCGGATGAGTGAATGTAAGCACTTATCACTATGACTGAATTGGAGAGGAACAGTAAGACTTTCCAATGTCCCTTCTATTGTGTTTTACTCATAATGGCAATTAATGTTCACTAATGAATGGAAAGTTAACATTAATGGTATTAGGTGAAAAGAAGGTTTATAATAGGATTTGTCTAGTCTTGCGCAAATGACTAACAGCAGATTTGAGTGGTATTACAAGTTGAAACATAAGAATATTATGGTACTGCCAGTTGGGACATAGGCTCACTATGTCACCATGATAATAATGAGAAGGGACAAGTTAAATGGGAACTCCGGTGGTTAATATTTTTGGCTATATTGCATCTTCTTTTAATGTTCATGTTTTTGGCAATTTACATGTATTATATGTTTGTGTAGCATGTGTCTTTTTTTCTTACCTGTTTGTGGGCCAGGAAGTTCTGTAGTTCTGTGTTGGATATCTTACTGTTGTCCACATGTTAGGATTAGGCTGTGGACAACATGTCAGGGCTTTTTTTCCTCTGTTCTTTCAGAACTGCATGAGAGAAAAGCCACGCCCCCTCATCTCCCCCTCCCGGAGAGAAAGAGGCCAGAGCAGGGGGAGAGAGGACATACACAGCTCCTCAAATACCCTCCCCCTGCTTTGACTTTGGAGGACGCAGGTCTGCACTGAAAGAAGACAGAGAAGATAAGAGTGTTATCTGAAGGAGAGGATAACAAAGTGCACGGGCTGGGGGTGTATAGATTGCAGGGGAATAAATCTCAGACTGGGGATGATTTCTATGTGTGAAGTGGGGGGGGGGGACTCCTGAATGACACATGCTGGGAGTTGTAGTCCCTGTTATGTGTGTATATGATAGTGTTTACAAACCAGTGTGCCTCCAGCTGTTGCAAAACTAGACAGACTTTGGGCATGCTAGGAGTTGTAGTTTTGCAACAGCTGGAGGCACACTGGTTGGTAAACACTGGTGTATGCCCTATAGAGGTGTGGTGAACTACAACACCCAGGAGACTACAGAGGCAGCATGCTGATGTACACCACTGACTGAAGACTCCTGAATGACACATGCTGGGAGTTGTAGTCCCTTTTGTGTGTGTATGCCAGTGTATCCCAACCAGGGCTGATTAGAGATGAGCAAACTTTAAAAAAATGCGATTTTGCCGAATCGACGAATTTTCCCGAAAAGTTTGTTTCGATCCGAATTTGTTCGCGGCAAATCGATATTAAAAAAGGCTATTTCTAGCCTACATACAGCCTCTATAGTAGTATAGAACAGATTGCTGTGTCCTAAAATGCATATGGAGTGTGCTGGGGTAGTGAAATAATACTGTTATTCAGAATAGCATGCAGATTACCGGCATCGCTCTTAGAATCACTGCCGCACAGCAGCACAAAGCCTGGTGGTGGCATCAGTGTCAGGTGACCACATAGTGACTGAATGACATAGCGTGGAGGTGTTGGCAGCATGAGGAACACCATATAGTGGCTGAATGGCACAGCGTGGAGGTGTTGGCAGCATGAGGACACCATATAGTGGCTGAATGGCACAGAGTGGAGGTGTTGGCAGCATGAGGACACCATATAGTGGCTAAATGGCACAGCGTGGAGATGTTGGCAGCATGAGGACAACAAATAGTAGCTGAATGACACAGCTTGGATGAGGCTGAAGCATGAGCGCACCATATAGTGGCTGAATGACACAGCGTGGAGGTGTTGGCAGCATGAGGAGACCAAATAGTGGCTAAATGACACAGTGTGGAGTTGTTGGCAGCATGAGGACACCATATAGTGGCTGAATGGCAGCGTGGAGGTGTTGGCAGCATGAGGACACCATATAGTGGTTTAATGGCACAGCGTGGAGGTGTTGGCAGCATGAGGACACCGTATAGTGGCTGAATGGCACAGCGTGCAGGTGTTGGCAGCATGAGGACGCCATATAGTGGCTGAATGGCACAGCGTGGAGGTATTGGCAGCATGAGGACACCATATAGTGGCTGAATGGCACAGTGTGGAGGTGTTGGCAGCATGAGGACACCATATAGTGGCTGAATGGCACAGCATGGAGTTGATGTCAGCATGAGGACACCATATATTGGCTGAATGACACAGTGTGGACATGTTGGCAGCAAGAGGAGACCATTTAGTGGCTGAATGGCACAGCGTGGAGTTGGCTGATGCACTAGTACACTACACACAAGGGCTTCACAACCCCCCCCCTCAAAAAACAACACAATATATGACATGTTTGACAAAGATTTCTCATAGGTAGCACCCGCTATTAAAATATTAGAAATTTCCAGACCCAGGCCCCACCTCTGCGGCATCAGGAACCCATATATTGCCTGAAGGACACTGCCTGGAGTTGGCTGATGCACCAGTACACACCCGGGCTTCACAATCCGCATATCCAACAGTTCACAAGACTCTATAATGCAGGACGGTGGACCACCCAAAGACATTCTTCTCAAAAATAATAAACCACTCAATGTTTGATTTTTTTTTACAAAAACTAAGTCAATATGTGTGTAAGCGCATCTGTCTCCAAAAGATCAGATCACCAAAGGACTTTTTTTCACCCAAAATGATGAAGCAGAGTTAATCCCTGTCCGTATTTATTTTTATTTTTTTAATTTTCATTAAAAAATCACACGCAACAAGCGTTCCGTTGTGTAACGATTAGCATTCTGGAAAATTACATTTTATTACCGATACAATTATCAGCATATAAAAAAAAAAACACTACCCAAGAGTGTTTAATTACCCCATACATTACACCAGGAGCAGTCAGGCATAGGCCTCAGCAGTACCCAAGAGGCTTTAATAACCCCCTACCTTTGCACAATCAATTGTGAGATCGAGCAATACAAGGTGTGTTATGCCCTCAGATTTCCGGGCCGCTGGTGCGCTCCACTGAACGCATTAGCGTGTCTCTATCTTTCATCGACCAATGCTGGTAACCCACTAACTCCCGGAAAGGTAAGCTGCCGCGAAGCAGGTGGTCTCCCCCGGGCTTGTTTGGCTCCAGAATTTCCACTACTGCCACACCACACTGACTGCCAACCGTGCTACCGCCTTGCTGACTCAAGGGCAACCTGCAACTCTCTTCTCCCGATGATGAACCCCCCTTCTCCTGAGATAGAGCAATAACAGGGCCGCAGGCGCGCTCCACTGAACGGATTAGGATGTGTCCATCTTTTTTGGTAGCACCCGCAATCCAAAAATTAAAAATTCCCAGACCCAGGCCCCACCTCTGCGGCATCAGGAACCCGTAGATTGCCTGAAAGACACAGCCTGGAGTTGGCTGATGCACGAGTACACACCCGGGCTTCACTATCAACCCCCCAAAAATGCAAAATTTTATTGAAATTGTGTGACAAAATACCAGTTTATTAAAAAAAAGCGCATATACAGCAGTTCAGAAGACTCTATAATGCAGGACGGTGGACCACCAATAGACATTCTTCTCAAAAATAATAAACCACACAATGTTTGAAATTTGGTTAAAAAAATGATTACATGTGTGTAAGCACATCTGTCTCTAAAAGATCAGATCACAAAAGGAATCTAATCGCCAAAAAAGATTAAGCAGAGTTAATCCCTCTCCATATATATATATATATTATTTTTTTCATTAAAAAATCACACGCAACAAGCGTTCCATTGTGTAACGGTTAGCATTCTGCAAATTTTTATTTTACTACTGATAAAATTATCAGTAAATTTAACAATAACACTACCCAAGAGTGTTTAATTACCCCATACATTGCACCAGGAGCAGTCAGGAGTAGACCTCAGCAGTACCCAAGAGGCTTTAATAACCCCTTACCTTGCCCGATCAATTGCGAGATCGAGCAATAACAGGTGTGTTATGGCCTCAGATGTCCTGGGCCGCACTAGCGCTCCACTGAACGGATTAGCGTGTCTCTATCTTTCAAGGACAGGTGCGTGTTGCACGCTGAAACCAGTTCATGATAGGGATCTGGGATTGCAATTATTTAACCTTAAAACGAGGAATTACCAGTAAGTGACGGTCATAAGCTGGCGTTTATTAAGTCCCTGCCCTTTGTACACACCGCCCGTTGCTATAAGCGATTGGATTAGTTAGTGAGTTGGTTGGTGAGGTCCTCGGATCGGCCCAGGCGGGGTAGGAGAAGGCCCTGGCAGAGCGCCGAGAATTTAACGATCATTGTTGAAATTTGCATTAAGCATGTATTTAGCTACTGCTAAATTTCAGACAATTATAGGCCCAAGGCCTGAGGCACCAGGGAGGGAAGTAGTTTGTGAAAGACACAGAATGAGTCTGGAGCAGTCATTCGCAGTACCCAAGAGGGTTTCATAACCCCTTACATTTAAAGATCAATGTTGACATTTGCATTAAGCATGTATTTAGCTACTGCTAAACTTCAAAAAATTATAGGCCCAAGGCCAGAAGCATCAGTTTTCCGCATATTAGGAGCATAGTTGTCCCCCAGATTAGGCAGCATAGATGTCCCCCAGATTAGGAGCATAGTTGTCCCCCAGATTAGGCAGCATAGATGTCCCCCAGATTAGGAGCATAGTTGTCCCCCAGAGTAGGCAGCATAGATGTCCCCCAGATCAGGAGCATAGTTGTCCCCCAGATTAGGCAGCATAGATGTCCCCCAGATTAGGAGCATAGTTGTCCCCCAGATTAGGCAGCATAGATGTCCCCCAGATTAGGAGCATACTAGTCCCCCAGAGTAGGCAGCATAGATGTCCCCCAGATTCGGAGCATACTTGTCCCCCAGATTAGGCAGCATAGATGTCACACAGATTAGGCAGCATAGATGTCCCCCAGATTAGGCAGCATAGATGTCACCCAAATTAGGCAGCATAGATGTCCCCCACATTAGGAACATACTTGTCCCCCAGAGTAGGCAGCATAGATGTCCCCCAGATTAGGAGCATTGTTGTCCCCCAGAGTAGGCAGAATAGATGTCCCCCAGATTAGGAGCATAGTTGTCCCCAAGATTAGGCAGCATAGATGTCCCCCAGATTAGGAGCATAGTTGTCCCCCAGATTAGGCAGCATAGATGTCCCCCAGATTAGGAAGCATAGATGTCACACAGATTAGGCAGCATAGATGTCCCCCACATTAGGAGCATACTTGTCCCCCAGAGTAGGCATCATAGATGTTCCCCAGATTAGGCAGCATAGATGTCCCCCAGATTAGGAGCATACTTGTCCCCCAGATTAGGCAGCATAGATGTCCACCAGATTAGGAGTTTAGTTGTCCCCCAGATTAGGAGCATAGTTGTCCCCCAGATAAGGAGCATAGTTGTCCCCCAGATTAGGCAGCATAGATGTCCCCCAGATTAGGAGCATAGTTGTCCCCAAGATTAGGCAGCATAGTTGTCCCCCAATCAGCACGGTGACTATGGCCCCGGCCGCACTAAACACCCGCTCTGATGGCACACTACTGGCCGAGCAGGACAGCTTTTCCAGGGCAAACTCTGCTAATCGAGTTCGGCTGCCCAGAAGTCCAGCGGATCTTCAACGGTTGATGGCAGGGTCATGTCGAGGTAAGCCACCACCTGCTGGTTCAGGTCCTGCTCCATGTCCACCTGCTGCTGATGAGTAGCTTCACTACGCGGCTGAAGGAAGCTACACAGCCGTGGCACTGGAAGGTGAGCGCAGAGGGCCCCCAGAGTCAGACCTGCGAGCGGACGGACCATGTGGCCGATAGGCATCGGCCAACCGACTACGTAGAAGCTCCCTGAAGTAGGTCAGTTTGTCCTCCCTCTCAGTGGGTGTAAAAAAAGGCCCCCATTCTGGGCCAGTAGCGAGGGTCTAATAAGGTGGAGATCCAGAAGTCATCGCGCTGACGAATTTTGACAATTCGGGGGTCACTACGCAAGCAACTCAGCATGCATCGTGCCATTTGTGACAGTGACTCACTGGGACTACCTGCCTCCATCTCCACTGCATACTGCCACGGTGTGTCTGGGTCCTCTGTCTCGCCTCCCTCGTAATAACTCTCCAGCTCATCTGGCTGCTCCTGCTCCTCCTCTCCTGTCCAATTACCAGAAACACCGGCCATCTCATCCACCATAAACTGTGCTCCGCTCTTCCCCTCATCATCCTCCTCCAGTTCATCCCCCACAGGACTCATGTAGCCTTCTGATGTAGACGCAACATCTCCATTGCGGTGACCAGCCATGTTTTCAATCCTTTTTTGGAGTAAATGTAGGAGTGGAATTACGTCGTTCATGGCGTAATTCGAGTAACTAACAAAAAATGTGGCTTCCTCAAAGGGCCTCAGCAAACGGCAGGTGTCACGTATGAGCTGCCACTCGTTCACATTGAAGTTACACAGGGGAGTACTCCTATCTGCTTGTATCATCAAAAAATCCGTGATGGCTTTTCTTTGTTCGTATAGTCTGTCCAACATATGGAGGGTGGAATTCCAACGTGTGGCAACGTCACAAATGAGACTATGTTGTGGGATACCGTTCTGACGCTGCAGCTCAAGCAAAGTGTGCTTGGCGGTGTACCAGTGGCTGAAGTGCATGCACAGTTTCCTTGCCATTGTCAGGAAGTCTTGCAAATGGGGTGAAGACTTGATGAACTTCTTGACAACACGTGTGCCATGCAGGGCGAATGGTTCAAACTTCCTTGTCGCAGCGCGGCCACAATGTTCTTCCCATTGTCAGTCACCATGGTTACCATTTCCAGATTTCGTGGAATAAGCCATACTCGGATTTCTTCCCTAATGAACTTCAGCAGTTCCTCCCCTGTGTGACTCCGTTCGCCAAGGCAAACCATGTGAAGGACGGCTTGACACCGCTGTGCCCTACACACGTGGTACGATGAAGGGCCACCGAGATTTGGATGTGCAGTGGAGGCCGAGGACACGGGGGAGGAGGAGGAGGAGGCGCACACTGTAAAAGGACCAACTGCCTGGGAGCCAGAGCGTGGAGGAGGAAGCGTTGTGACCTGTCCAAGTTGATGTTGTGGCTGTGCAGGAACAACATTTACCCAGTGGGCCGTAAAAGACATGTATTGTCCCTGCCCGTAGTTACAGCTCCACACGTCAGCGCTCCCATGCACTTTTGAACACACCGACAGGCTCGAGGACTGGCCCACCTTCTCTTGTACAAACTTATGCAGGGCTGGTACTGCCTTCTTCGTAAAACAATGACGGCTTGGGACTCTCCACCTCGGCTCGGCACAAGCCATCAATTCCCTGAAAGCTGCAGAGTCCACCAGTTGGAAAGGGAGGGACTGCAACACCAGCAACTTGGACAGGAGCACATTCAACTTCTGTGCAGTTGGATGAGTGGGCGCACTCAGTGGGAGACACACTGTTGTCTCTTGGACATGGCTTTGCCGATCGATTGTTGGCGGAATGGTTGTCTACGAGCGGAAGAAGCAGGAGCGCAAGAAGGAGGGTTTGACACAATGCTCCCTTCGGCTGAAGTGGTGGAGCCTTGGCTGGATGACGGAGGGAGCGGATGGCCACTGGGTGATGCGTCAGGCTGGACCACTACATCGGAGCCACGGTTATCCCAGGCCGCTTTATGGTGGTGAATCATATGTTGACGCAGAGCCGTGGTGCCGAGATTGGGACCCTGGCCACGCTTCACTTTCTGCCGACAGATTTTGTATGTGACTACGCTAAGGTCCTCTCGATTCCTTATGAAGAACAACCACACCGCAGAGTAGCTGATTTTCCCACCCGCAGTCCGCACTATTTCAATGCTATTGGCGCCGTCTCCAGGAACCCCCTGTTCCACTATCTCCCTGAATGGTAGCGTGCCGCGAAGCAGGTGGTCTCCCCCTGGCACGTTTGGCTCCTGAATTTCCACTACTGCCACCACCACGCTGATTGCCAACCGTGCTACCGCCTTGTAGACAAAGAGCAAATCTCTTCTCCTGATGATGATGAAGCCCCGGCTTCTGCACCCGGCTCCCAATTGCGATCGGCTTCATCATCATCAAAAGATGTGTGCACGTCACTGATGTCCTCCTCGTGTTCCACAACAGTGTCTGCCTCAGGACCCTGAACAATTGAAACACCGCCTCCCACGTCACTCTCTGCATCACTACTTGCCTGCCATGCGGAGCAAGCGACGCATGTCTCCTCACATTCGTGGCTGCCCATTAGCTGCTGACTGTCCTCTATTACATCATCCTCACTAATTAGTGGAGCTGAACTCAAAGCATGAGATACTTCTTTGGGAGAGCATAGGACAAAGGCAATGGGATTACAGGGACTGCTCCCGGGCCATGCCAACTGAGGGTTGTGTCTGAGGAACCCACCGACTCTTGACTGGGGTTGTCATATGTCGCTTGTGATGATGGGGATGAGTGTGCAAACCAATTGACAAGGAGAGATGGGTCGACGACACGACCGCTGGGTGTTAACGGGAGCTCAGGCCTATTGCTGCGACTCCTTCTGCCACTCGCCCCAAGTCTGCTGCCAACTCTGCCTGACGTATGTAGGCCTCTGCCCCTTCTCTGTGCACTTCCTGGCACTTCCCTGCCTGACATACTTAGTGCGTTTATGAGGGTATAGAACAGCAGCAGGTGATTACTTATGGCTGTCCTTTCAAAGTATATAGGCCCTAGACAGAATAACAGTTACTAAATAGTACACTCCTTTGTTGTATGTATGCCCTTTGCAATGATGAGCGCACTGGTATGCGTATTTATACGCAGAAAAAACATTTTTTTTTTTAAATACACCAGCAGGTGTATACTAATGTGTGGAATAGCACTGAATTTAGCACCGAGACAGAAATACAGGTACTAAATAGTACACTACTTGGTTGTATGTATGCCCTTTGCAATGATGAGTGCACTGTTAAGCGTATTTGTACGCAGGAAAACCTTTTTTTTCTTTAATACACCGGCAGGTGTATGACGTGTGGTATAACACTTAATTTAGCACAGAGACAGAAAAAAAGGTGGTATATGGTACGCTATTTGCTTGTATTTAGGCCATTCGCAATGATAAGGCCACTGTTAAGCGTATTTGTACGCAGGAAAACCTTTTTTTTCTTTAATAAACCGGCAAGTTTATAACGTGTGGTATAACACTTAATTTAGCACAGAGACAGAAAAAAAGGTAGTATATGGTACGCTATTACGCTATTTGCTGAATTTAGCACAAAGACAGAGTAACAGGTGAAAAATTGTAAAAAGGCACTAAAGTCCACACCAATATGACTTATTTCTGAACAGCAGCAGGACCCAACAGTGCAGCACCACAAAAAAAATCCAGGGATTAAACCCTAAATTGCACTCTGTCACACAATTCTGAGCAGCAGAAGATTTGTGGAGCAAATAAAAATTAACTCAATTGGGCTGAAAAATAAGGAGATAAGATGCTTCAGAGAGTTCAGGCAGCTTGGAGATCTGTATGAGGCAGCTGACAGCTATCTGCCCATCTCTGCTGCAATGCTCAATAACATGAATAGGAGGTTTAGCTATCAATGATCCTTCTCAGAGTAACAGCACAGCACTCTGTGCACTCCTGCCTTTCCCTAATGCTGATGTGACTAGCAGTTGCAGTGTAACGCTGTGGTATGCTCATTTATTTACACACACGCAGTCCCATCCTCTCCATCTGACTGCATAGATGAAATGAAGAGAGGCAAGATGGCCGACGATTATATAGGGGCTGTGACATCACAGGGGTCAGTGAACACTGATAGACTGCATCTCACATGTGGTTCTGGGTCAGCCCGCCTACCTTCATTACCGCCACTGTTTCCTGCCCTCCCATAATCCCCTGCCCCATGTGCTCACATGTGGATCCGCCATCTTAGGTCTCCAATAGGCTGGAACACTGTAAAATGGAGTTTAATGAAGCGATTTGTGCGATAGAATCGCGGCGATATTCGTATTCGTTGCAAATCGAATTGTTCATGAAATTCGTAACGAATTCGGGTTCGTCAACTTCGATTCGCTCATCTCAACTTATTATATTAGTGTGCTGTGTATAAGGGGCCAACCCGGGAAAATAGTAGGATGGGTAAAAGGCGGAACAAACAAACAAAACAAAAACAAAAAGGAGCCTCCCCAAACCAGCAAGGCATGTGGCATGCTGGGATTTGTAGTTTTCAGCACAGCAAGAAACAGGAAATAGAAGCAAAGATAGGAAAACAAAGTGGGGGATAAAAGGACAACAAACAACGAGAATAGAAATGAAACAAAACAAATAGGGTAAGTCAAAAACGGAAAAACACGTTGATCACTGGAGTACCCCTTTTATAATAATAGCTAAAATAATAACTGAGGAACCATACAGTCTGTGGCTGATGTTACAAATAGCTCTATCACACCATAGCGGGGAATTGATGGTCCAATAGGACCTTCAATATTGTAGTTGATAGAACCAAAGTAGAAACACTTAGGTTTTAAAATATGGTAGGAATTACTTAAAACAGAATGATTAAATAATCTTAATATGTGCATGAGACCTATGTTTACTATACTTAGGGTTTAACACCCTAAAGACTCGATTAAAAAGTGTATGAGGCCCTATTTACAACATGTATCAATCTGTATACAGATTTTAATTTGAAGAAATTATGTTTAATCACAGTAGGTGAATACTATTATTCTCTAACATGTTCCGAGCATTATATATATATATATATATATATATATATATATATATATATATATATATATAGCCTATTATATTTTTTAAATGCTTGAAAGATGTTAGAGAATAATAGTATTCACCTACTGTGATTAAACATAATTTCATCAAATTAAACTCTGTATACAGATTAATCAATGTTGTAATTAGGTCCTTATACACTTTATAATCAAGTCTTTAGGGTATTAAACTGTAAGTTAAGTAAACATAGGTTACATGCACATATTAAGATTATTTAATACATTTTTTTAAACCTACAGTAAGTGCTTCTATTTTGGTTCAATCAACTACAATATTGAAGGTCCTATTAGCCCTTCAAATCCCCGCTATGGTACGATAGAGCTATTTGCAACATCAACCACTGATTGTATGGTTCCTCATTTAGTATTTCAGCTATTATTATTAACTTGTCCCTTCTCATTATTATCATTGTGAAATAGTGAGCCTATGTCCCAACTGGCAATACTGTAATATTCTTATGTTTTAACTTGTAATACCACTCAAATCCATTGTCTTTTACAGCAATACACTGTCAGTCATATATGCAAGACTAGACAAATCCTATTATAAACCTTCTTTTCCCCAAATACCATTAATGTCAACTTTCCATTCATTAGTGAACATTAATTACCATTATGAGTAAAACACAATAGAAGGGACATTGGAAATTCTTACTTTTCCTCTTCGGTTCCAATTCAGTCATAGTGATAAGTGCTTACATTCACTCATCCAACAGCACCGCTTCCTTGAAGTCCACCTTTTTTGAACTTCGTCACTATACTATAGCGCTGGCAATGATTCAGTCATGTGTAGTGCTCCGGCTGAATCCATCTCTTTCTAAATTTCGCTATAGCACTTCTTCTCTCAGTCATTCATTCAATAGCAGTGCTTGTTCTGGGCCCTCCCCTTTTGAACTCTGTTACTGCATGACAGCGCTCACAGCTATTCAATCATTAGAAGCGCTTGGTCTGAGCCCACACCTGTTGAACTCCGCTATTGTATTATAGCGCCTGCATGTATTCCAACATTTGTATCGCTTCAGACGATCCTTTCACACTCTTTTCCTTGTTATAGCGCACTTGTATAATCCCATTCAGTATGATCGCTTGAGCGGAGTCTGCTATGAGCGTGAGCTGATATAAGATTACCTACATCTATACACATCAAATTTGCAAATGTACATAGGGACATATGGATATTTCCCATTGTAACTTTGATTTTAACAATCAGGGTGTATATGTTACGTTTTTAAGATGAGTTACTTCTGTCATTGTGAACATTGTGCACGTAACCTTTACTTGTACTTACAGAATATATTTTAGCTGGCCATTTGTTTTAATATGCATTCACCTGCCTGACGAAGAGTCTGTTACAGACTGGAAACTCATTGTTTTGTGCTAATAAATCTATTTTAAAGGATAAGACTCGATGTCTGAGCTTCTACTTTGAAAGAGAGGACCAGCGCTGTGCCCTTTTCTTCTATTTTACAAGCTTCTTCTACAGGGATAGCCACGCTTCCACAGGTCGAACTACAGCAGCAGGTCCCATTGTATTGCATTTTTTGTTTGTTTATGAACGTAATACACTAGGGATGCGTATTCCCATTTTTTTATTTAATTTTTTTGTTTCTGTTATTCCTAGTTTCTAACATGGATCCCTATCTCACTTCTGGCCCCCATCATATATCCTATTTCATTTATCCGCCCTAGCATCAGACCCATTTAATTCTCTTATACCTAATCCCAAGTGCCCCAATCATCCTTGGTCCCCAGCATGGCTCCCCTTCTTATTCTGAGTCTTATTCTTGCCAGTACAGCTTGACATGGGTACAACAACTCATCATCCCTGACAGCCTCCCACTTCCTTCATATGATGATTGTAATTTAAGAGACTCCTCTTCCTGATTTTTCAGCTACAATGAAAGTGCATGATGCTGGCAACTTTATTTATTTTCCTTAAAAAGCAGTAACAACAGAGGGAGAGTCTTGTAGCATAATGTGGAGTTACCCTACAAGACTAATTTGTTTTGATTTCAGCTTATCCTATTCATGATACAAGTAAAATCACTTTGACCAACATGAATACATTAGCAATTTAAAGAAATACAACAATCAGAAATTCATATAAACTATTCAAATGTCCTAAATGCATTAAAGTATGCTGTAAATAATTATAAAGACATAATCTGGGTTTGCTATGAACCAGTTCCTCCAGCATGCCAGGGGGTACCCAACAATTATGTAATTGCTGAGTTTAAAGCAGGTCACTGCTGCCTTATTTTACTACATAATGTAGTAATGTACATAATGTATTATCTCATATTATTATATGTAACTCAACCAACATGTATTCTATTTTTTTTGTTTGATATTAAATTCTTATTTAGTAGTCTAAACTTTTGAGAGGAAATGGGATTAATAACACGTGAAGCACAGAGGCTGACAGTTATATTATTAGGCAGGTAATTTCTATGGTTACTTTCTGCTAGGTTAGCCTTACTCGTGATTTGTTCTCAAAACCATGCTAACAAAATTCACATAGAAAAAAGATGGCAATATGTTGTCATAGATATCCTTTAAATGTTGCCATGACTGTCAGTTTTCACTAGTGATTCTTCATCAGTCTCTGTTGACATTGATTTATTAAAGCAAATAACATGTTATTGAAATTGAGCACTCTAAGATCAATGGCTTGTACCAGTTATCACAGACAAAAACTGTATAATGAACAATCTCACATTTTAGGGTCATAATAAACTATTTCTAGAAATTAAAACTTGACTATTTAATAACAGTAATATTGGGGTATAATTACTTACTATGGTATAGCTATTGGTATAATACTTTCCTTTTACTGACCCATGTTTCTTTTGTTCAGTCTGTGCTGTTCTTAAATTTACTGTAAACTTGTGTTCTCCTATGTTGCAGCACATGGCCTACAGATGTATATTGCATTTGATGTATATTGTATCTGATGAGTCCTAATGCGAATCAACAAATGCAAATATTGCATCTAAAATGGCAGATCCACATGTGAGGACATGGGGAAAGGAATCCTGGGAATGCAAGAACAAGGGTCGGCGGGATGACCCTGAATATCATGCAACATGCAGGCTGAAAGCCCAAAGCCCAAGCCCAAATCCAGCCTAGAAGCACAGATAGGAAAGGGTGTGAGATTGAGAGAGAAAGTGCAAATGTGGGTATATCACAGCAGTGATTCACTTGAAGCCCAAATCAAGCCTCGAAGCACTAACAGGGAAGGGGGCGAGATTGAGAGAGAAAGTGCAAATGTGGGTATATTACAGCAGTGATTCACCTCAAGCCCAAATCCAGCCTAGAAGCACTGAAAGGGAAGGGGGTAAGATTGAGAGAAAAAGAGCAATGTTGGCTGTAGTACACAGCAACTGTGTGCTGCAGCACTGGTGTGTACAACCACTGAAAAGCTAATAGTAGCCAGTCAGTTAGAGTGAGCAGAGCACTAATAGCATATTGTACTCTATTAAGTGTAACCTGTGGGTACATCTAAGTGGTGTACCATTTTGTTCATGTTAAAGTCTTAAGGGCCTAGTTACTGTGAAAGGCCAGCCAAAAGTACACACCTGCTGGTGTTGTAGACAAATACTGTTTTAACCGCAGTGGAGTGCATTGTACTGCCCTCATAAGTGCATAGCACATACGTACATCTAATTGGTGTACCATTTTGTTCCTGTTAAAGTCTTAAGGGCCTAATTACTGTGAAAGGCCAGCCAAAAGTACACACCTGCCCAAAAGTACAGAACTGCTGGTGTTGTACACAAATAATGTTTTAAGTGTAGTGGAGCATATTCTACTCCCCACATAAGTGCATACCACATATGTACATATATGTGGTGGGCCATTTTGTTCCTGTTAAAGTCTTAAGGACCTAGTTACTGTGAAAGGCAAGCCAAAAATACACACCTGCTGGTGTTGTAGACAAATACTGTTTTAAGCATAGTGGAGCATATTCTACTCTCCACATAAGTGCATAGCAGGTATGTACATCGACATGGTGTGAAAGGCCAGACAAAAGTACACACCTGTCGATGTTGTTGCTGACACATTAAATAAAACTTTTTAGGTTCATCTATTTGAAATCTTCAATTTAAATGTTAAAAAAATATATTTAATCTTTTCAATTGTGAGGCCCTATGGTCTCGTCAGGCTGTTGCCACCTCCAGGATGAATCAATCAGCCACTATATGGTATCCTCATGCTACTGCCACCTTCACGCTGTGTAATTCAGCCACTATATGGTCTCCTCATGCTGCCGCCACCTATACGCTGTGTCATTCAGCCACTATATGGACTCCTCATATTGATGCCACCTCCAGACTCATTGTCATTGTGTCCCTCTGCGAGAGTGATTCTAATAGTGATGCCTCTAATCTGCGTGTCATACTGAATAACAATATTATTTAACTAACCCAGCACACTCCCTATGCCTGCTAAAGCAAGGTAAAGTGTTCTACACCCCCATTGAGGCTCTCTGTAGGCCAGAAATAGCTGTTTTTAATAGAGATTCGCCGCAAATAAATTCGGAACAAAACACATTTTGGGGGAAAATTTGGCGAATCGGCCAAATCAAATTTTTCAAAAATTAGCTTATCTCTAATTGTATCACTTGCCTGTTTCTTTAAATTGACTAATTAATTATCTGAGAGATTACTAAATAGTTTCTTTTTTTTGGTTCGTTTTTGGTTTATATGTACTCATTAGCTTTTCTGTACAGTGGGTCACCCCTGTAAGAAGTAACACTTTCACAAAACATGAGTTGGGGGTAGATGAGTTCCCTCTGATATGGTCTCTGATTATGATTATAGTTTACCCTTGTATGTGATCCTAAAGTGCTTTTGTTATGCTATGCGCTCCGGCCGGACATGCTGGCCATGATTGCATGGTCCCGTTAACTGCTGCTGACGACAGGGCTGGGAGTCGGATCGCGGGACGTGCCTGCATCGAGCCCCAGTCCGTCACTCACCGGGTGTTTCTTCTGCCCCTGCCTCTGCCAGTGCGCTCATTAGTGTAATTCACCTGTGGCTCATTGATATATTCCTCCACTTTCCTCACTTCCCTACTGGATCTTTGTTGCCTTGAGCCTGAGAGAAAGCATTCCTGTTATTGCCTTGCTGTGTATGTGATCCTTTGCTCAGAGACCTGATCTTGCTGCTTGCCGTCTGCCTACTTACCATTTGCTATGTTCCTGAATATGCTGATGTGCTGCCTGCCCTGACCTTCTGCTATCCTGACTATGAGTTGCCTTATCCCTCCTGTGCCTCGCATCTCCTCAGCCGCCTGTGTGGTCAAGCCGTGTCAGGAGTAACGACCTGAGTGCCGCCTGCCGCAGCAAGTCCATTCTGCTTTGCGGCAGGCTCTGGTGAAAACCAGTGGCACCTTAGACTCCGCTCCCTGGTACGGTCCGAGTCATCTGCAACACAGGTCCAGAAGATCCACATCCACCGGGGCTCCTGTCTTCTGAAACATGAGTGTTACGGTAAGATCCAGCCATGGATCCTGCTGAGGTACCCCTGCCTGAAGCCACGGATCTTCTTTCCATTGTGGTACGTCAGTCGCAGCAGTTGGCCAGACAGGTGCAGCAAGTTTCTCAAATTTCAGCTATGATGCAACAGCTTTTGGCCTTACAACAGTAGCAGGTACTGCAACCTGGCCCACTCCCACCATCAGCTCCTGCAGTGTCTTCTGGCTTCCAGCTACGTCTGCCTTTACCTTCCAAGTATGATGGGGATTCCAAGTCAAGCAGAGGCTTCCTTACAAAGCGCTCCATGCACTTGGAGCTCATGTCTGAACTATTTGTGACAGAACGTGCGAAGGTGGCCTATGTCATTAGTCTAATGTCTGGAAAGGCCCTGGCCTGGGCTACACCCCTTTGAGACCGCGGTGATCCGGTATTCTCCAATTTGTCTGCCTTCTTAGCAGAATTTCGCAGTGTCTTTGAGAATCCCGCACGTGCCTCTTCTGCTGAGACGGCGTTGCTTAACCTCTGTCAAGGGAATTCTTCCATTGGTACCTACGCGGTTCAACTCCGCACCCTTGCCTCTGAACTTGCATTGAATGAAGAGGCTTTGTGTGCCACATTCAATAAAAGGACTTTCAAGCAGGATTAAAGATGCCCTCACAGCACATGATCCTCCATCTTCTTTGATTGAACATATCCTCTTGGTTAGAGGCATTGATGTGCGTTTTGCTGAGAGACAGGAGGAACTGTGCTTAGAGAGGGAACCTCTCTTGCCGAAGAGGCTATGCAATTGGATCGTTCTTGTCTTACACAACAGGAGAGGTCACGATGACGTTGTCAGAATTTGTGCTTGTATTGTGCTCGCCGGAGCATTTTCTCAAGGATTGTACAGCTCGCCCACAGCCTCTGGGAAACGCTTGCACCTAAGGTTTGTGGGAGAGGCATCCCTGGGTGTGAATACTTCCTGTCCACGCTTAACTATTTCTGACATCTCTACGCCAAACTGCAGAAATGCCTGTTCGTGAAATCTAGTCTTCTGTTTCTTAGCTACATTGTCTCTCATCAGGGCCTGCAGATGGATCCAGATAAATTGTCTGCAGTATTGGTTTGGCCTCGTACTTCGGCCTACATGCTATTCAACGCTTTCTGGGATTTGCAAACTATTATAGTCAATTTATTCCGCATTTTTCATCCTTGGTTGCTCCTATTGTGGCTCTCACTAAGAAGGCATCTAATCCTAAATCTTGGCTTCAAGAGGCTGAAGAGACCTGATCCAGAGAGGCCCTTTGCTTTGGAGGTTGATGCCTCATCTATTGAAGACTGAACTACTCCCTATCAAGCCAGTTTTGGAGAAATGGCGACATTTATTGTAAGGTTCTTCTCATCCGGTCAGCATCTACCCTGACCATAATAATCTTCTCTACCTTCAGTCTGCTCAGCGTTTAAACCCCAGCCACGCAAGGTGGTCACTGTTCTTTTCTAGATTCAACTTCTTCATTCACTTCAGTACAGCAGACAAGAACATCATGGCTGATGCTCTCTCCAGGTCCTCTGACGTCATTGGTTTGGACTCCATGCCTAGGCATATTATTCCTCCTGACCGTTTGATTCCTGCCGCTACTGTCGAGATTCAGCAAGTTCCTCCGGGAAAATCCTTTGTGGCCGCCAGATTGAGACGCAAGGTCCTGAAATGGGGTCATTCTTCCTTGACAGCAGGACATCCTGGAATACACAAGACTCTACTTCTAATTTCCTGGCACTACTGGTGGCCCCATCTTAAACGTGATGTTTCTGATTTTGTTCATTCCTGTGAAACTTGTGCCTGTGACAAAACTCCTCGACAGAGACCTGCAGGACTCTTACAGCCTTTACCCATTCCAGAGACACCCTGGTCCCATATCTCCATGGATTTCATCACCAATGTACCACCATCTCATACTAACACTGTCATCTGGGTCGTTGTAGATCGGTTTTCCAAGATGGCTCATTTCATTCCTCTACCAGGTCTTCCTTCTGCCCCGCAGCTGGTGAAGTACTTCTTGTTGCATGTCTTTTGTTTACATGGTCTTCCTCAGCATATCGTTTTGGATCGAGGTGTGCAGTTTGTCTCTAAGTTCTGGCGAGCCCTTTGTAACTGTCTGGACATCAATCTGGACTTCTCCTCGGCCTACCACCCTCAGTCCAATGGTCAGGTGGAGAGGGTTAATCAAATCCTTGAGACTTATCTTCGGCATTTTGTTTCAGCTGGACAAGTCGATTGGGTCGACCTTCTCCCCTGGGCTGAATTCTCATATAATGATAAGATTCAGAGTCCATGAGGTTGTCCCCCTTTTTTGTTGTCTACGGACTCCATCTCCGTCCTCCTCTTCCTCTCCCAGTTACCTCCAGTGTGTCTACTGTTGATGAGCTGGTCCATGACTTCTCTACCATCTGGCAACAGACCCAACAGTCGTTATTCCAGGCTTCTTCACGCATGAAGGCGCAAGTGGATAAAAGTAGAAGACCTCCTCCGTCCTTCTCTCCTGTCCTCGCTACCTTTGTCCCTTTCAGATTCTACAAAAAAATCAATCCTATCTCCTACAAACTCTGTCTACCTGCTACATTACATATTCCCAATTCCTTCCACGTCTCTCTCCTCAAGCCTTTTGTCAGATACTGGTTTTCTCAGAAGAATCTTGTCTCCACACCTGTCTCGGGCTCTTCTAAAATCTTCAAGGTTAAAGAGATTCTTGCTACAAAAACTGTGAGAGGTAAACAATTTTTTTGGGTTGACTGGGAGGGGTACGGTCCTAAGCAGAGATCTTGGGAGCCTGAGGAGAATATCCTGGACCATGACCTTTTCAGGAGTTTTTTTACTCTTAAAAGGAGGGGGAGACGAGGGGGGGGGGTACTGTTACGTTATGTGCTCCGGCCGCACACGCTAGCCGTGAGCACATGTTCCCGTTACCTGCTGCTGCTAATGGGGCTGGGACTCGCATCAGGGGACATGCCAGCATGCGAGCCCCAGTCCATCACTCCCACGGGTGTTTCTCCTGCCCCCGTCGCTGCCTCTCTACTTCAGCATGCGTGTCCCCAACCCCTAGGGAGCGTGCACGCCGGAACTTTAAGATTTAAAGGGCCAGTGCGCTCATTAGTATAATTCATCTGTGGCTTATTGATAAATTCCTCCACCCTCTTCACTTCCCTGCTGGATCTTTGTTGCCTTGAGCCTGAGAGAAAGCATTCCTGTTATTGCCTTGCTGTGTATCTCATCCTTTGCTCTGTGACCTGGCCTTGCTCCTTGCCGTCTGCCTACTGACCATTTGCTATATTCCTGACTATGCTACTGTGCTGCCTGCCCTGAACTTCTGCTATCCTGACTATGAGGTGCCTTTTCCCTCCAGTGCCTCGCATCTCCTCCTGTGTGGTCAAACCGAGCCAGGGGTAGCAAACTGGGTGCCGCCTGCCGGAGCAAGTCCATCCCGCTTTGCAGAGGGCTCTGGTGAAAAACAGCTGCACCTTAGACTCCGCTCCCTGGTATGGTCCTAGTCATCTGTCACACAGGTCCAGCTGATCCACATCCTTCAGGGTTCCTGTCTTCTGAAATGTGAGTGTTACAGCTTTAACTACTCTTATCTGTATGATAGGTCTGCCACTGCCTTGATATACAATGCAGCTTAGTACATCATATGCTATATATATGTCATATATACACTTTGGCGATTTATAGACCCTATTTGGCTGCAGTAGAATTGTCCTTCTTTTGCATAGTATTTAGTTGATCCTTGTCTTTATATACTAATGAAACAAGGAGTAAGATTTATCCTTGAAGCACCATTTCTGGTGTGTGGAGATTCAAATGCCATTAGCTCTCCATCACACCATCTTCACAGGTAGCATTCCCTAAACATCAGCCTTTAGCTCCAGTTACAGAAAGTCTCAGAAAGTGATTCGGATTTAATGACAACCCATCTGCAGACAGCGCTGTTTCAGTGTGATGCTCCTTGTCAGTACAGAGCAGAGTGTTCTGGCTTGGCTGGTGAGAGGCCTGTTGTCTAGGCAAAAGGGGTAGAAGGGGCACCATTTATGGGGTGCCGAGATTCAGAGGCCATTAGTACTCCACTTTGCATTCTGGGAAAAGGAATATACTAATCAGTTTCTGGAGCTAAAAATTGATGTTAAGATAATGCTACCTGCTTTGTGTGGCGCGACGTCCCAAAGGGGCGTGGCGTGATGTCATGACTACGGCTGCTCGAACCCAGTGTTCTGAACATAATGTTCTGGTGTCTGCATGGAGATCGAAGGGTTTCCAGCTGCTAGCCCCCCGCAAGCAGACATCTTATCCCCTATTCTTTGGATAGGGGATAAGATGTATAGCAATCGAGTACCTCTTTAAGTTTTCTTCTATCTATTATGTCTATGTATTAGGGTCTCCTGAGTTTCTGTGAATCCATCTAGATCTGCAATGGGTGTTCTACAGATATATCATCACCTGGCTGTTGGCCCATTTTAAAGGTATTGGATGCATAACTAAATGTAGATCCTAGTCACTATCTGTCACTATGAAAATGCAATACAGTTTACCAGTACCATAGTATAGAACAAGTCGGCCTAATGATATTGATTTATAGTCTTGTGGGAAAACATTTATCCCTGCACATTTGGAGTTTAGGAGTATTGTACTGTCTTCACTGCAAGCTTATCCTTTATGAGCATGTACAGAAAGAAGTCAAGTCACCTATTAGGACCCCCAACTGGATTCTTAAAGGGGTTATTGGGGTGCTAAAAGTTATTTATTGCGCTGGGGCCACCATGAAAATAATTTTTTTTAAACTCACCCACCTTTCTCCTTTGGGGGTCCCCCTGTGAAGTCTTCTTGTCCCCCACTAAATGCTCTGGCCACTGCGTCTGAGATGGACTCGTCTTGCTCAGCCACATCACTGGCTGTAGTGGTGTCCTGCCTAACTCAGTGATTCTCGCTGTCACTGCAGATAAGAGTCTGGCTCGTGGGGGACCAATAGACTTCCAGGAGGTCCTTCAAGGGAGTGATATAAATGATTACATGTTTTTATTATTTTCATGGCGGCCCTGGTGCAATAAGATATACTTTTTAGTACTTAAATAACCACTTTAAGGGCAGAATGAGTAGAGATTTAATTGAATAACATTAGAGTTGTATTGAATATTTTGCCACAAAACAATATATGAATCTATTCCTCTCTATTGATAATCATATGATTTGTAAATTCCCCTAGTCATTAATCTTTAAATTAAGCATGCAATAGATTCATTTGTGGATGGATCATCTTCCATGGCTTTCAGAGGACTATATGCCTCACTTACATTTTAATCTCAATGAAATCCCAAAACAAAATTTGCATAAATGGAGCAGATGGGAATTGTCTCAGCTTCTAAATCCAAGCGTTTATTATCGATGCAATTCAAGCCTTGCCAATGCCTATTAGTCAGGAAAATTACAAACCCATTCCTACCATCATGCTTTTTGTGTTCGTAGTGAATTGTGCATAAAACACTTTTACACCTTAGATTTGGGTGCAATTAGTTAAATACTCATTAAGTGATTAGTAAGTACCTCTTTCACCTATATTTAGTCTATATGCTCTAGTCTAGCATCTTTTACAGGAGGTCCATTCTCTGTTGCTCTTGTTTTCTTTATATGTTTCCTGTAGTAGTTTGTTCATCAATTGTCATAAGAAGCACAACACGTAACCACCATGATTTTAATAAGGAACATCCTCCTGGACTGTAAATGAGCATTCAACAAAATAGTTCAGTGCCATAATAAGCATGCAGCGTGATTAAGTTCAATTAAAAACAATCCTTCATTGTAGCAGTTACTATTTTGACCTATACAGTGAAGAACAATAATCACTCAAACTTGGCACATTTTGCCTGAAAGGGCCTAACAATAGATCCCAATAAAAGATGTCAGGTTTGACTGAACATTTTTTGTTGACTGTCTAAAATACAATAACAAATTTCTTTTTTATTTCTATATTAGTGATAATGACCGGCAGGTATATTAGATGGTTTGTTTTATAGTTCTCTGTGTTGTCTATTATTCCCTAGCTTCCATTTTAAATGTCACATGTGAGCATTGTGTGCAGTTTGATATCCAGCACAAAGGGCATAGATGATCTGAGTCATATCTAGGGAAAATACAAATAAGTAATCTTGTAAGAGCAAGTAGAGGAAAACATAACAAGAAATAAAACAATAAATCAATGTACAGTATACAAAAACGGTATGATGGGGGAATTTCCTGTGAATGAAGTAGTAGTACTGTAGATTCATAGCATCATTCCATGTAGTCATTATGCTCCAGTCATAATATCACACAGAAAACATTTGTACTCTGCAATTTTTTAAATTTAGACACTTGCATGACAGACTTTAGCTGCTGTCTGTATCTAATAACGTTCTTCAAAACATTAGCAAATCTTTGGAGCAAGATGAAAACATTACATTTTACATTGCTAATTTAAAATTACTTATTAATTATACCCAGGACTGTATCTATAACAAGGGGGCATCCTCTACATCTAGAGGAAAGAATGTTCCTACACCAGCACAGACGGGGGTTCTTTACTGTAAGAGCAGTGAGACTATGGAATTCTCTCCCGGAGGAGGTGGTCATGGTGAACTCTGTAAAAGAGTTCAAAAGGGGTCTGGATGCTTTTTTGGAGAATAATAACATCGCTGGTTATGTATACTAGATATTTAGGGACAGCATGTTGATCCAGAGATTTATTCTGACTGCCATATTGGAGTCGGGAAGGAATTTTTACCTCTAGTATGAGGGTTTTTTGCCTTCCCCTGGATCAACTCAGTAGGGACTCATTAGGGATATAGGTTGAACTAGATGGACTCTGGTCTTTTTTCAACCTTACGAACTATGTTACTATGTTATATAGGTACTCCGCAATATCTATACTTTAGTTAGTGGCAAAATGGAACATGCCTTGCTTTTTCTTTGTATAGTGGCATATTTCCTTAGATGTCGGGAATCAATCAAACATACATCTCTGGTTCACTGAAAACAACTATAAACTGCTTTAATTATCAGCACTATATTCAATGTACATTTTTAAATTCTTACTTTGCTAGAAGTTAAATCTTAAGTTAAAGTAATGGATACCATGAAGGACAGTGCAGTAAAACATGCAGCTAAAGAAGCTCTATTGAGCTAAACGATCGTTGGGGTCCACACGCTGCAGGAGTGTTTTTCAACATAGTAGACACTGTGGTTGGTATTATGGCCTGACATTGCACTTTCTTTTTGTGGCATTTTATGTATGTTCTTTTCCCTTGCACTTTGTTTAGTTATCCATGCTGAATGTATATGTATTCATAGTGCTCTGCCATTACATCCTATTCAGATGTGGATTACAGTCATCTGATCTCTGTATTTCATACCTCTCTTCTGTGAGTGATGTGTTTTTTAGTGGGTGGGAGAGAGGTGCTGATGTTTTTTATCTGTATTATTGTATATATCCAATAAAGTAATTTTTCATTCGATTAATGCCTTGATATTTGCACCATTCTTCTTTTTGGAGGTAATTTCATGCAATATATTGGATGGCTCGACCCTTTGTGTTGTTACATTGCTTTTCTGTTTTTTGGTGATAATGAAATAATAAAAGTACAATGGATAATCCCTAAGGGTGCATGCACACCATGTTTTTGCAATACAGTTCACTTATCAATTTTTTGTGAAAAACGGATTCCTCAAAACCTGACTAAACTGTATCAAAACGTGTGTACAAATTTCAACCCGTATGCAGTTAAAAACCGTTTACGGTTTGAAAAATGATGTCTGGTTGCATCTGTTTTTTAGAAAAAAACATAAGTTTTTAACTTTTCGCTCCATTTTTAATGAAGTTTCACTTGCTTGATTGAAATTCTAAGAAAAGAAGACTGTGCAAAGTCAAAAACCGTATGGTGAAAAGTGTATGGACCCGTATGCACAGTTCTGTACGGTTCCCATTGACTCCTATTTTAAAAGTATACGGTTTAATACGGTTTTTCATCCGGACAAAAAAACGTGGTAGACTATGGTTTAGGGTACGGGTTAAAAAATGGACAAAACTGTATAAGATGCAAAACGGACTTAACCAGATGATGCGTTTGACATACGGTTTACAATGTTAAGTCAATGTGTACGATTTTCTATATGTTTCCGTACGTTTTTTAACTTGAAACCGTATACGGGAACTGTATAGCAAAAACGTGGTGTACATGCACCCTAACATGACAAATGACAACATGCCTTTGGATTAAGGATTGGAGTTCAGAGTTATTGGAGTCTAGGTATTAAACTCCACATGAACTTATGAACAGAAAGACTAGGTTGGGTAACAGAAGACAGAAATATAGTCAGGAGTCAAGATTGAAAAGAAACGCAGAAAGTTGCCAGAGGGAAGATCCAGTATCTCAGTTGAGAGACAATTCCTGAAGAAGGCAGGCTATGAACAAGACATTGATACCAGGAATAGCCAAAGCAGGCATATAGGGTAGAAGAAAGAAACAAGGTAAGATCCATAAGCAGAATGAAGATTACAGGAATGGCGTTTAGGATATAGGTGAAAATGGAGTTTATTGCACAGGCTGCAAAGTGATGTTTAGAATGGGAAAATAAAGGGATAGATTGAGAGGATTATTAGCCCACCCATCAGGATGTTCGCAGGGGTGCACTGCCTGCTTAAATCAAGAAAGGACATGCAGAAAATCCAGACTGCAGGTGTCTGGGAAATGTACATATATTTTTTATCCTTCCCAGCATTGCAATTACAATATTTATCCTGCAGTTAGTAATAATAGTATCCTGCACTTTGTAATGATTAAAAGCATCAGCTATATTTTAATTACACAATTGCTGAAATGAAATTACCAAGACACTTTAATGTAAATTACCCAGTGTTGTTAACATTATACACTGCAGTAATAAATAATATAAAGCAAAACTATCATTTTGGAGCGCAAAAAGTATAGAGAGAGGTGTAATATGCAACCTGCATTTACTCTATCCAATCATATGTATCATCAGGGAGGTACAGCCAGTACCAAAGTAAGGGGCCCAGGCTCCCAAGGGGCCCCCGTTGTACCCCCTCCCCCTGCAGCAGCTCGAGCACAGAAGCAGGAGATCACTGTTTAAACAGCGGTCTCCTGCTCCTAGCGGCGGACTGACAGTCAGGCAAGCCTGAGAGGGGGCCCACTGCTGCCATCCTATTTTTATTTTTATTTGGAGTTTAGCAACATATTGTAGTTTTTCACATATATACATATGACACGTATGTATGATATGTCGTTTTACACGCACACACACACACACACACACACACACACACACACATATATATATATATATATATTTTTTTTTTTTCTTTAACCCCTTAAAGACCAGCCAATTATATATATATATATATATATATATATATATATATTTATATATATTTTTTTTTTTCAGGGGGGGTACTGATGGTCACTGAGGGAGTAGGGGTAGTAACACTGCATTTTGCCACATAGGGGATTCTAGGGCTGGCATCCCCTGGTGCTGTGGCCTAAATCCCATCCTCTATTTCAGAGACATTGTAAAGGGTCCTTGGTGGTCACAACCTTGTTTATTTTGGTGTTCTACATAGTTAAGATTGAGCCTCCATCCATGCTCACTCTTCTTAGTCCTGTTAGCATATCTGTACTCTAGGGTGATTTTGAGTTACTCAGGAGGTGTCCTTGTGTTTTTCTTGATCTTTGCAGTGGGATTACCTTTTAGTATTAACACTAAAAATTTAGTTTTATTATTGTGTACCTCTTCTGTGAATTGTGTATCTAGCAGCGGTACACTACTGCAAAGGGGATCGGTTCTCACCACCCTATCTGTGAAAGTCTGTTGGTTAGGTGCAGCCTTATGGTATTAAATAGTTTTATTTCTAATGTGTTTTAGTGTTCATTGGAGGCAGGGACAGGGACAGGGGGTAGGCCTAGGCCTTAAGCTGTTTAAGGGGGCCCAAAATGTCTAATGGCAGCCCTGACTCTGACACCCCTGCATGTCATCTGGTGTAGGGGTCGTCACCCAGTTAGGGGCAGCTGTTTAGGACAGATCATTCAAGTAGGTAGGGAAAGGGGTTTGGGGCAAGCAGTAGGTTGCATCCTTTCCTACCCCAGATGTGACAGACTCCTTATCATTTGACAAAACAGTCCTCTCACTAAAGGAGTTAACTGAGTTCTAGAAATGACTGTCTTTCATGTGATGCCGATATGAGATCTTATCCAAATCAATGAAAAGAATAGTGTACCTTCAGCTGGAATCAAAGAAGATTTTCCAGTTTTCCAATTTAAGATTACATCTCTTGGGCTCAATAAGCTTTTAGTACCCTTTCAATATGAATAGGGTACTACTTTCTGATTTACATTTACAATGAAAGTAAATAAACCATTGGGAATCAACTAGACTTCTGCATTGATTAATTCAAAAAGTTTGATTTAGTTTTCATGAAGTTAAATTAATAATACACAAGCATTTGTAATGTTCATGACTTCTGTTGATCACAGTGAGTACACGTCCACAGTGTAGGGAGAAAATGTAACCTGTGTGTGTTTTCTTTTTTTTAATTATTATTAACCTGTTGGGGACGAAGGGCGTATGCATACGCCCTTGCGTCCTGGTACTTAAGGACGAAGGGCGTATTCATACGCCCGTGGGAATTTCGGTCCCCGCCGCGTGCCGGGCGGAGACCGGGCCGGGGTGACTGCTGATATCTATCAGCAGGCACCCCGTGCAAATGCCCAGGGGGGTCATTAGACCCCCCCCCATGTCGATTTGCGCCGATTCCGGGTCATTCCGGGTCTATGGTGACCCGGAATAGAAGGGAGATCGTGGTTGTCTAAGACAACTACGATCCCCCTACAGCGATAGGAGTGAAGTGGCAGGGGTGCCACCCCTCCTATCTCTGCTATTGGTGGTCTAGACGCGACCACCAATAGCAGATCAGGGGCGGAGGGGTTTACTTTCGTTTCCCCATCCTGTCCACCCACAATAGGCGGGGCAGGACGGGGAAAATGACGGGGACTGAACGCCGAAGGTCCACTTACCCCTCCGGAGGCTGCGGGCGACGGTAATCAGCGGACGGCGACAGATCGGTGCAGGCGGCGTGCGGCAGAAGAGGACGGCTCCCTGGATCCTACGGAAGCCGGTAAGTTGCCTAGCAAAATCTGAAGGGCTACAGTCTGAGACTGTAGCCATCCAGATGTTGCAAAACTACAACTCCCAGCATGCCCAGACAGCTGTTTGCTGTTTGGGCATGCTGGAATATGTAGTTTTGCAACAGCTGTAGGGCTGCAGTTTGAGACCACTATATAGTGGTCTCTAAACTGTATCCCTCCAGATCTTGCAAAACTACAACTCCTAGCATGCTCAAACAGCTCTTTGCTGTCTGGACATGCTGGGATTTGTAGTTTTGCAACATCTGAAGGGTCACAGTTTGGAAATCACTGGGCAGTGGTCTATAAACTGTAGCCCTCCAGATGTTGCAAAACTGCCAATCCCAGCATGCTGAAACAGCAAACAGCTGTCTCGGCATGCTGGGAGTTGTATTTGCGTAACCTTCAGCTGTTGCATAACTACATCTCCCAGCATGCCCTTCGGCGATTAGTACATGCTGGGAGTTGTAGTTTTGCAACAGCTGGAGGCACACTGGTTGGAAAATACTGTTAGGTAACAGAACCTAACTAAAGGTTTTCCAACCAGTGTGCCTCCAGCTGTTGCAAAAGTACAACTCCCAGCATGCACGGTATGTCAGTACATGCTGGGAGTTGTAGTTTTGCAACAGCTGGATGCACACTGTTTGGAAAATACTGTTAGGTAACAGAACCTAACTGAAGGTTTTCCAACCAGTGGGCCTCCAGCTGTTGCAAAAGTACAACTCCCAGCATGCACTGTCAGTGCATGCGGGGAGTTGTGGTTTTGAAACAGCTTGAGGTTTGTCCCCCCATGTGAACGTACAGGGTACATTCACACGGACAGGTTTACAGTAAGTTTCCTGCTTCAAGTTTGGTCTGCGGCAAACTCCTAGCGGGAAACTCACTGTAACACGCCAGTGCGAATGTACCCTAAAAACACTACACTACACTACCACATAATAAAGAGTAAAACACTACATATACACCCCCTTATACTGCCCCCCCCCCAATAAAAATGAAAAATGTATTTCACGGCAGGGTTTCCAAAACGGAGCCTCCAGCTGTTGCAAAACAACAACTCCCAGCATTTCTGGACAGCCACTGACTGTCCAGGCATTCTAGGAGTTAAGCAACAGCTGGAGGCACCCTGTTTGGGAATCACTGGTGTAGAATACGCCTATGTCCACCCCTATGCAATTCCTAATTTAGTCCTCACATGCGCATGGCGCTCTCACACTTCAGAGCCCTGTCGTATTTCAAGGAAACAGTTTAGGGCCACATATGGGGTATTTCCGTAATCGGGAGAAATTGCACTACAAATTTTGGGGGGCTTTTTCTCCTTTTACCCCTTATGAAAAGGGAAAGTTGGTGGTTACACCAGCCTGTTAGTGTAAAAAAAAAAATGTTTACACTAACATGCTGGTGTTGCCCCATACTTTATATTTTCACAAGCAGTAAAAGGAAAAAAAAGCCCCCAAAAATTAGTAACGCAATTTCTCGTGAGTACGGAATTACCCCATATGTGGGTGTAAAACGCTCTGCGGGCGCACAACAACGCTCAGGAGTAAGAGCGAACCATGTATATTTGAGGCCTAAATTCGTGATTTGCACAGGGGTGGCTGATTTTACAGTGGTTCTGACATAAACGCAAAAACATAAATACCCACATGTGACCCCATTTTGGAAACTACACCCCCCACGGAACGTAACAAGGGGTATAGTGAGCATTTACACCCCACAGGTGTTTGAAAAATTTTCATTAAAGTTGGATGGGAAAATGAAAAAAAAAATTTTCACTAAAATGCTGGTGTTACCCTAAATTTTTCATTTTCACAAGGGAAAATTGGAAAAAAGCCCCCCAAAATTTGTACACCATTTCCTCTGAGTAAGAACATACCCCATATGTGGATATAAAGTGCTCGGCGGGCGCACTACAAGACTCAGAAGAGAAGTAGCGCCATTGGGATTTTGAAGAGAAAATGTGTCCGGAATTGAAGGCCACATGAGTTTACAAAGCTCCCATAGTGCCAGAACAATGGACCCCCAACATGTGACCCCATTTTGGAAACTCACCCCTCGTGTAATGTAATAAGGGGTACAGTGAGCATTTACGCCCCACAGGTGTCTGACAGATTTTTGGAACAGTGGTCCGTGAAAATGAAAAATTTTTTTTTTCATTTGCACAGTCCACTGTTCCAAAGATCTGTTAAACGCCAGTGGGGTGTAAATACTCACTGCACCCCTTATTAAATTCTGTGAGGGGTGTAGTTTCCAAAATGGGGTCACATGTCGGGGGATCCACTGTTCTGGCACCACAAGGGGCTTTGTAAACGTACATGGCCCCTGACTACTATTCCAAACGAATTCTCTTTCCAAAAGCTCAATGGCACTCCTCCTCTTCTGAGCATTGTATTTCACCCGCAGAGCATTTTACGTCCTAACATGGGGTATTTCCATACTCAGAAGAGATGGGGTTACAAATTTTGGGGGGCATTCTCTCCCATAACCCCTTGTAAAAATTGTAAATTTGGGGAAGAAACTGCACTTTAGTGAAAACATTTTTTTTTTCATTTACACATCCAATTTTAACGAAAAGTCGTCAAACACCTGCGTGGTGTTAAGGCTCATTGTACCACTTGTTACGTGCCTTGAGGGGTGTAGCTTCCAAAATGGTATGCCTTTTGGGGTTTTCTGCTGTTCTGGCACCATAGGGGCTTCCTAAATGTGACATGCCCCCCAAAAACCATTTCAGCAAAATTCACTCTCCAAAATCCCGTTGTTGCTCCTTCCCTTCTGAGCCCTCTACTGCGCCCGCCGAACACTTGACATACACATTTCTACGAGGACTGCGCAAAATCAATTTAAAAAAGTTTTTCACATCAGCTACAAAATCAAATAAAAATGAATCATCACGAAGAGAAGGCGAAACGCAGTGTATGATTGGCCCCTTAGGATTTAGACCCATTAAGGATTGCACTGATGTAGATTATGAGAACATCAATACGCTGATTTCTTTAACAGGGGAAGAGCATATCATGCCAGACATGAATGAAGACAGGGAGGAATTTGGAGGGGGTAACCCCTCCAGGTTTAACCCCCAGATAGTTCCTGGTAGTAGTCTCGATCTATTCCAAAAAGCTGTATGTAGAGATGTTAAAGCAGTTTTTTTATCCCAAAGCTAAATCCAATGTCACAATAGAGGAGAAAAAAGCCCTTGACTGGCTTGGAGCCCGCAGTGATATTGTGGTCTCCAAGGCAGATAAGGGCGGTGCAATTGTTATATGGAACCGATCAGACTACGAAAATGAAGCTCTTGCCCAGCTAAATGATATTAGGGTGTATGAAAAGCTTTCATATGATCCAATGACTAAAGTCATGGACAAATTGAGAGTATTTTTGCGCAGATCGACTGAGAAAGGTATTCTTACAACGAAGTTAGCAGAAAAATTACTCCCAACAGATCCAATAAAACCCCATTGGTACATCCTCCCTAAACTCCACAAGGGGAAAAACCCACCACCAGGATGCCCCATTGTAGCGGGCATAGGGGCACCAACAGAATATCTATCTAGTTATATTGAGTGGTTGGTTTCTCCCCTTCTGAAGTTTATCCCCACATATCTCCGAGATACCGGAGATTTAATTTCAGCACTGAATCAATTTGAATGGCACAATGATTATAAACTTGCCTCCATTGATGTAGAAAGTTTGTTCACTCGAATTCCTTGGTCTGCTGGAACCCAAGCTATGGGTGAATTTCTATCAAGCACAAACAAATCTAAAGAATTTATAGACTTTGTCCCAGAAGCGGTCCATCTAATTCTATCAAATAATGTATTCCAGTATAACGGTCAATGGTATAGACAGATTAGCGGAACTGCTATGGGGACACCCATCTCTTGCAGTTTCGCTAATATATTCCTTGCCATATTTGAAAGAAATTACATATTTTCTCCAGATAATTCCTATATTGCACACGTCAAAGCAATCTGGAGATTCGTTGACGACGTGTTTGTAATATGGAGCGGTGATGAAAATGAATTCCAGTGTTTCGTTGACTATCTTAATCAGGCCAATACAGTGAATATGGCTTTCACATTTCAGTTTGGCAACAAAACATTGGAATTCTTAGATGTCCAACTGAATATTATCGACAATAATATTGTCACATCTGGATATAGAAAATCAATATCTAGAAACTCCCTGTTACATTACAAATCATCACATCCTCCACAGACTAGAGATAGCATACCTTATAGTCAAATATTTAGACTAAAACGCATCAATAATGACTATAATATTTATCAAGAACAGGTAGAGGATTTATTTAAAAGATTAAGAAGGAGGGGGTACCCTCAACACATTCTTGAAGAAGCCAAACAGAGAGCTGAGCTGGTCTCCCGTGTTGACTTGCTCAAACCAAAAGTCAAAATGAAAAACAAAAGACAAAATCACGACCGATTCATATTTGCGTTTAATAATACCCCTATGAATTCAGCTGTTAGACGAGCTATACACCAAAATTGGTACATACTCCAACATGATAATGAATTAAAAGATTCCACAAAAAGTAAACCTATAATTACCTACAAAAGGAATAAAACAATTCACGATTATTTAAAGATGAAAAGTAATAAAAAAAAGTCAGGTAAAGAAAAATTGGTTATCTGCATCTATCCCAGTAGGCAATTATTCATGCGGCAATTGCCCATTTTGTCCTTTAAACAGTAAAGCAAAAGAAATAAAATTGGGAGGTGAAACAGTTAATATTAAACAATTCCTTACGTGCCGATAAAATTTTGTGGTATATACTATATTTTGCGAGTGCGGCCTATTTTATATAGGCAAAACTATTCACCCCCTATACCACCGCATTCGCGAACATGTGAAATCTATAACTAGTGGTATAGGAGCCACGAGATTAATCGACCATGTAAGGACTGTTCACACTGGCAATCCGAAAGCATTGCGTTTTGCAGCCCTTGAAAGAGTTTATCAGTCCAGAAGGTTAATAGACACCGACAGCTTCTCATTAGGGAAGCAAGGTGGATAGCTAAATTAAATGCTACGGGCCCGATTGGGTTAAATGACAGATCTGAAGTTATTCTGTAACCGTTTAAAAGAAGCATGTTTTTTACATTTATATTTATTGCTATCATACCTATCCCAGTTATATCGGATTCACATGCATGTTTTAGAGTTGTTTTTAATTTACCTTATGCTTTGTTACCTTGTCTTTTCTTTGTTTGGTTTGTTTACACCCTTTGCCATGGTAACGAGCTTCAGGTGTTATATAACACCTACTACACGGAAGCACACTAGTGGCCTGACGAAGCGCGATCTCGCGCGAACAGGGTCCGTTTGCCCAACCCCCCACGCCAATCCTCTCTCCTGCACTGTGTTTGTTACCTGCTCCAATATTGAATAAAGCCTGAAGATTTTGCATACTTCTACTGGGTGAGTGCTCCGATTCATTCTTCTCCATAGGTACTTGACATACACATATGAGGTATTTTCTTACTCGAGAGAAATTGGGTTACAAATTTTTGGAGGCTTTTTCTCCTATTACCACTTGTAAAAATTCAAAAACTGGGTCTACAAGAACATGCGAGTGTAAAAAATTAAGATGTTTAATTTTCTCCTTCACTTTGCTTCTATTCCTGTGAAACATCTAAAGGGTTAACAAACTTACTGAATGTCATTTTGGATACTTTGAGGGGTGCAGTTTTTATAATTGGGTCATTTGTCGGGTATTTCTAATAGGAAGGCCCTTCAAATCCACTTCAAACCTGAACTGGGCCCTGAAAAATTTCGATTTTGAAAAATTTGAAAATTACTGCTGAACTTTGAAGCCCTCAAGTCTTCCAAAAGTAAAAACATCTCAACTTTATGATGCAAACATAAAGTGGACATGTTGCATATGTGAATCAATATATAATTTATTTGGAATGTCTATTTTCCTTACAAGCAGAGAGCTTCAAAGTTAGAAAAATGCAAAATTTTCAAATTGTTCATTAAATTTTGGAATTTTTCACCAAGAAATGATGCAAGTATCGACAAAAATTTACCACTACCATAAAGTAGAATATGTCTCGAAAAACTATCTAGGAATCAAATTTATAAGTAAAAACATTCCAGAGTTATTAATGCTTAAAGTGACAGTGGTCAGATTTGAAAAAAATGCTCCCGTCCTTTGGGTTATAATGGGCTCCGTCCCCAAGGGGTTAAAGGGGTTACCCAGTGAAAACAGTTTGATTATTATTGTTCCCAGGCCAGTGACGGATCCAGGGTAGAGGGGGCAATGAGGCAAATGCTTTTTTCTTCTCGGTCTCACGGCCACCATCAGGGGGGTACAGTCAGTACCCCCCTGCTGCAACCACAGCACAAAAGCAGTTTGAACTGCGGTTTCCTGCTGCTGTATACCTCCAGTAAACAGAAGCATACCTCCGTTGAGTGATCGACTCACCCTGTCAATCACTCACAAGAGGCCGTAACTTCCTCTGCACTCGGGTGCACGAGTGAAGACATCAGACACCGGAGCGCAGAAGAAGAGGAAAGAAGAGGCCTGAAAGGAACCAACGGGGAAGAAAGAAGAGCCGCAGGAGGTAAGTATGTTGGGCGAGGTGGGGCGGGGGGATATTTGCTACTGCCTACCTAATGTGGGGGAACATATGCTGCCTAACCAATTGTGGGAAAATATCTGCTGCTTAATCTATTGTGGGGGAACATCTGCCCCCTAACCTTCTGTGGGGGAACATCTGCAACCTCACCTAACTGTGAGAGAACATCTGCCGCCTAACCTAATTGTGGGGGAACATCTGCCACCTAACCTAATTGTGGGGGAACATCTGTCGCCTAACCTAATTGTGGGAGAACACCTGCTGCATAACCTTATTGTGGGGGAACATCTGCTGCCTATCCTAATTGTGGGGGAACATCTGATACCTAACATAATTGTGGGGGAACATCTGCTGCCTAACCTAATTGTGGGGGAACATCTGCTGCCTAACCTTTTTGTGGGGGAACATCTGCTGCCTAACCTAATTGTGGGGGAACATCTTCTGCCTAACCAATTATGGGGGAACATCTGCTGCCTATCCTAATTGTGGGGAAACATCTGCTGCCTAACCAATTGTGGGGGAACATCTGCTGCCCATCCTAATTGTGGGGAAACATCTGCTGCCTAACCTATTGTGGGGGAACATCTGCTACCTAACCAATTTTGGGGGACCTCTGCTGCCTATCCTAATTGTGGGGGAACATCTGATGGCTAACCTATTGAGGGGGAACATCTGATACCTAACCTATTGTGGGGGAACATCTGCTGCCTAACCAATGTGGGGGATTTCTGCTGCCTAGCTAATGTGGGGGACTATCTACTATGTTTCTGCTTAGCTAATGTGGGGACTGACAACAAAGCTAAAAGGGGGGCTACCTACTACTATCTACATAGCTTATCTGGGGGTTTTCATACAGGGGGCATGAATACCTACCCGAGGGACATGACCTACGAGGGGCCACTACCTACTGGGGGCATTACCTACATGGGATACTATATACCTGGGGGACACTACCTGCCTGTCGGCATTATAAACCTGTGAGTTCCTTAAGCAACACCTTATTATCTGACCGCTGACACAAAATATTCCAATAGTGCACATCCCGAGACTAAACTCTGGACCTACCCCTACCCCAGGCTGCCTACAAAAATAATAAACACTTTAACTTACCGTCTGTCTGTTAAAGTATTTACCTTACCTTCCACAATGTTTCCTTCCACAGCTTTCCCCCGAGATGCAGAGCATAACATTTACAGCCAGAGAAACTTACATTCACGAATCACTGGCCAAGGCGGAACACCGCTGCGGCCAGTGATCGCCGGAGCTGCGATGTGACTTCATATCTACAGCTCTGGCTGGCTCCACTGAAACAGACTGTCAGTGGAGACCGGCCGGAGATGGGGCACCCAGATCCTGGAGCTACAAAGAATGACGGAAGGTGAGTTAAAGTGTTAGTTCTTTTTCAGGGCAGCCTGGGAATAATAGTAAATTAACTGTTTCCACTGGACAACCCCTTTAAGGATATGAGACTGGAAGTCTAGAAAAACTGATAGTGTGAACAATGCTTCAATGTAAACTATTGTCAGAACACTTCAGAAAATTAATTAATAGATATATAAAGCTGGAAAGGCTAGGCAAGCATTGGTAAAGACCTAGGTGCGCATCAAACCATACACAAATAGTGTAAAATCAGGACTCTTGGTACTCTCCCTATGGGGCATCCTGTAAGCCTAACTATGAGAGCACATTAGTCGATGAAAGAGGTGACTAAAAATATATTTAAAAACTTTTAGCAGGACATTTAGGAGCATTAGTCCATGACATCAAGAAGAAGAGAGAATTGTTGGAGCAATAAACAAACCAATGTGTAACCCCTTTCGGTTTATTATTATGCTGCATTACCTATAATGCCTTGTAGATGGTGGACTACACCCACAAATTAACTGAGCATACTAAAGTATGAAGGTGGAATTTTCATGATCATGTGACAGCAGCCATTTAAAAGAGATGACTGAGCAAGTGACAGCTAAGAGAGAGGACGTGCTTGGAAGAGTTTGCAATAATCTTCTTCAAAGAGGACAGCAGCAGCTGAGAGAAATGGAGAGATAAGAACTGTTTCCAAATGGCCTGTGAAAGCAGTGAGACAAACTGCAGCTGGACCAACCTGGTTACGGGTGTTGTGAGGGTAAGCCTAAAGCCCTTTCCCCTGTTCCACAACAGGGCACTCTGTCTTCTTACTCAGAGTAAAGGCCTTGAGGTCTGGTGACGGACATTCACAGAGTTCAACCTAATTCCGGTGATGCTGCGGAGCAGGATTTTGTAAGGGCTCCAACTCTTCTATGAGCATCAAAAGCCGTTAGAAGAGAGATCAGGGCGGGCCACAAGAATGTGTGTGTGTGTGTATGTGTGTGTATGTGTGTGTGTGTGTGTGGGGGGGGGGGGGGTGATAAGAAAAACCTATCCCTGCATTGCTGACTTTGTGATGTACCATTTCTTATTGTGTTATGTTATGCATTGTTTGTTCATCATTTCTTGCCAACTAATATTAGTTCAAGTTAGGCTGTGTTAGGCTGTTCCATGATGGGAGTAGTAGTAAATGTACTAATAGACATATCGTCTGTTGCGATCCGGGTACACCTGTTGCGATTGTCCATAATATAGCAGAGAAGCGGCTCTATACAGCGCTCATATCTCTGCTCTGTACTCCGACCAGTGATGTGAATAGAACATCACTCATTCATATTTTCCGCCCAGAGCTGTGATTGGCCAGATGGTTGCAATAATATGAATGAGTGAGTGGCCGGAGTACAGAGCAGAGATGCGAGCGATAAATACAGCTGCTCCATCTCTGCTATAGACAGGATGATCGCAGCGGGTGTCAATAGTGATACCTGCTATGATCTGTTCTTACCTGCAGTTACTACTACTCCCAACATGGGGCACACCTTGCTCCATGCTGGGAGCTGTAGTACCTGCATTAATAGACAGATCGCACCTAACTTCTGACACCTGTTGTGATCGGTCTATTAATGCAGATACTACAGCTCCCAGCATGAAGCAGAGTGTGCTCCATGTTGGGAGTAGTAGTAACTGCAGGTAAGAACAGATCACAGCGGGTATCACTACTGACACCCTCTGTGATCCTCCAGTATAATGTATAGATGTGGCCGCTCTCCTATGGTCCCCTGCCCTGCCGTATATATACACCTAGTCATATTTTCCACAGAGAGCTGTGATTGGCTGGAACCATCTGGCCAATCACAGCTCTCTCGGGAAATATGAATAGGTGTATATATACGTCAGTGCAGGGGACCATAGAAGAGCGGCCGGCCATATCTATAAATTATAAAGAAGGATCGCAACAGGGGATCTGTCTATTAGTACAGGTACTACTACTCCCATCATGGAACAGTGTGTCCCATGCTGGGAGTAGTAGTACTACCTAAAAAATGTTTTTAAAAAAATTGAAAAAAACACACACACACACTACATTTTTATTATTTTCGGCTAGATTTTTAGTGCTTTACCCGCCCACATAAATTGATCCCTGTTTAAAAATTTATAAAAATTTCAAAATAAAAAAGATACATTTCATTGGATACAATTTTTTTCATCACTGCTGTATCTTTTTTATCATTTTTTTTTTTAATGGTACCCTACAAAATATAAATAAAAAAGGTATCTCCATCACTTTTTTGGATCGCTAAAGTCCAAAAAAGAATAAAAACTGCCTGAAAAAACGCCAAAGTTAAAACCCACATGGAGTTTTTCTTGGTGTTTTTGCTCTCCCATAGACTTCTATGGGAGGAAAACGCCACAATTTCAGGGCAAAAAACGCCAAACTAGGTTTTGTTGGGCATTTTGAAAATCTAGCCTCTGAGCCCAATATTGCTAAAAAACGCCAAAAGGATAAAAAAAAAAATGCCAAACTGAAAAATGCCAAGTGAATCTGGCATTTTGCAGTTTACTATTGACTGGCAGCTAACATCTGGAAGTTGCGTTTTTTCGCTGAAAAAACGCAGTGCGGGAAAATTGGCGTTTTACTGCGTTTTTGCAAAGAAAACCTCAGTGGAATTCCAGCCATAGTCTCATTGTAGCTAAGATGTTCCCAGCAGGACTCTACATCCCTACTCTGGATGCTCTGCTGGGTTAAGGCACTGCTGTAGATATGCACCCCAGCTCCCAAGAAGCCGAGGTTCAGGATCAGCCTGTCGAGCACAAAGAGGTAACCAGGGTAACGGACCCCAGAGACTCAGGCGGGCACCCCCCAAAACCCTGTTACATATGTAACTGTGTTTCTGGAATGGCCAATTTAGTCTAGACTTTCAGCAAATCACCTTGAAAAATTCAAAGCATCCCCTAACTATTAATGAATTTGTACATATTTGCAAGGAGGAATGGTCCAACCACACTTCTCAACTTTGTGTAAAAATATGTATTTGCAGCTACAGGAAACATTTGGAGGGGTGATTGCTGCTAAAAAAAAAATCTACTAGTTATTAAACGTAATCTTTTACTTACATTTTTCTCTGTGGGTGCTTACAATTTGTTCAATAAAGAACATGGACAATAGATTTATTTTGCCTGTTTTTAGTTATATTATTGTGGTGTCTATAAATGTGACCTAGATAACAATCACATGTTATTGGTAATCAATGCAGAAATAAGGCTAATTCGAAAGGGTTCACTTACTTTTGCTTGCAAATGCATATTCCACTGCTTTATCTAACACAATCAGAGACTTCAAATGATTAAAATTTTCATATGATTTAGTGTGACTCTAAAACACATATTAGCCTCTATTGCCAGTCATTTCCTTTTTAAAGACAAGAAATAGGATTTAGTTAAGTTTTGTTAATGCAGATAATTGAAAATTCAGGAAATGAATAGCCGAATAATTCACATAGTACCTACTGAGAAAACAGTCTTTAATCTCACTTTATTAGAGAGGAAATATATTAAGAGATGATGTCATGAGTATACAGAAAAATCACAATGTTTAAGTTTAACAATTAAATAATCTCCATTGGTAAATGTAAAACCATGGTAGGCACAAACAGAATTCAGTCCATGCACACTACAGAATCTCCACCTGCTCCCATAATCTGCAATACATTCCGCTCAAAGTTCCACCATTCTTTTTATAAGTGATTTTCAGCAGTGGAAAGCTAAGTTGTGGAAAACATGCAGTGTACACTGTGTGCGGAAATTCCACTAACAGCAATGGGACTCTGCTTCATGGTAATTTTCAAGCGGATTTCCAAAGTGGAATCTATATATACGTAGTGTGCATGGATCTTTAGGGTACATTCACACATACATTTTCCTCAGCAGAAATTTCGCTTGCGGATTTGCTGTAGACCCATGGAAGTCAATGGGTAGCAACATAATCTGCTTATGATGATGAGTACAGAGGAGTCCTATCAGACAGGATAGAGCACAGAGGAGTACTATCACACAGGAGAGAGCACAAAGGAGAGCTATCAGACAGGGGAGAGCACAGAGGAGTCCTATCAGACAAGAGATAGCACAGAGGAGTCCTATCAGACAGGAGGGAACACAGAGGAGTGCTATCAAACAGGAGAGTCTTCACTTATCGGACCAATATATGGAGGGTTAAATTAATTTATCAACCTATAGATCCCTATGAATAGGAATCCAAAAAAACCATAATTTCCCATATATATATTATCTTTATGGTGAACCCACAAGCTTTATTAAGGTAATTGTGCATAAACATATAATGAAGACTCACGTGGATTAAAAATTGAAGCGGAGCGGTAGCTTAGCATTTAAACTAGTATCTATATACTGTACATCAGGCCAGTGTACTCCAGCCTATTCTGATTGGCTATACTGAAGTGGAGATGCCCGGCGTGCCTGCAGTGCACGCTGAGCTATTTTCTGAGCTGCCGCTTTGCTTTCTGTTAAAATTGAGTTTCGCTGCCTCTGCAGCTTTATCAAGAGGTAGCGGGCATGCCCGCTACCTCTTGATAAAGCTGCAGAGGCAGCGAAACATGTCGAGGGGGGCAGAGTAGGGACTCAATTTTAACAGAAAGCAAAGCGGTAGCTCAGAAAATAGCTCAGCGTGCACTGCAGGCATGCCGGGCATCTCCACTTCAGTATAGCCAATCAGAATAGGCTGGAGTACACTGGCCTGATGTACAGTATATAGATACTAGTTTAAATGCTAAGCTACCGCTCCGCTTCAATTTTTAATCCACGTGAGTCTTCATTATATGTTTATGCACAATTACCTTAATAAAGCTTGTGGGTTCACCATAAAGAAAATATATATATGGGAAATTAGGGATTTTTTGGATTCCTATTCATAGGGATCTATAGGTTGATAAATCAAACAGGAGAGAGCACAGAGGAGTGCTACCAGACAGGAGAGAGCACAGAGGAGTGCCATCAGACAGGAGAGAGCACAGAGGAGTGCCATCAAACAAGAGAGAGCACAGAAGAGTACTATCAGACAGGAGATAGCACAGAGGAGTGCTATCAGATCGGAGAGAGCACAGACGAGTCCTATCAGACAGAGAAGAGAGCACAGAGGAATCCTATCAGACAGGAGAGAACACAGAGGAGTGCCAGCCCACCCCCACTTAGGCTAGGTTCACATACGTCCGGCATCCAGCATAGGTGAACTCAGCCTATATCTCTACGCAACTGATGCCACAACTGATGACAAGTTGTCATCAGTTGTATGACATCTGGCATCCATTGTTTATGCTTGCTGCATTTTCCAGTCTGGTGCACTTTGGCGTGTCCAACCATCAGGCATCAAAATTGAGATGCTGGATGATTGTGAACTGTCCCATTGAAATGAATGGGATCAGTTCTAGCATCAGTTTCCCTCCGATGCACGCCAGAGGGAAACTGTGCCTGACAACTGATGTATGCCACTGGACTATGTCCATGCCTGTGCTTCAGCTTGGACAAAGCCTTGATTTTATAAGCCATGATTTCTATAAAAAGGAAATACAATTTGCTTATGAAGTGTATTAGATAGGATAATGTATTTTAAAAAGTTTTTGTATCTCACATTTAAAGCGGTTATCCTGGATATAGGAAATATGTGGGGATCCTGGATATAGCAAAATATAGGTGCCTTCTTAACCCCATAACAACGCAGGACGTAAATGTACGTCCTGGTGAGCTGATACTTAACGCACCATGACGTAGATTTACGTCCTATGCATAACCCCGAGCATCGGAGCGATGCTCGTGTCATGCGCCGCAGGTCCCGGCTGCTGATAGCAGCCAGGGACCCGCCCATAATGGCGGACATCCGTCCGTCAAATGCCGTGATCAATACAGATCACGGCATCTGCAGCATTGCGGTACTTTGAATGGATGATCGGGTCGCCCGAAGCGCTGCCGCGGCGATCCGATCATCCAGCATGGCGACCGGAGGTCCCCTCACCTTGCTCCAGCCGTCTCCCGGGGTCTTCTGCTCTGTTCTGTGGACATACCGCCACTTATACGGAAAAATGAAAAAGTTATAGGTCCTCAAAATAGGGGGATTTAAAACATACAAATTTGGTTAAATAGTGATTTTTTTTAAAGCGCAACAGTAATAGAAAAGTATATTATCATGGGTATCATTTTAATCGTATTGACCCAAAGAATAAAGAATACATGTAATTTTTACCGTAAATTGTACGGCGTGAAAACAAAACCTTCCAAAATTAGCAAAATTGCGGTTTTCTTTTTAATTTCCACACACAAATAGTATTTTTTGGTTGCACCATACATTTTATGGTAAAGTGAGTGATGGCATTACAACAGACAACTGGTCGCACAAAAAACAAGCCCTCATACTAGTCTGTCGATTAAAATATAAAAGAGTTGTGATTTTTTTAAGGCAAGGAGGGAAAAAAAACGAAAACATAAAAATGTAATTGTCTGAGTTCTTAAGGCCCAAATGGGCTGAGTCCTTAAGGGGTTAAACAGTGCCTTACCAGTTCTCAGGTCATGTATGGTATTTCAACTCATCTCCAATCACTTCAATGCAACTGAGCTGTAAATCCATACACATACTATGGACAAGAGGGGCACATTTGCCAGAGGAAAACAGCTACGATATTTGTTATGTTCTGCTAGATACACCTCTAAAATTATATATTTATTTATTTTAAAGCACAGCATGCTCTGGGTATGGCATTTTTTCCCGTAGGTTTCCCTATAAGACTTGAGAAAAGTGATGCCAAAAACATGTAACAGATGTTTTAACAATCAAAAAATCTACATGAAAAGCACTTGCCAAAAAAGCTATTAAAATGCTTGAAATGCATGAGGTTTTCCATATTTCTGACATTTAGAACATTTGCTGTAAAGTAGTACACTCAAACTTCTTCCTTTCTGAGTCAATTTGGCAATTTACTTAGTGCAAGAAAATCTGCAGGAGAGACAAACTAATATTTACCCTCATAAACTGATGAATAGGGCAGTTTAACATTTAATGTTTTTTCCTGGAGGTTTTCCTTGTACTGATTGATGCATCCAATAAAGAGGCCTTTTAACACACTTCTCTTTGATGCCAAAAAGATCTATTATAGAACTGCTCACTACCATGTTGCTACTTTGTAAATCAGCCTCGAGGTGAAATACAGTATCAGCAATCATTGAGTTACTTACCGTATATTGCATGTTCCTTGTTTGTCCATTTTTTCTATAATTCTAGAATGAATAATACAGGGGCTGTTAAGATGAAGCAAGATCATATTCACCAATTTGCTAAATAGTACATTTTCTACCAAATTTTTAAGAGATTTGAGGGATTTAAATAGGGTAACCTAAAATCTGAATATGTGTAAACTTTATTCCTTTTAAAAAAAAAATTATTTTAATAGCTTGTTCTTCAAATGTAAATTAGGCTGAAGCAGTTATTGAAAACCCATACATATACACTGGGGGACATTTATAATTGTTTTCTTTGGAAAGTGATTTCTGTGGTCTGTTTTTTTTTTTTTTTTTTTACTTTAGTTTTGTATGTGTGACCTGTTTATCATACCATCAGAGAGGGTCAATCCATTTTATGCACATAAGCAAAAAACTGTAAATCACTTCAATACACATTTTGTATTCATCCAGTTACGAACGTCTTTGTGTACAATTCTGACTTTTTATGCAGTTGCACAAAGTAGCAAAAATTGCTTTCACAACTGGGTAAAAATTTTTTGACTTTTTGAAAGTGCTTTCCAAAGGCAGTTTTCTAAGCCATGCCTGTTGTTGTGTTGATTTGCAACTTTTTGTGCGACAATTTAAAAAAGTCATGGAATTTGGGATTAAGGGGATGATTTATTGCCTTAACCCCTTTAGGACCCAGCCATTTTTTGCACATCTGACCACTGTCACTTTAAACATTAATAACTCTGGAATGCTTTTAGTTATCATTCTGATTCCGAGATTGTCTTTTCATGACATATTCTACTTTAACATAGTGGTAACATTTAGTGGTAACTTGCATCCTTTCTTGGTGAAAAATCCCAAAATTTGATGAAAAATTTGAAAATTTAGCATTTTTCTAACTTTGAAGCTCTCTGCTTGTAAGGAAAATGGATTTTCCAAATCATTTTTTTTATTCACATATACAATATGTCCACTTTATGTTTGCATCATAAAATTGACGTGTTTTTACTTTTGGAAGACACCAGAGGGCTTCAAAGTTCAGCAGCAATATTCCAATTTTTCACAAAATTTCCAAACTCACTATTTTTCAGGCACCAGTTCAGGTTTGAAGTGAATTTGAAGGGTCTTCATCTTAGATACCCCACAAATGAACCCATTATAAAAAAACTGCACCCCCAAAGTATGCAAAATGACATTTAGTCAGCATTTTAACCCTTTAGGTGTTTCACAGAAATAGCAGCAAAGTGAAGGAGAAAATTCTCAATCTTCATTTTTTACACTCGCATGTTCTTGTAGACCCAATTTTTGAATTTTTACAAGGGGTAAAAGGAGAAAATTTACACTTATCTTTGTAGCCCAATTTCTCTCGAGTAAGCACATACCTCATATGTCTATGTAAAGTGTTCGGCGGGAGCAGTAGAGGGCTCAGAAGCGAAAGAGCAACAAGGGGATTTTGGAGAGTACGTTTTTTTGAAATGGTTTTTGGGGGGCATGTTGCATTTAGGAAGCCCATATGGTGCCATAACAGCAAAAAAAAAAAAAAACACATGCCATACCATTTTGGAAACTAGACCCCTTGAGGAACGTAACAAGGAAATTGCATTTTTGCAAGGGTTAATAGCAGAAAATACCCCCAAAATTTGTAACCCCATCTCTTCTGTGTATTGAGGTACCCCATAAATTGACCTGAAGTGCACTACAGGCGAACTACAATGCTCAGAAGAGAAGGAGTCATATTTGGCTTTTTGAGAGCAAATTTTAATCGGGGGCATGTCGCATTTAGGAAGCCCCTATGGTGCCAGGACAGCAAAATAACCCCCACATGGCATACCATTTTGGAAACTAGACCCTTGAGGAACGTAACAAGGGGTACAGTGAGCATTTACCCCCACTGGTGTCTGTCAGATCTTTGGAACAGTGAGCTGTACAAAATTTTTAATTTGCACAGCCCACTGTTTCAAAGATCTGTCAGACACCAGTGGGGTGCAAATTCTCACTGCACCCCTCATTACATTCCGTGAGGGGTGTAGTTTCCGAAATGGGGTCACATGTGGGGTTTTGTTTTTTTTGCGTTTGTCAAAACCGCTGTAACAATCAGCCACCCCTGTGCAAATCACCTCAAATGTACATGGTGCACTCTCCCTTCTGGGCCTTGTTGTGCACCCCCAGAGCCCTTTACGCCCACATATGGGGTATCTCCATAGTCGGGAGAAATTGCATTACAAATTTTGGGGGTCTTTTTTCCCTTTTACTTCTTGTCAAAATGAAAAGTATAGGGCAACACCAGCATGTTAATGTAAAAAATGTATTTTTTTACACTAACATGCTGGTTTAGACCCCAACTTCACCTTTTCATAAGGGTAGAATCAAAAGCGAATGACCAGGGAGTCAGGAGTTTGTCTGGCGCAGAGAGGAACCATCAGACAGCCAAGTAAAATCAATGGATTTATTGGATGCAACGCGTTTCGCTGCGCATGCGCAGCTTCATCAGGCATGACAAGGGCAGGCTGGTAACAGGTATATATACCTCCAGGAATTAACCATTAGAGTGCTTTTTGAAAAGAGTTGTTACATAGAATTACATATCCATATAACAATGTATGGAAAAAATATATAAATAAATATAAACAGAAATCACAAAAATAGTAATAAGACAGCAATATGAAAGCACAATGCAATCCTATAAACATATGTATATAAATATATATAATATAATATAATTATGATTATCGCATGTGATGTGAATGTAACACCACAAGCGACTCAAGAAATCGCACCGCTAAATCGCCGGTGCGGCATTCAACAACACAAGTTGGATATTATTTCAAAAAATATATATGATATAAAGAGTCATGTCAATTGATTCAAGAGATAGAAAAATTATTATTTAATTGTATATCGCTACCTTATTAAAAAATAAAATAGTAAAAAATAAATGACAGTGCGATAAACCAAACCGCAACTGATCAAAAAGGAAATGTATGAACACTACTTAGAGAATAAAATGAACTCAATTAACTAATGCGGTATTGAATACAGCAACCGGCGAAAACGCAGGGTGTGAATATTCGTACAAGAATCCAGATTAACAAACAATAAATAAATTAAAAATACAAAGATGTTTATATGTAAAAAAGAAAGGAAAATAAACAAAACTTAGATAATAAAACATAAGGAATAAATCAATACACCGTGGGGCGCTCCAGGGTGAACAGTACAGAAGGAACAAAGAAAAAATCAAGGTATATTATTTTCGAAATTAATCCATATGGAAAGATGGGAAATTTTTTAAATCCCAAATTATCAAATTATTTCACTGTATCAATACATTCATTAAAACCTTGAGGGTGCAAAGTATGTAGTTTGTGAATCCAAAAGGATTCGCGATTGTTCAGTCTTTGTATTCTATTAGGTAAATGAATGGGGATAGTTTCTAAAATAATTAATTTTAAAGTTTCAGTGTTTTTTTGATGATAAAGAGTGAAGTGACGGGAAAGACTATGCAACAAAAAACCATGTTTTATGTTCCATCTGTGTTTGTTCATCCTGGAGCGCACCGTTTGTGTGGTACGGCCAACGTATTGGCGATCGCAACCACAGGTTAATAAATAGATAGCAAAAGTGGTGTCGCAATTTAGTGAATCCTTAATTTTAAATGTTTGTTGTGTAAAAAAGGAAGAAAAAGTATCAGTTTGGATGATCCATTCACAACAGAGGCAGCGACTTTTTTTACAAGGAAAACAATATGGTTTAATAGAACAGGAATTCTGTGGTGTACGATATTCGGAAAATCTGCTGGGGGCTAATAAATTGCTGAGGTTTTTGGAACGTCTGTAGGTGACATTAGGGACTGGGGGAATTAATTGGTTTAGAATTTTATCATTTTGAATAATGGGCCAATTTTTAGTTAATATTTTTCTAATATTAGATGCCTCAATATTGAAATTCGTAACAAAATTGTATCTAAAGGGGTTATGAAGCTGATTAGAACTGGATTTTTTAGAAATAGATGTAACCAAATCAGATTGTTTTTTTATCTTTCACCTTCATATATGCCTTAGTAAGAAGCGATTTAGGATAGCCCTTTTGTATAAAGCGTTGTTTTAAAACCTCAGCTTGAGAGATAAAATCAGAATCAGAGGTGCAATTTCTATGAATTCGTAAATATTGGCCGAATGGCACCCCTCTTAGCCAGCTTGGATAATGTGCACTGTCGAACTGTAAAAAACTGTTAATATCGACAGATTTGAAAAAAGTTTTTGTAGAAATAGTGCCATCGACTGTTTTATGAATGTCAAGGTCTAAAAATTGGATGGAATTTTCTGCATAATGCATGGTAAATTTTATACCCCATGTGTTAGTGTTCAACTCTTGTACAAAGAGGTCCGCTTCATGTTTGGTACCTACCTAGATCAAAAAAAGGTCGTCTATATAACGACGAAAGAAAAAAACGGACTTAAAATACAGGGACTGTGCCATGACAAGGGACTCGAATCGCCCCATGAACAAATTAGCGTAACTAGGGGCGAATCGAGTCCCCATGGCACAGCCCCTATTCTGCCGATAAATAGTATGATTGAATTCAAAAACATTATTGAGAAGAATAAATCTAATAGACTCCAGTAAAAATTCTGACTGACTGGGGTTAAGTGAAGGGTCCTCTTGTAAAAAATGTTTAATTGCAGGAACACCTAAATCAGTGGAGATGTTAGAATAAAGGGAGCACACGTCCAGGGTAAGAAAACTATAATAAGGGGGTAGGGATAGAGCATGTAATTCAGAAATAAGTTGGGCTGAATCTCTCAGATAAGAAGGTAATTGTAAAACAAAGGGTTGAAGAAATAGATCTATAAAGTGAGAAAGGTTTGCAGTAATCGAACCAATACCTGAAATAATAGGTCTACCAGGGGGATTGGTTAAACATTTATGTAATTTGGGTAGATAATAAAAAATAGGTAAATTATAATTTTTAATATTGAGAAATGTGTGCTTTTCATAAGGGGTGAAAGGAGAAAAAGCCCCCCAAAATTTGTTAGGCAATTTCTCCCGAGTACGGCGATACCCCATATGTGGCCCTAAACTGTTGCCTTGAAATACGACAGGGCTCCGAAATGAGAGAGCGCTATGTGCATTTGAGGCCAGAATTAGGGATTTGCATAGGGGTGGACATAGGGGTATTCTATGCCAGTGATTCCCAAACAGGGTGCCTCCAGCTGTTTCAAAACTCCCAGCATGCTTGGACAGTCAATGGCTGTCCGGCAATACTGGGAGTTGTTGTTTTGCAACAGCTGGAGGCTCCATTTTGGAAACAGTGGCGTACCAGATTTTTTCATTTTTATTGGGGAGGGGGGCTGTGTAGGGGTATGTGTATATGTAGTTTCCCGCTGCGAGTTTGAGCTGCCGCACAAAATTTGCTGCATCGCAAACTTGCAGCCTCATACTCACTGTAAGCCCCCTGCCCATGTGAATGTACTCTGTACATTCACAGGGGGGGGGGGGACCTCCAGCTGTTGCAAAACTACAACTCCCAGCATGCACAGTCTATCAGTGCATGCTGGTAGTTGTAGTTTTGCAACAGCTGGAGGCACACGGGTTGGGAAACACTGAGTTAGGAAACAGACAATGTTTCCCAACCAGTGTGCCTCCCGTTGTTGCAAAACCACTACTCCCAAACATTCTCAGGCATGCTGGAAGTAGTAGTTCAGCAACATCTTTAGAGCCAGATGTTGCTGAACTACAACTCCCAGCATGCTTGGAGTTGTAGTTTTGCAATATCTGGAGGACTACAGTTTGCAGACCACTAATACAGTGGTTCCCAATCTGTGCCCTTACATATGTTGCAAAACTACAACTCCCAGTATGCCAAAACTGTCCAGGCATGCTGGGAGTTGTAGTTCTGCAACATCTAAAGGGCCAGATGTTACAGAACTACAACTCTCAGCATGCCTGGACAAGAAGGGCATGCTGAGGATGTGTAGTTTTGCAACATCTGGAAGGGCACAGTGGTCTCCAAACTGTGGACCTCCAGATGTTACAAAACTGCAACTCCCAGCATGCCCAGACACCAAGGGCTGTCTGGGCATGCTGGGAGTTGTAGTGTAAGGGGACCAGTTGGAGCAGTCCAGATCGTTTTACGGCGGTCTGGACTGCTGCAAATGTCCTGCAACGCCGCTGAAGATCTACTCACCTGTTGCCACGGCCGCCGGGATCCAGGTCTTCAGGGACGAGGTAAGTACCGGGGCCAGGCCCCAGCACTACCCTGTCCCCCCTCCGGTCTTCCTCCCATTCTCTCCGGACTTCCAGGGGCCGGGCAGGGCGGGAGGAAGTAACCCCCCCCCTGCGATTGGTCGGTTAGCTAACCGAGGAATCGCAGGGGATAGGAGGAGGTGGCAGGCTTGCCACCTCGCTCTTATACTTCAGCATGGTCCTGGCTGTCTGTGACAACCGAGATCATGCAAAATTACCGGGTGGTCGGGTTCCAGAGACTCGATCAGCCCGGTAATGCCGCAGATCGCAGGGGCGATTTCCCGACATGGCCCCCCTCCGCGTTTGCCCTGAATGCCTGCTGAAGCAGTTCAGCAGGCATCCGCTTCAGATCTCTGCCCGGCTCGCGGCAGGGACCGGAAAACGCCAGGACGTACGGGGACGTCCTGAGTCCTTAAAGCCCAGGGTGCGGGGACATCCTTGTACGTCCTGGGTTCTTAAAAGGTTAAGGACACAACACGTTTTGGCCTTAAAGGGGTACTCTGGTGGAAAACATTTTTTTTTTAAATCAACAGGTGCCAGAAAGTTAAACAGATTAGTAAATTAATTCAATTAAAAAATATTTGTCTTTCCAGTACTTGAAAGCAGCTGTATGTTACAGAGGTAATTCTTTTCTTTTTGAATTTCATTTTTATCTTGTCCACAGTGCTCTCTGCTGACACCTAATGCCTGTATCAGGAACTGTCCAGAGTAGGAGAAAATCCCCATAACAAACCTATGCTGCTCTGGACAGTTCCTGACACAGACAGAAGTGTCAGCAGAGAGCACTATGGACAACACAAAAAATAAATTTAAAAAGAAAAGAATTTCCTCTGTAGCATACAGCTGCTAATAAGTACTGGTGTTAAGGAGTGGCTTCTGGTTTGGCCTTGAATGTAAGTGACTGCCGCTGTCCATACCAGGAATGAATGCCAAAGAGTTGGTATAAATCTCCTTCTTAGCAAAGGTTTTGCACACACTGGCTAGGGAGTTCTCCCAAGGAGTTCTGTTTATTATACGGCAATACATTGTTTTATACAGTTATCAAAAAGGGGAGGTTGGTTATCACATCTAAATCATAGTGTTATATTTTGATTGGTTACTTAGGTATATATACGTTCATATAAGGCAAAAGCATCTTATTAATCATATTTCATGTGCCTTCTTTCCTAACATTTTCCTAGCATTGATATTAACTTCTTTTTCTTCAACTTCTTGCGTCAGGCGCTGTTCTGATCCCAAGCACAGTCTTCAGTTACTTGTATAAGCTGGTAATTTTCCTCTGTTTCACCTTGCTTCTATATATAGTTCCAAAAGCAGGCTCCATCTTAGTAACTAGCATAAGCTGATATATTGGATACGGGTAATAATGTTTCTCTGCAACAGTTCCCTCTAAAAACATTGTTACCCGCCATCTTTCCCTATGATGTGTTCTGCCTTACAGTCTCAGGTTCAGGTGGAAAAGGGGTATAGGATGCTTAAGTGGTTTGACATGAGTGGCCCCTTATGAACCACCCCCCTTTGTACCCAGACTTATCCTTCACCTGGGACTCCTGAACTAGCCCTACTCTGTTGACATTTCCATTGAGCCATTTTGGTACCATATTGTTGTTCTCATTGGGGGGATTGTCTCGGTTATACTATGGTCTGATTTATGGATTAAATCTAGGTAGGTTGTCTCAATAGGGGCAATATCCATGTACTTTGCTCTTGTTAGTATGGCTGCTTCTACAGTGGAGGTGATTGTTTTCTTTACACAAGGGACCACACAACAGCCAATTGTTATTCCCATGACAATAAGGATTGCCAATATGATAACTACTTGCAAAAGTCATTTTTCCAGTCTCCTTACCATGAAAAATATTGATCCCAGTGGTCACTTATTCCTGAGTTCTTCTTCAAGTCTACAGACAAATCCTCTAATTTCTTTATGGCCTTTGTAGCCTTACCGTTTGGACCAGTATTGTTGTACTGTATTGTACTGTTGGGTTAGCACCCTACTTATATAGGAAAGGATATACATCAGGATCATGGTACGTGGACGTTCTTGCAATGTGAGGCGTGTATCCATGTTGATCTTCCTTCCACCTTCACCGACGTGGGTCTTGTTTGAAGCACCTCGTATGGACCCTCGAATCGGGGTTCCAAGGTCCCTCTCATGTGTTTCTTTACAAGGACAAAATTATGTAAAGATATATTTAATAGTTATCAGAGAATATATCTTAGATACATCTATATGGGATCATCATATCCTAGACTTATCTTTCCTCACTTGTTTCCGGGCACTCAATCATGGATTTAAGGAAATGGATAATGATTACATAATTTTAACTTACGAAAAGTTCTTAGTTATATTCTTTACTGTATATATGGTTAGGGAATCAGCACAATCAGACAAGGACATACTTATATTGGTCCACCTTAGGAATTTTGATGAAGTCTACTCATAGTCTCTGAAACAGGTAAGATGATTGTGGAGTGTGTTGGTCAGGTACCTTTACTGTTTTACCTAGGTCATAACAGATGCAAATAAATAAGTCTTTACAAACCTTCTTTCTGCATTGTTGAATCCTGAGGCCCCCCAATGTACAGACATTACTACAAACATAGCTCCCTTCTGCTTAGTGTATGGGGCCATATATTTTACCATGGGGTACATGGCTGTTGGCACACACAGTTTCTTACCAACTCTCCAGATGCCGTCTTTGCCCTGTACCACTTGTTTCTTCTTCCATTGGTCTCTCTCAGCATGCATTGCTGGTTCCTGTAAGAGACCTAACCAGACAGATTCACATCTCCCCATCCACCTGTACACTCTGTTCCATAACTGTGGGAGGACAGGAGCACTGCAGCCTTGGCAGCCTTCTCCACCATCCAGTCCCCTTGGCATCTGCAGGTTGTTTCCTTCATGTGGGTCTGAACTTGTATGATGGCCACCTTCTCTGGCAGCTCAAAGACTTTGAACACTTGAATTACAAACTGCAGATTCTACATTACATTGGTTTGCCCAAGAATTCAAGAAAACTTTTACTCCAACAGGCCCATACTTGTGGGCAGTAATAAAAGTGTACCTATACCCATTGTGTCTTACCTTCAGATATCTTACACATCTCAGTGAATATCTTCAACTCTACTTTCTGAACCAACAGCTCAGATCGAGTGGTTTATTGAAGTAGAACTTCATTCTGCGTGTGGTCACCATATATCCTATCTTATTCATTTCATCTTTGCATCACTTGGAGCAAGCTTACATTTACAACTCAGCATCAATAATGGATTCTCTCATATCTTATCATGGCTCTGGAATTTTTAACCTCATAAGTTCAAGACAATTTAATCAAAATCTGAGAGTAGCAAATCTACCAAAGAACGGTTTTCTTTTTCAGCATCTTCATATTACACTGAATTATCATTATAAAGTTATCAACTCACAATTGATGTTATTCAAATAAATGCAATGTAGAATGTATAGGTATATCACATTGGGTATACGTGTATTATGAACATACTCGAGTTTAAAGAGTAGATATATATTTTCTTCAAGTCTAGTATGACTTTGTGTTTCAGTTGACCAAGGCTGTCATTCTCCCTAGAAACCACACCTTTCTCCTCCTACTCCTCTAGTCATCGCCCTTTGAGTCTGGCTTTTTGTTTTCTCTCAGGTTTGGTCAGTCTTCAGTAACTCTTTGATGACTAGTAACTGACTGGATTCCTGTGTCACTTTACAAGAAGACATAAAATACACACAAAACATGTAACAATACCGACATGTACAAATATTTAATATACAACACACAGGGCCCATCACACATTCTCATGAAAAAATGTAAAAAAATAAAATAAAAAATATACAGAGCTCTTTCAAAAATTGGGAAAAATCACTTTGAATTTGCATTGTTTATTATCCAATAAACCATTAGCTGATTTTAAAAGCTTAGGTAAAACTTATCAATTAAATAGTGATCTTATTTTATTTTTCTTGGCCAAACTTCTTCTCTTGTTACTCCTATAATATAATCGCATTTCCTCATACACCTCATTTTTGGCATCCATCCTGCGCAACTGTGAAAACAAAATTTATTAGGAAATTAATAAAATATCATCAAATGGGTTCAATTAATACCACACAGATTTTCTTTTGTTCTTTACAAATCTAAAAAGTTTCCATTGCAACACAAACAGCTTCACAAAGAAAACATTCACTGGTCATTTTCCATGTATGCCTGATGCATTTATACATATCACACATGTACAACGTACTTTATATCATAAGAACCATCCTATGAACCATTGTATGAACTACATACACAAAATCAAAGTAACAATTATGTATCACACAGCTTTCCTAGAGACCTACCTCTGCATTCCATAGCACTAAACAATCATCATCATCTTCCCTTTTACCCTCACCATTGACAACAAATAACTCCATTCATACAACTGGAAGTTATCTCAACCCTGAAACTAAGGCTCTCTTCATTCAATATATGATATATCTCTTATTCAACATTCTATCAAAAGGCTACCAAAATGCATGTCTGTACATCAGTGTTCATTTCAACACTGATGTACAGACATCACCTTAATTTTTTTTTATTATTTTCATTATATTTTTAGCCAACAACAACTTTTACTTAACTATACACATTCAGATGACTACACTATAACTAAATCAAATCATAATTGCTCTCAATAAGAATCACACTGCTGTATATGAATACTGTATATAACACTTCTATATATGAATACTTTTGTCCATCACCCATCAGTATATTCCAAACTTTCAACTGCCTTAATATCAATAGTCCATTCTTCACTCATCACATATTTTCCCATGAAAACTTTCAGTCTCCATTTTCTTTTGTCTAGTTTTTCAACCACACCTCCTTTTCAAGCCGCTAGCAAAATCTGTTCCTCTTCTACTTGTCTTATCACTTGTAAATATCATTAACTTTTGTACTAACTTATCAACTTTCTCAATTACACAGTGCATACAGTTATTTGTCTAATCAAACTACTATATCCAAAACCACTAAGAAACATTCTTTAGGCAATAATGAGGCAATCAATCCTACTCAACAACTTAGTTTACAACACTGACACAGTTTTGACATTTCGGAGGGGACTACAACTCCCATCATACCTTCTATTCATCCTTATACACACTCACACTTTTTCAGTTTCTCGAGCTTCTGGTGGCCCCCCTTCCTCTTTCCTTTCAACATGTCTACTAGTGAGGTCATTCTAAACCACAGCTCTGAACTTCTCTGCTATCTACAAACTACAAACTCCTCTTAACCCCTCCTTTTCTCATGAGATTGCATACCGTTCATAACTATCAAAGTGTAACAACTTCAAAGTTTGACAGTTTCAGAAGAAGTGAGGATTGTGTACCTTTCCCTATCACCGAGATCCTCTTGAGGAATGAGTCGAGCAAAAGTTGGCATTTGGCACAAATCAAAAAGTTATTCAGACAAAGAGGATAAAGAAGACACGGCAACTCACTAGGTAAGACTTCTGTGAAGCGGTGATTTACTCAAGATGTAAGGCAAAATCACATACGGTACAGACTCGCTATCATGGGGATGAGGGAGAGTGGAACAGGTGCGAGGACAAGACAACATCCGTTTCACGTCAGATGACGCTTCTTCCGGCCTCACCTTCATCTACGTGAACTTAAATACCTATGTGACAGAGGTGATTGTGGGAGAGGACTACTAACACCAACTTAACAGGTAAGTAAGAAATGGATAAAAACATACTGTACATTTCAATTAAGATACTTAGATTACATTGATAGTTTTTCCGTTTTTGCATTTTCGTTTTTTGCTCCTTGCCTTTAAAAAATCATAACTCTTTCAATTTTGCACCTAAAAATCCATATGATTGCTTATTTTTCGCGCCACCAATTCTACTCTGTAATGACTCAGTCATTTTGCCCAAAAATCTACGGTGAAACGGAAAAAAAATCATTGTGCGACAAAATTGAAAAAAAACCCGCAGTTTTGTAAATTTTGGGGGCTTCCGTTTCTACGTAGTACATTTTTCGGTAAAAATGACACCGTATCTTTATTCTGTAGGTCCATACAATTAAAATGATACCCTACTTATATAGGTTTGATTTTGTCGTACTTCTGGAAAAAATCATAACTACATGCAGGAAAATTAATACGTTTAAAATTGTCATCTTCTGACCCCTATAACTTTTTTATTTTTCCGTGTATGGGGCAGTATGAGGGCTCATTATTTGCGCCGTGATCTGAAGTTTTTAACGGTACCATTTTTGCATTGATAGGACTTATTTATTACATTTTTTAATTATATAAAATGTGACCAAAAATGCACTATTTTGGACTTTGGAATTTTTTTGTGTGTACGCCATTGACCGAGCGGTTTAATTAACGATATATTTTTATAATTCGGACATTTCCACATGCGGTTATACCATATATGTTTATTTTTATTTTTATTTACACCGTTTTTTTTTTTTATGGGAAAAGGGGGGTGATTCAAACTTTTAATAGGGGAGGGGTTAAATGATATTCATTCACTATGGGACCTATAACACTGCACACACTGATCTTTATCATTGATCACTGTTTTCTCATAGGAAACCAGTGATCGATGATTCTGCCGCTTGACTGCTCATGCCTGGATCTCAGGCACTGAGCAGTCATTCGGCGATCGGACAGCGAGGAGGCAGGTAGGGGCCCTCCCGCTGCCCTGTAAGCTGTTTGGGATCCCGCGATTTCGCCGCGGCTATCCCGAACAGCCCACTGAGTTAACCGGCAGCTTTTACTTTCACTTTTAGCTGCGTGGCTCAGCTCTGAGCGCACGGCTAAAGGGTTAATAGCGCACGGCGCCGCGATCGGCGCTGCGCGCTATTAGTGGCGGGTCCCGGCTTCACTATGACGCCGGGCCCGCCGTGATATGATGCGGGGTTACCGTGTAACCCCGTGTTATATCACGGGAGCAGGACCAAGGACGTACCTTAAGGGGTTAAGGTACAATTCTGCAACTCATAAGAAGGCACTTAAATCATTACGTTCGTTGAGTCCTAATGGACCCAAAGCACAGCATCTGCTAATCCATTTATATTCTTGCTGGAGTAAATGAACATCGACTGGTGCTGTATATTCTCAAGCCGTTCTCTGCTCACAAATTTCAGACATGAAGGGTCAGAGTCATGTGTCTCCTTCATGTGTGAAATCAAGCGATTAGCACCTTTGCCAGTTTTTAAAGAGTTCTCTAAAACTTTTGAATAATTGTCGTATTGTTTTGCTTATGTAATAAAAGCCACAAGGGCAAATCATGCAATAGAAAACTAACGTGCTGCGGCATGTGATAAATTGTTTCACATAAATGTTTTTGCCACCTAGTCTGAATGGGAACTTAGTTAACTTTTGTTTGCAAAAAGAGCAATTTTTGCAGGGAAAATTCCCTGACGGAGCTGTTTTGTTCAACTAAGTGGTGTGAATTCCTATTTTTCTTACGTTTATTGTAATCTCCGATGGTTATATATTTTTTTCATGTGTAGTAATAGTTTTTTTTATGGCTGTCATATGAAGGTCTTTGTCTTGTTCAAGTATGTACCAGTTCTTAAATATGGCGTTTTTAATTATTTTATTCATGGGGGTATTATCAAATTAAAAAAGGAAAACGCTTGCTGTTCTCATCTGTATCTTTTGATTCCTTCCTTAATAATTTGAAGTGATTACGTTTTTTCAGCTCTTTCATATGCTTGTTCAACTACAGATTTTGGATATTTACTCTGATACAATCTGGCTTTTAATTCAGAGGCTTGTTGTGTGTACAGTTGGGGATTGCTGTTAACTAGTTTTTGGCGTAGAAACTGGCTATACGGTGTATCATCGCATACATGGCGAGGGTAAGAACTGTGGTAATGTAATAGGGAGTTGTTCGCAATCTCCTTGCGAAAACCAGTGGTGACAATTTGATTATCCTGTATGCCAACCTGTATGTCTAAAAATTCTAAGGACTGATCTCCATAAACGGATGTAAAAAACATATTAACATCATTGTTGTTTAAGTACTTTGTAAACTCGTCAAACTGGTTTTTTTGTGCCTTCCCAGATAATAAAAAGGTCATCCACGTACTGTAAAAACATTTTTATGTGGCTGACAAAAGGATTCTTGGAAGAAAAAATAAACTGATTTTCAAAAATTTTTTTGCGTAGGTGCAGTAGACGGGCGTACCCATCACCATCATCTGCACCTGCCTATACCACTGATCACCGTGGAGAAAGACATTCTGAGAAAGTACAAATTTAAGTGCGTCTGTAAAAAACAAAGAGTTTGCGCAGAGCCTCTATAAAAAGATGCGCATAGCCTCTATACCCACATCATGAGGGATGTGGATATACAGTGGGGATCAAAAGTTTGGGCACCCCAGGTAAAAATGTGTATTAATGTGCATAAAGAAGCCAAGGAAAGATGGAAAAATATCCAAAAGGCATCAAATTACAGATTAGACATTCTTATAATATGTCAACAAAAGTTAGATTTTATTTCCATCATTTACACTTTCAAAATAACAGAAAACAAAAAAATGGTGTCTGCAAAAGTTTGGGCACCCTGCACTGCCCCCTTTGCAAAGCTGAAACCTGCCAGTGTCATGGATTGTTTTCAATCATCATCTGGGAAGACCAGTTGATGTCAATCTCAAAGGTTTTAAATGCCCAGACTCATTTGACCTTGCCCCAACAATCAGAACCATGGGTTCTTCTAAGCAGTTGTCTAGAAATCTGAAACTGAAAATAGTTGGCACTCTCAAAGCTGGAGAAGGCTATAAGAAGATAGCAAAACATTTTCAGATGTCAATATACTCTGTTCGGAATGTAATTAAGAAATGGCAGTCATCAGGAACAGTGGAAGTTAAAGCAAAATCTTGAAGACCAAGAAAAATTTCAGACAGAATAGCTCGCAGGATTGTGAGAAAAACTATTCAAAATCCACGCTTGACTGCACAATCCCTCCATAAAGATCTGGCAGACACTGGAGTTGTGGTACACTATTCCACTATAAAGAGATACTTGTACAAATATGGTCTTCATGGAAGAGTCATCAGAAGAAAACCTCTTCTACGTCCTCACCACAAAAATCAGTGTTTGAACTTTGCAAACGAACATATAGACAACCCTGATGCATTTTGGAAACAAGTTATGTGGACTGATGAGGTTAAAATTTTACTTTTTGGCTGGAATGAGCAAAGGTACATTTGGAGAAGAAGGGAAACAGATTTTAATGAAAAGAACCTCTGTACAACTGTTAAGCATGGGGGTGGATCAATCATGCTTTGGTTGTATTGCAGCCAGTGGCACAAGAAACATCACATGAGTAGAAGAAAGAATTGGTTCAAGAAAATGTCAGCAAATTTTGGATGCTAACTTGATGCCATCTGTGAAAAAGCTGAAGTTAAAGAGAGGATGGCTTCTACAAATGGATAATGATCCTAAACACACCTCAAAATCCACAGGAGATTACATCAAGAGGCATAAACTGAAGGTTTTGCCATGGCCTTCACAATCTCCTGACTTCAACATAATTGAAAATCTATGAATAGACCTTAAAAGCGCAGTGCGTGACAGACAGCCCAGAAATCTCAAAGAACTGGAAGACCTTTGTAAGAAAGAATGGGCAAAGATACCTCAAACAAGAATTGAAAGACTCTTGGCTGGCTACAAAAAGCATTTACAAGCTGTGATACTTGCCAAAAGGGGCAGTACAAGATATTAACTCTACAGGGTGCCCAAACTTTTGCAGATGCCATTTTTTTTGTTTTCTGTTATTTTGAAAGTGTAAATGATGGAAATAAAATCTAACTTTTGTTGACATATTATAAGACTGTCTAATCTGTATTGCCTTTTGGATATTTTTCCATCTTTCCTTGGCTTCTTTATGCACATTAATACAATTTTTTACATGAGGTGCCCAAACTTTTGATCCCCACTGTAGAGGCTTTCGACATCAATAGATGCCAAGTGAAAGTGTGGAAATTAATTCCTCAGTGTTCTTTAGGAAATATGGAATTCCGGACATTAAAGAGGACACTAACCACTTTATATAACTTCATAGATATTCTGTAACAGATCAATTTCCTGCCACTTTGGGGCACCCAGGAGGGTTAGATAGAGACTTTTGGGGTAAAATTCTGGGTAAAATATGCCACTTAGCAGGAAATGGGGCTGCTGGAATGAGTTTTATGGAAGTTTTTTCATTAATGTGATTTTTCTCTACCTGATGATATAAGAGAGACCAGAGAGAACTCATAATTTTGGCAGTAGGATTTTCTCTAAGTTTTTCATATACAGAATTATTTGCAAGATGTTTGTTAACTTCTAAATGAAACTATTGCCCCACCTTTGTCTGATTTGAACACTATTAGTTCTTTATGATTAGCAATCCAATTATGGCTTGTTGCTCGGTAGCAGAAATATTATTGTGTACTTTTGGGTATATTAAAGACCTAACATCATGTATTATAGCATGTTGGAATAGATCAATGGCACCTCCTGCGACTATGGGGGAGGGGGGGTTAAATTTGGAGGGATTCCCTCCACTGAAGGGTTTATGTTCACTGTCAACTGGGGGAACAAAATCTCGTAATTTGTCCAAAATTATTAAGCAGGCATTTTCCTGTGAGGTGAACTCGTGTACGAAAACACAAAGAACTTACATCGCAAGGGACTTCACCTTCAAATTTATTTTGATCACTTTTGTTGTGAATATTGGCGAAAAACTTATGCAAATTAACCTCCCGTAGAGCTTTGTGAAGATCAATTTCAAACTTATCAAATGCAAACCCTTCCTTTATACCGAAATTCAAACCTTTAGATAGCACAGATAAACATGCTTGTGAAAAGGGAACATCAGTTAAGTTAACTACATTAGAATCCTCTAATTCCTCTGCGAGGTCACACTCTTTCTTTTTTTGGGATATTTGGGTCTTGGATGACTTGGACCTGCCACATCCGCGTCTAACCCGAATAAGGTGCCCTGAGGGTTCAGGAATATCATCCGATAAACTGCTGTCCGATTTGGTTGTGAGAAAATCGGTTGTGCGTTTTTTTTGTTTTTTTTTAATGGAGTTCTTCTCTTGTTGTTAGGTGTGTTACATAGTTAGTACGGTCGAAAAAAGACATATGTCCATCAAGTTCAACCAGGGAATTAAGGGGTAGGGGTGTGGCGCGATATTGGGGAAGGGATGAGATTTTATATTTCTTCATAAGCATTAATCTTATTTTGTTCCAGGAATGTATCTAATCCTGTTTTAAAGCTGTTAATTGTTCCTGCTGTGACCAGTTCCTGAGGTAGACCGTGTTGGTTCTCTTCTGGTTTATCTTAGTCCAGTTACAGATAAGATTGTTGTTAAAGTCCTTCTTATCACGGACAAATTTGTCCTTTTGAATTTTCTTAATCTCAGTTTGGAGTTTCAAAATCTATTTTTCAAGATGTTTAAAAAAAAATGTATACAGTCCTCATCATTAAGCCGTGTTCTTAACTCAAGTTTCTCCTTACACAACTCTGTGGCAATCTTCTCATAATTGCATTGATTCTTATCAAGAACTATTTGTTGTAAGCACATGGAGTGAACAAGGTGAGTTTCTTGTCATTCTTTTAAGAAAAGTTCATCTTCAGCAAACTGAGAAGGCGCTTTATAAGACCTTAGTCCTCTAGGTACACGATTACATTTGCTGTATGGGGTTAGCGATTTGATTGTCTAAAAGACTCTGGTTTCTTCTTCAGCTAAGAAATTTTATTTTGTATGGCTTTAAGGCTAAGAAGTTGGAGCTGATCTTTACAATTGCATGAAAGGAAAAATGTCCCCACGTCCACGCTCCCTGCTGTAATAGCAATATCCATAGTGGCTTTAGTATGCTCGATGTCCATTGATCTGCGCAAATCAGGTTGCTCTTGCGTGCTCATGGTTGGAAATAGTAACAAAGTCCAATGTAGAGGGTTATAATCAGGCACTGCAATTATGTGAGCAACGTATCCACCATTCCCAAACAAGAGCATAAAAGCAGACTAACCAGGAAATGATCAATGCGAGACACCAAGCCATGTACGTGTGAAAAGTGCGTGTACTCATGACCATCTGGGTGTGGGTGATGCCAAGAGTCGATCAGCCCTGTCTGTGTCAAAAAAGGGGGGAGAACTGTATCACTCGGCCGGGGAGCTGTGGAGGTGTGAATTGATTGTCTACGGTCCACTAGCGGGTCAACTACTGTGTTCAAGTCCCCTCCCAGGATGGTGAGCGGTCCTTTAGTGCTGTTAACCGTGACTGCTAAAGAGTGGAAGAAGGAAGAATTATCACCATTAGGAGCATAGACATTATAAATGTGATATGTGGTACCATTATGAACTAGTTGCAGATGTGAGAAGCACCCTTTATCATCTCTGTCATGTCAGAGTATGTGATGAGGGAAGGACTTATTAATCAACATTAGCACTCCAGATTTGCCTTCTATCGCTGAACTGCCCATTACCTTACCCACCCACAACTTCTGCATTCTCTGAAAATCCTGTTCCATTAGATGAGTCTCCTGGAGGAGAACTATGTCCGGACGCAGGCGTTTCAGGAAACACAGAATTTCCATGCGCTTCTGTGGAGAGCGCAGGCCCTTCACATTCCACGTCACAATCTTACACATGTTTTAAGAAAAACCCTCCGAGGGTAGGGAGGAGGAGCAAAGGAGCAGGCTAGACAAGGGGTAGACAAAGAAAAAAAAAAAAACATCAAGGAGGAGGGGGTGGAACCGGCATAAGAACATGGAAAGAAAGAATAGGAGGAGCCAGCCGAGGGGACAGGTCATTCCCAGAGGACTAGAACAAAAGCGGACCATAGACCATGAGAGAACTGTGGGGGGAGGTGAAAGGAAGACCAAAACATAAAAGCCAACAGAGGTAACTAAAAATAGAACAGGAACAGAAAAAACCCTAGATAGACCGATCCCCAGAATAGAATAAGGACGGTCGTGAATTGGGTGATGGACTCCACTTTTTTCAGGCATGTGGCTAGCCAGAGCTCCCACCCCGGACCCCCTTCGAGGCATGTCCAACAGGCCAGGGTTTAGTGCAGTAACAGTGATAAAAAAAAAAATTACAAAAAATAAAAAGGGGGAAAAAAGGGCTGTCAGCGGGAAGCATACAATAACAATAGCAGGACAGCAATAGGTGTGAAAGGAACCCTGTGAGAACCACTGGGAGACTGCTGACAAAGAAAAAGCAGCTGGTCCCTACCCCACCTGACATGTTTGAGAAAGCTGGACCAGTGATATAGAGGGACATGAGAGCTATGCTGTGTGGCATTTGACATGAAATCTGCAATTGCATCGTTGAAGAAAAGAAAGCAAAAATTGAGTAACAACATTATGTTAAATTTTACACAAGAACAATGCAACAGTAAAATGTCATTATACTCAACAGCAGAAGACAGTAATCCTTCTAGGTATAAAACAGCACCCTCCCCCAGGATATTAAGAACATAGTAATAAATAGTTTGGTAAACTGCCATGGGGTGTTGTGTAGGGGGGTGTTGTTGTGTGGGTATATAAGGGGTTAATTGAACCCTTGTCACTGGTGACGCCAGGGTGAGGGTTAATACGCTGAGGTAAATCTTCGGCCTATCGCCACCCAGAAACGATAGGTGCGTGGATAAATGACTGAATGTCCACAGCAAAGATGAACTTGAACTTGCGTGAAACTTTACTGAGTATTTGCGGTACATCCAATAACAGCAACAGTCTTATTAACAAAGTCTCTATTCAGCACGGCAGTGATTGACAGATGCTGAGGACCATAGAGTTATCCAGAAATTATTAGAATTAGGATTGATGCAGAGATCCATCCGGATTTTGGGGAATATTTAGGTCCGGTGATCTTGCGGAGTTAACAGAGATTGAAGTAACTCACAGTTTTTGAGAGATGGCCATTGCCGCAAGGCTTAGGCCTAGTCACTGCTGATGACAGCTGCACAGATCTGTCCTCATCAGCAGCGCAGGAACAAGAGCGAGATTAATGGCCGCCGCACCCTTATATGGGCAGGGGCAGGGCCGTTTTAGATTGGTCCAATGTCAGCTGTCACTCACTGTTACAATGCATGGTGGATGATCACCTGACTACCTCCAAAGGACCTTAACTAGAAAACCATAAAGTTCTGCAACGCATCACGTGACCCGCAGGTCCTGCGACACTACAACAAGGTAAGTATACATTATAAACATATTTACACTTAGAATTTGAATAATTTTAACTACTAAAGGGGTGACTAGGGGCTAACTATAGATGAGGACCCCACCGGTACCTAGGGACTCTGACTTTGGGGACCTCATCACAAGGTAACGGATGGAATCCGGTACCGGGACACCACAATAGTAATACCACCTACAAAGGGTAAATCCCCCCTGCTACCGAGATGAAGGATGATAGCCTGTTTCTGCTTTTGAAATGCCTTCCCACTGACTTGTACCATTTCCTGGAGTTGCCCGGTGATCTCTTATAGCTACTTCTGCCCAGTCTCTGGGTGGTGGAGAGTGATGAGAGGGAGAGCGAGTAAGGCGAGATGAGTCTCTCAGGAGTTCCTGCAGGGCAGCCTCCACCGCGGCCGAAGTCTGATAGGAAGAGAAGGATCCATCCGGACGGAACACTTTTAAAGTAGCTGGATACTGGAGCTGGAAATGTTTCTTCGCTTCGAACAGTTCAGTACAGACTTTACCATAAGCCCTCCGCCACTTAGCAACATCAGCAGAGAAGTCCTCAAAGATCAACAGCTTCTTGTTGTGGAAAGGAAGGGGGGAAGAGCGCTTTCTGTAAGCCCTCAGGAGTTACACTTTGTATTGTAATCCAATAATTTGAAGATAACTTGTCGAGGGTGGGTGTCTTTGGACTGACGAGAATGAAAAGGTGAAGTCTGTAGCTCTCCCACTCGATGGGCCCTCTCCACCCTGCATTTGTGCTTGAGTCCCAGAGCTTTAGGCAGATCACTTTCACAAAAGTCCTGGAGATCAGAAGGAAGGAAGTTATTACAACGTGATCTTTTGTTTTCCAGGTCCAATTTTTCACTTACATAGCAGAGTTCCGTTTCATTTTGGCGAAGTCTGGTAGCAAGTCCACTATTTTCGTCTTCCAGAGCGTTGTTCCGTCTCATCCAGACTGCCTGATTGAGCACCCAGATCCGTTTGTAGCTGTGTTAATGTGGAGCGCATGGTGTTTTCAGGGGTTAACTGGTGTTACAGTAGGAGTAAAAAGCTTAACCAAGGTGGCCGCCAATGTCTGGAGATCCATGGGAGAAGAAAAGGAGACCTCTGAGGCCCCCACCAAGGAGGGGGGGGGGGAGTTGCAGGGGTACAGTAAGCGTACAGGAGGCGTACAGGAGGGTGAACAGCAGCTGGCTGTCAGCAATGTCCATGGCAACCTGTTTGGGCTGTATGCCCTTGGAGGTCGGTGGGTCAGATACAGTAGCAGGCATCTGAGCAGTTATAGAGGGAGGTGCCACTGTTGGGGACCCCACACGTGTGGCCCCTTTACTTAGGTAGCGGTGCATGCAAGAGAAGGCAGGCGAGGCAGAGGGCACACTTTAGCCAGGGGGAGTTATAGTGGAGGAATCCTGGGTCCTCACTACTTATATAGGCTACAATAATCCCCCCTGCACTGCACTGGAGCAGCTGTGGCGCTGTGTGCAGGCAGGGCACGTGACCCAGTTTGGGGAAGAGACTGCTTAGTCTTCTCTGTAGCGTGGCTGTAGCAGGTCAAGGCAGGGTGGTAGCCCCTTATAGGTCCTGGGTAGAGATGAGCGAACTTTTCAAAAATTCGATTCGGCCGATACGCCGAATTTTCCCGAAAAGTTCGTTTCGATCCGAATTTATTTGCGGCGAATCGATGTTAAAAAAGGCTATTTCTAGCCTACATACAGCCTCTATAGGGGAATAGAACACTTTGCTGTGTCGTAAAACGCATATGGAATGTGCTGGGGTAGTGAAATAATACTGTTATTCAGAATAGCATGCAGATTACCGGCATCGCTCTTAGAATCACTGCTGCACAGCAGCACAATGACACAGCCTGGTGGTGGCATCAGTGTCAGGAGACCATATAGTGACTGAATGACATAGTGTGGCAAGAGGAGACCATTTAGTGGCTGAATGGCACAACGTGGAGTTGGCTGATGCACTAGTACACTACACACCAGGGCTTCACAATCCCCCCCAAAAAAACAACACAATATATGAAATTTTTGACAAAGATTTCTCATTGGTAGCACCCGCTATCCAAAAGTTAGAAATTTCCAGACCCAGGCCCCACCTCTGCGGCATCAGTAACCCATATATTGCCTGTAGGACACAGCCTGGAGTTGCTTGATGCAAGAGTACACACCCGGGCTTCACAATCCCCTCCAAAAAACAACAACATTTTAGAAATGTTTTAAAGAAATACCTTTGTGTAAGAACAAGCACATATCCAACAGTTCACAAGACTCTATATTGCACGACGGTGGACCACCCAAAGACATTCTTCTCAAAAATAATAAACCACACAATGTTTGAAATTTTTTTACAAAACTAATTCAATATGTGTGTAAGCGCATCTGTCTCCAAAAGATCAGATCACCAAAGGACTTTTTTTCGCCCAAAATGATGAAGCAGAGTTAATCCCTGTCCGTATTTTTTTTTTATTTTCCTTAAAAAATCACACGCAACAAGCGTTCCGTTGTGTAACCTCCTAAATTAAATTTTATTACTGATAAAATTATCAGTAAATAAAAAAAAAACACTACCCAAGAGTGTTTAATTACCCCATACATTGCACCAGGAGCAGTCAAGAGTAGGCCTCAGCAGTACCCAAGAGGCTTTAATAACCCCCTACCTTTGCACGATCAATTGCAGGATCAAGCAATACCAGGTGTGTTATGCCCTCTGATTTCCGGGGCCGCAGGCGTGCTCCACTGAACGGATTAGCGTGTCTCTATCTTTCATCGACCGGTGCTGGTAACCCGCTAACTCCCAGAAAGGTAAGCTGCCACGAAGCAGGTGGTCTCCCCCGGGCACGTTTGGCTCCAGAATTTCTACTACTGCCACACCACTCTGACTGCCAACCGTGCTACCGCCTTGCTGACTCAAGGGCAACCTGCAACTCTCTTCTCCCGATGATGAACCCCCTTCCCCTGAGATCGAGCAATAACAGGTGTGTTATGCCCTCAGATGTCCGGGGCCGCAGGCGCGCTCCACTGAACGGATTAGGGTGTGTCCATCTTTTTTTGTAGCACCCGCAATCCAAAAATTTTAAATTTCCAGACCCAGGCCCCACCTCTGCGGCATCAGGAACCCATTTATTGCCTGAAGGACAAAGCCTGGAGTTGGCTGATGCACCAGTACACACAGGGCTTCAGATGTAGCTTGTGATGATGGGCATGAGTGTGCAAACCAATTGACGAGGAGAGATGGGTCGACGACACGACCGCTGGGTGTTAACGGGAGCTCAGGCCTATTGCAGCGACTCCTGCTGCCACTCGCCCCAAGTCTGCTGCCAACTCTGCCTGTCGTATGTAGGCCTCTGCACCTTCTCTGTGCACGTCCTGGCACTTCCCTGCCTGACATACTTAGTGCGTTTATGAGGGTATAGAACAGCAGCAGGCGATTACTTACGGCTGTCCTTTCAAAGTATATAGGCCCTAGACAGAATAACAGTTACTAAATAGTATACTCCTTTGTTGTATGTATGCCCTTTGCAATGATGAGCGCACTGTTAAGCGTATTTGTACGCAGGAAAAACTTTTTTTTTTTCTTTAATACACCGGCAGGTGTAGAACGTGTGGTATAACACTTAATTTAGCACGGAGACAGAAAAAAAGGTGGTATATGGTACGCTATTTGCTTGAATGTAGGCCCTTTGCAATGATAAGGCAACTGAAAAAGCGTTTTTTTACGCAGGAAAACCTTTTTTTTTCTTTAATACACCGACAGGTGTATAACGTGTGTGATATAAAACAGAAATACAGGAACTAAATAGTACGCTATTTGCTTGTATTTAGGCCCTTTGCAATGATAAGGCCACTGTTAAGCGTATTTTTACGCAGGAAAACATTTATTTTCTTTAATACACCGGCAGGTGTATAACGTGTGGTATAACACTGAATTTAGCACAGAGACAGAGTAACAGGTGAAAAATGGTAAAAAGGCACTAAAGTCCACACTAATATGACTTATTTCTGAACAGCAGCAGGACCCAACAGTGCAGCACCACCAAAAAAAAAAAAAATCGTGGGATTAAATCCTAAATTGCACTCTGTCACACAATTCTGAGCAGCAGAAGATTTGTGGGAAAAAAAAAAACTCAATGGAGCTGAAAAATGATGAGATAAGATGCTTCAGAAAGTTCAGGCAGCTTGGAGATCTGTATGAGTCAGCTGACAGCTATCTGCCCCTCTCTGCTGCAATGCTCAATAACGTGAATAGGAGGTTTAGCTATCAATGATCCTTCTCAGTGTAACAGCACAGCACTCTGCACTCCTGCCTTTCCCTAATGCTGATGTGACTAGCAGTTGCAGTGTAACGCTGTGGTATGAGCTATTCACACACACACAGTCCCATCCTCTCCATCTGAGTGCATAGATGAAATGAAGTGAGGCAAGATGGCCGCCGATTATATAGGGGCTGTGACATCACAGGGGTCAGTGAACACTGATAGGCTGCATCTCACATGTGGTTCAGGGTCAGCCCGCCTACCTTCATTCCCGCCGCTGTTTCCCACCCTCCCATAATCCCCTGCCCCATGTACTCACATGTGGATCCGCCATCTTAGCTCTACAATAGCCTGGAATGCTGTAAAATAGAGTTTAATGAAGCGATTTGTGCGATAGAATCGCGGCGATATTCGTATTCGTTACGAATCGATAATGCATAGTGCATTCTTATAGTCGTTTTTCTTGTCAACTTTGGAGGTATGCTTTAAGTATTCCTGAAACATATTCAACTCTTAACTCATATATATCAGAACTCAAAGCATCAATAGGAATGGATGTATTGAGATCTGTTGCATGTGAAATAATATAAGTGTGTAGGTGCACTACTGTGGTAGATGTACAATGACATTGGCTAACCCTCAAAACTGATATAAAATTGAGACATTAACCAGTATAGCCTTATATAAAGGACCTGAGCCCGCACACCAACGCCAAGGTTTCTCGCGTGGTGTGGGACCTAGCACTAAACCTACCTGTGCCATATAAGAAAAAACAGGGGCCAGTGGGCAATTACAGTAGCATTAGGTCTGACTCACAGCCTTATCTCAGGTTACCTGCAGTGTGATACAATACACACATACAATGGGAGGGGCGAGACAGGCTATAAGCCCCACCCAAGAAGGCTGATAAGTTGCCGGCCTCACAGGTGAACTTTAATTCTACCTACAGTGATGATATAGGCGCATTAGTATATAATTTGGACAAATACAATTAGGGTGCATGCACACCACGTTTTTGCAATACAGTTCCCGTATCAGATTTTTGATGAAAAACGGATTCCTTAAAACCTGACTAAACTTTATCAAAAATTGTGTACAAATTTTAACCCATATACAGTTGAAAACCGTATACGGTTTGAAAAATTATGTCTGGTTGCGTCCGTTTAAGAAAAAAATTTATACATTTTTTACTTTTCACTCCCTTTTGAATAAAGTTTCACTTGTTTGATTGAAATTCCAAGAAAAAAAACTGTGCAAAGTCAAAAACCGAATGGTGAAAACCGGATGGAACCATACACACTTACAGTTCTGTACTGTTCCCATTGACTCCCGTGTTAAAAAAAAAAACTATATACGGTTTAATACAGTTTTTCACCCGTGCCAAAAAACGTGGTAGACTACGGTTTTGGGTACAGGTAAAAAACTTGACAAAACCGTATGAGTTGCAAAACGGACTAAAGCGAATGATGCCTTTGACATACGGTTTACAATGTTAAGTCAATGCATACGGTTTTCTACACAGTTCCATACGGTTTTTAACTTTAAACCGTATACGGGATCTGTATAGCAAAAATGTGGTGTGCATGCAACCTTACATGGTCTCAGATGGCAGGAGGTGCACAACCCCAAATGCGGATGTGCATTAGTTGGGGGCAGATCCTGCACTTGTCATCAACTTGCAGTTTTCGCATTCATAACGTCACGCCACGCCCCCTCCATTCATGTTTATGGGAGGGGGCGAGGCGGCTAGGACATAGCCATCATGCCTCCTCTCATAGAGGTGAATGGAGGGGGCGTGGCCACCGACATCGCCAGTCATTGGGCATGGAGCAGAGTTCACTCCATGCACTGATTGACTGGGGTGCCCAGCGGTGGGCCCCCCGAAATATAACATCTTATCCCCTATCCTTTGGATAGGGGATAAGATTTTAGCAACGGAGTATCCCTTTAATGAACTGGCAATCTACTCTGATTTGTTTGTGACAACAATGAATTTGCTTCCTATACCAAACTCTTTAATAAAAAAAAGGCATCCCTAATCATTAGAGGTTCCCAGTCGAGTTGATTGTCATCTAAAGTGGGCTCCAACATGTCTGAATGCAGCCAAGGAATTATATCAGTCTTGGGATCTTCTGCCTTCCTTGGATATAACACCACCTAGCAAAGAAGATGTCAGACCATCCTTTATAACTCCGCTCTGGTCAAAGGCAGACACAGACTGGGTGACTAATTCTGATTTCCATGTGTAAGCTTGTCTATTACTTGGAATGTTGCCTATATTATGGTTTCCTGCTTGTTTTTCTTATTTTGTCTATTTCTTCTGGTTAGACTCCTTTTCCCCCTGTTTTCCCTGAAATAAGGAATTGTTACTGTTACACTTTTGCTCTTATATGTAGGTGAGCTATATGTTGATACTTGTTTTATTGCCAGCTCTATACCACTTCCTCCCATCAGAGATCATTTATTCTGTTTGCTAATAATCCATCTTACTATAGATGATTATTCAGATTGTTTAACTCAATGTTCGTGGATTATACTCTCAGATTATTTTATAAACCTATTTGTTGTTATAATATGTTCCTGACCTGTCAGTGAATCTATACACCTACTCCAAAAAAACATCCTGCAAGGAACTAGCACTGCAAGGTACCATACAATTATAACAGTGTCTCTGATTAGTTGATCAACACCCAAAAGGAAAAGACACTATCCATACTAATATACAGAAAACAAGGTAAATCTTCTTAAAAAGAAAATAAAAAGAATTATAATAAAATATTAAAAAGGTTATGGCATAATAGAAGATCCCTATGGGGAACACGCACCATGGAAGGCTACCAAATAATATACATGGGAGATAATGAAGTGACCCCCATCCGGGTGTATATACATGTAAAAGGGATAGGCTGTACAGAAATATACTAGCAATTAAAGGACAAGTCTCACAGTAAACAATTGTTCAGCTTTTAGTGCAGAAGGTAAAGTTATATAGGTTTGTAAATCACTTCCATTACCAGTGCTGCTTAGAAACAAGCTTTATCTGCATTCTTCTGTCTGACAGGAAATTCAGCTGTTCCAGGTTTTCATGACTTTCGACCCCCTATTCAGGCTGTTATCAGCAGCATCCAGGGGCCGTGACGTGACAATTACCCAGAAAACCCCTGTGCTGCAGAGAGCTCCCTGAGTTCGGGCTAAGCCCCTCCCATCTGATGAATATTCACACTGTCCTCCCTCTGTTCTGCAGTGATTGGCTGAGCAGCACTGCCTATATGTCGGCTGATTCAGATCATAGTTCTCTCCCCTCTCCTTGCTAATGTTTTTACACTGATAACGGAGGAGAGGGGGGAGGGGAGGGAGCTGCCAGCGTAGACCTGTCAAACTGAGAATGGAGGGGAGGGAGAGTAGAATTGTCACACTGAGCACTGGGGAGAGAGGAGTGCAGGGCAGAGGAGGGGGGGAGGTGATTGTAGCACTGTAAAGCTGTTTCATTGAGAGGAGGAGGGGGAGGGAGTGATTTTACAGTGTAAAACTGCAGCTTAAAACTACTGCACCCTGCTGTATAGGGCTATGATTGGAGCTCAGTGTTATGTGGGAGTGACTAACATAAGTTAGGGGAGGTAACAAGTTCTCTGCTCAGGCAGCTGAGGGCAGGAAATGTGAGCAGTGCATGCAGGGAAATGTAGTCTTTGAGATCACAGGCATAGCCACCATAACCAGGAAGTAACTGGAATTTATGAGCTGAATAGCCGGTGAATGGGGGGCGGAAAAAAAATCACAAACATGTCAGAGAGGTGGTAGGTGAATATACTATGGAATGGCTAGGTATTTTTTTTTTCTTTGCTGCATGGGATATCTTCTTTAAATACCAACATATGTAAACATAAACACTCAGGATAACTATATAGATGTAAATCCCGTATTGCACAATGCCCAGGGAGAAAAAGTATGACCGCACCACGGAACAAAATAAAGTATGCAATTATGAGAGTGATAAAAGGGTGAAAGAGTAGAGAGTCCCAGGAACCGGGATTAAACCATGGCGTTCTGTATTAGGGTAAGATGTCTGCTGTATGCCCTTGTGATGTGAGATGGGTGATTTATATTTGAGTCATATTTTCCAGGACCTTGGTGATTGCTGAACATTGGTGTATGGTTTAATCCCGATTCCTGGGACTCTCTACTCTTTCACCCTTTTATCACTCTCATAATTGCATACTTTATTTTGTTCCGTGATGCGGTCATACTTTTTCTCCCTGGGCATTGTGCAATACGGGATGTACATCTATATAGTTATCCTGAGTGTATATGTTTACATATGTTGGTATTTAATTGCTAGTATATTTCTGTACAGCCTATACCTTTTACATGTATATACACCCGGATGGGGGTCACTTCATTATCTCCCATTTCTTATTGATGTTCTGTAGCCCAGATTTGCTTCTGTCCCTCATCCAGATGCCTTAGTAGTCTGTCCAGTGTCGTTCCTTGTAAATTCTGTTTTTAAAAATCAGTCACTATTAATAAAGACTATATATACTTTTTCACTATTTTATGTCTCTGTGTAATTTTCTTGGGTATTACTTGTATTTCTCTGTATACCAGAGACAAGGTTGGACCATAGGTCAGTATTTTGTGCCCCTCTTTTTTGGTTATCAAATAATATACATATAGATATAATCAACTGGACCCACTCACATATAGTCAGTAGTGACTGGATATCAGTATATGGTATAGATACAAGTACAGATACAGAGGGGAAAAGTTAGTAACAACTATAACCAGTACCCATCATATAATAAGCCTTACCAAGGAGTGTGCTAAACCCCTACATATGTTTTGATCCGTCGTGCTTCCTCTGGGGAGTGAATAGAGATGAGCGGACTTTTGAAATATTCGATTCGGCCGAATTTTACGAAAAAATTTGGTTTGATCCAAATTTCTTAACGGCGAATCACTATTAAAAATGGCTATTTCAAGGCTACAGAGAACCTCAATAGGGTAGAACACTTTGCCTTGCTGTAAAACGCATAGGGTGTGTGCTGGGTAAGTGAAAAAATACTGTTATTCAGTATGACATGTAGATTCATTTGGAAATGTCCTTTATGCCATGAGATTGTAGTGACAAGAGTTACCTTCCATTCTGGACTTCTTACCTGGCTTTTATGGATCAAAATAATTTAATTAAACTCTATTAAATTCTATTGCAAAATGTACAAGTCACTTTTCAGAAATTATAAAAGTCTTTAACCCCTTCCCGACCTATGACATACCTGTACGTCATGGGTGGCAAGGTGTTCCCGACCCATGACAAACAGGTACGTCATGGACATTACTGCCGCTACTCGCGGCATCCCGCAACGCCCGGAAAGATGGTGGCTATCACTGATAGCCAGCCATCTTACCGTGCGACCACGGGGGGTTTCGTCCCCCACCCCCCCAGCGATCGCTGCTATCAGCTAATCAAATCTGACTAGCTGATAGCAGCGCGGTGTGTGAGTCCCGATCACGGGGATCGGGACACACACCGCTCTGCTAAGTGTCCATGACCCGTCCCCCGGCGTCACTTACCCGTCGGAGCGGTGTCCCGAGCGGTCCCGGCGTCCTCCGTGCGGTCCTGGCGTCCTCCGTGCGGTCCCGGCGGCGCTGCGTCCCGGAGGTGAGTTTGCAGCAGCAGTGCGGCATCTTCATTGGCAGCAGTGAGATCGCCGTAAAGCGATCTCACTGCTGCCTCTGAGAGTTTCAAAACTGCAACTCCCAGCATGCCCAGACAGCCTTTGGCTTTCTGGGCATGCTGGGAGTTGTAGTTTTGCAACATCTGGAGGTCCACAGTTTGGAGACCACTGTATAATGGTCTCCAATCTGTGCTCTTCCAGATGTTGCAAAACTACAAATCTCAGCATGCTCAGTCTGTCCAGGCATGCTGGGAGTTGTAGTTCTCTAACATCTGGAAGAGCACAGATTGGAGACCATTATACAGTGGTCTCCAAACTGTGGACCTCCAGATGTTGCAAAACTACAACTCCCAGCATGCCCAGACTGCCCAAGCATGCTGGAAGTTGTAGTTCGGCAACATCTGATCCTTCAGATATTGCCGAACTACAACTTCCAGCATGCCTTGGCAGTCTGGGCATGCTGGGAGTTGTAGTTTTGCAACAACTGGAGGCACACTAGTTGGGAAACATTGTCCGTTTCCTACCTCAGTGCCTCCAGCTGTTGCAATTGTTGCAAAACTATAACTCCCAGCATGCACTGACAGACCATGCATGCTGGGAGTTGTAGTTTTGCAACAGCTGGAGGCACACTGGTTTGGAAACACTAAGTTTGGTTGCAAAACATTGAAAGTTTATTACTTAACTTAGTGTTTCCAAACCAGTGTTCCTCCAGCTGTTGCAAAACTACAACTCCCAGCATGCACGGACAGCCAAAGGGCATGCTCGGAGTTTGCAACAGCTGGATGTTTGCCCCCTCCCCCCAATGTGAATGTACAGGGTACACTCACATGGGCGGAGGTTTACAGTGAGTGCTGCAAGTTTGAGATGGCGCAAATTTTGCGCTGCAGCTCAAACTTCCAGCGGCAAACTTGCTGTGAACCTCTGCCCATGTGACTGTACCCTAAAAACACTACACTACACTGACACTAACCTAAAATAAAAAGAAAAAACACTACATATACACATACCCCTACACAGCCCCCCTCCCCCCAAAAAATGAAAAACGTCTGGTACGCTACTGTTTCCAAAACGGAGCCTCCAGCTGTTGCAAAATAATAACTCCCAGTATTGCCGGACAGCCATTGACTGTCAAGGCATGCTGGGAGTTTTGCAACAGCTGGAGGCACCCTGTTTGGGAATCACTGGCGTAGAATACCCCTATGTCCACCCCTATGCAAATCCCTAATTCAGGCCTGAAATGCGCATGGCGCTCTCTCACTTTGGAGCCCTGTCGTATTTCAGGGCAACAGTTTTGGGACACATATGGGGTATCGTCGTACTCGGGAGAAATTGCCTTACAAATTTTGGGGGGCTTTTTCTTCTTTAACCCCTTATGAAAAGGTGAAGTTGGGGTCTACACCAGCATGTTAGTGTAAAAAAATTAATTTTTTTACACTAACATGCTGGTGTTGCCCTATACTTTTCATTTTCACAAGAGGTAAAAGGGAAAAAAGACCCTCTAAATTTGTAACACAATTTCTCCTGAGTACGGAGATACCCCATATGTGGGCGCAAAGTGCTCTGGGGGCGCACAACAAGGCCCAGAAGGGAGAGTGCACCATGTACATTTGAGGCGATTTGCACAGGGGTGGCTGATTGTTACAGCAGTTCTGACAAACGCAAAACAATAAATATCCACATGTGACCCCATTTTGGAAACTACACCCCTCACGGAATGTAATAAGGGGTGCAGTGAGCATTTACACCCCACTGGTGTATGACAGATTTTTGGAACAGTGGTCTGTGAAAATGAAAAATAAAATTTTTGATTTGCACAGTCCACTGTTTCAAATATCTGTCAAATGCCAGTGGGGTGTAAATGCTCACTGCACCCCTTATTAAATTCCATGAGGGGTATAGTTTCCAAAATGGGGTCACATGTGGGGGGGGTCCACTGTTCTGGCACCATAGGGGCTTCCTAAATGGGACATGCCCCCCAAAAACCCTTTCAGAAAAACTCACTCTCCAAAATCCCATTGTCGCTCCTTCCCTTCTGAGCCCTCTACTGCGCCCGCCGAACACTTTACATACGCATATGAGGTATTTCCTTACTCAAGAGAAATTGGGTTACCAATTTTAGGGTGATTTCTCTCCTTTTACCCCTTGTAAAAATTCAAAAATTGGGTCTACAAGAAAATGCGAGTGTAAAAAATGAAGATTTAGAATTTTCTCCTTCACTTTGCTGCTATTCCTGTGAAACACCTAAAGGGTTAAAACACTTACTGAATGTCATTTTGAATACTTTGGGGGGTGCAGTTTTTATAATGGGGTCATTTATGGGGTATTTCTAATATGAAGATCCTTAAAATCCACTTCCAACCTGAACTGGGCCCTGAAAAATTACGATTTTGAAAATCTTGAGAAAAATTGGAAAATTGCTGCGGAACTTTGAAGCCCTCTGGTGTCTTCCAAAAGTAAAAACTTGTCAATTTTTTAATGCAAACACAAAGTACACATATTGTATATGTGAATCAATATGTAATTTATTTGGAATATCCATTTTCCTTTCAAGCAGAGACTTTCAAAGTTAGAAAAATGCTAAATTTTCAAAATTTTCATGAAATTTTTAGATTTTTTACCAAGAAAGGATGCAAATATCTGTGAAATTTTACCGATAACATAAAGTAGAATATGTCACGAAAAAACAATCTCGGAACCAGAATGATAAGTAAAAGCATCCCAGAGTTATTAATGTTTAAAGTGACAGTGGTCAGATTTTCAAAAAATGCCCAGGTCATGAAGGTGAAAATGGGCTGGGTCATGAAGGGGTTAAACAAAGTCTGCAAACTACAAGATGATCAGATAAATGCTAAACATTGTTACATGCACATTATAGACAGAGCTGTAGTTAGCTCTTTTTGCTCCATCTGGCATAGAACATCATGGAACCTGCAACACAAACATATTATTAGGCTCTGCACTTTTCCAGCACTATCCTTCCCTTTTCCCTACAAATGACTCCAGCCTCCTCCAAACACAATGCCACCAAGCCATAGCAACCAATCATCTTGCTACTTTCACTTTTAACAAGGCCTTTGCAAAATGAAATAGGAAATTTGATTGGTTGCTATGGGCAACTGGAAAACTTTTCCTTTTCAAAGTTTTTGATAAATCTCCCCCAATGCCTCCAGCCCCCCCCCCCCCCCAAGCACACACAATGCCTCCGGCATTACCCCACACAGTGACAGAGAGGTGTACATGGGAGACAATGGTGTAGAGGGGCATACAGGAGTGACAGAGGGGTGTAGAGGGGGTGACAGAGAGGTGTACGGGGTAACTGTGGGGTGTACAGGGGTGACAGAGGGGTTTAGAGGGGTGACAGAAGGGTGTACAGGATAACAGAGGGGTGTCCAGGGGTTACAGAGCGGTTACGGGGTGACAAAGAGGTGTAGAGGAGTGAAAGAAGGGTGGGTGTGCATTACTTGAAGCCTAGTAGGCCTCTGTCAGTGCTGCCCCTGCTCCTTCCCTCCATCCACATAATTCTGCTGAGGGACCAGGGAGAAGCCAAAGTCCAGAGCTGCTCCACAGGAGAGGGAGGATACACGAGGATTGGAGCTGCAGCGTCACCCGTCCCAGCACTGCACAAAGACTTCACTCTTGCCTGGCCTGCACACCTGTGACTCACAGGTACGCAGGCCTGGGCAGAAAAATCTAATAATGTTAGCGCCATATTTACTGGGACTCTGGTTAGGAATCAATGCCTCAGTGTAATGTGTGCTGGACCCCCCTTGCACCCCCTTGCAACAGCGAACCTGAGGCGATCACCTCACTCACCTCATCGAAGCTACAGCCCTGATTACAGAACATGCAAGTGCAAAAAACACTAAAATTGGTGATAAAAGTGATATAAAAAAAGAGGTGGTATTATATGTGACAAGGTCATCAAGGATGGATTTAAAAGGGGGCAGTTTAAGTTGTAGAAATTTCTGCAACAGTCCGTTCCATAAACCTGAGTGAGGGGAAATCTGAGGACAATGTGCTCCAGTATGCTTAAAACAGTATTTGTTTACAACACCAGCAGGTGTGTACTTTTGGCTTGCCTTTCACAGTAACTAGGCCTTTAAAGAGGCACTGTCATTGTTGAAAACTTTTTACATGTTGCAGAACTAATCATATGATGGCTTTTTGCAATATAAATTTAAAAAATCTAAAAATAGTCACCACTAGGGGTCGTCTGTCTTTATCCAGACAGACTAGTGTTGATTTTGCAGCATACCAGATACTGGCCGTAAAGCGCGCTGGTATCCAATATAGGAGATTTCAGCTGTATGCATACAGCTTATGCACGGGCACGCACTGCCTGTGAAGGAGTGCAGGGAGCACGCGCAAACACAGGCAGTGTGGGATACAGGCAGATCCCCCCACCCCCCGGTTCTCAGCTGCGCCAGATCCTGTGTCCCAATACCCCCCTCTCAGCTGCACCAGACCCTTTTCCTCACCCCCCCCTTCAGTTGTGCCGGATCCCGTCCATCCACATACACCCCCGGTTCTCAGCTGCGCCAGTCCCTTTTCCTCCTATCCCCCCAGCTGTGCCAGATCCTGTTCCTGTCCCCCCCCCCCAATCCATTACCTCCTCCGTCCCGGTCTTTGGCAGCGCCGGCGGCCGGCCAATGCAAGAGGATGCCGGAGAGATGAAGCACCGTGCAGGACAGGGGAGTGTGTGTATGTATGCATGTGTCTGTCTGTCTGTGTGTATGTATGTGTCTGTATGTGTGTGTATGTATGTGTGTGTCTGTACATGTGTATGTATGTGTGTATGTATGTATGTATGTGTGTGTATGTGTCTGTATGTATGTGTGTGTGTCTGTGTGTGTCTGTGTGTCTGTATGTGTGTGTCTCTGTGTGTGTTAGGGAGTTGGGGGAACTGCAACCTAATGTGGGGGAACTGCAACCTAATGTGGGGAACTGTTACCTAATGTGGGGGAACATACTGCCACCTAATGTGGGGGAACTGCAACCTTATGTGGGAGAACTGCAACCTAATGTGGGGGAACTGCAGCCTAATGTGGGAGAATTGCAACCTAATGTGGGGGAACTGCAACCTAATGTGGGGGAAACTATGCTAATGTGGGGGAACTGCTACCTAATGTGGGTAAACTGTGCTACTGTGGGGGAACTCTGATGCCTCTAGCTGCTGTGGGGAACTTCGATGCCTCTACCTGCTGTGGGGGAACTCCGATGCCTCTACCTACTGCAGGGGAACTCTGATGCCTGTACCTGCTGTAGGGAACTCTGATATCTGTAGCTGCTGTGGGGGAACTCCAATGCCTGTAGCTATTGTGGGGGAACTCTGATGCCTATAGCTACTCTGGGGGAACTCTGAGGCCTGTAGTTATTGTGGGGGAACTCTGATGCCTGTAGCTACTGTGGGGGAACTCTGATGCCTGTAGCTATTGTGGGGAAACTCTGATTCCTGTAGCTGCTGTGGGGGAACTCAGGTGCCTGCGCATACTGTAGGGGAACTCCCATGCCTGTAGCTGCTGTGCTTTGCTGTGGGGACCTCTGATGCCTGTAGCCACTGTGGGGGGAACTCTGATGCCTGTAGCTATTGTGGGGGAACTCTGATGCCTGTAGCTATTGTGGGGAAACTCTGATGCCTGTAGCTGCTGCTGGGGAACTCAGGTGCCTGTACTTTACTATGGGGAACTCCAATGCTTGTAGCTACTGTGGGGGAACTCAGGTGCCTGCGCATACTGTGGGGGAACTCTGATGCCTGTAGCTGCTGTGGGGAACTCAGGTGCCTGCGCATACTGTGGGGGAACTCTGATGCCTGTAGCTGCTATGAGGGAACTCTGCCTGTGCTTTACTGTGGGGAACTCCAATGCCTGTAGCTATTGTGGGGGAACTCTGATGCCTGTAGCTATTGTGTGGGAACTCTGATGCCTGTAGCTATTGTGGGGGAACTCTGATGCCTGTAGCTATTGTGTGGGAACTCTGATGCCTGTAGCTATTGTGGGGGAACTCTGATTCCTGTTGCTGCTGTGGGGGAACTCAGGTGCCTGCACATACTGTGGGGGAACTCTGATGCCTGTAGCTGCTGTGGGGGAACTCGGGTACCTGCGCATACTGTGGGAAAACTCCGATGCCTGTAGCTGCTGTGGGGGAACTCATATGCCTGTGCTTTACTGTGGGGAACTCCAATGCCTGTAGCTAGTGTGGGAGAACTCCAATGCTTGTAGCTACTGTGGGGGAACTCTGATGCGTGTAGCTATTGTGGGGAAACTCTGATGCCTGTAGCTGCTGTGGGGGAACTCAGGTGCCTGTTCCTATGGTGGGGGAACTCCGGTGCCTGTAGCTACTGTGAGGGAACACGGGTGCCTGAAGCTACTGTGGGGGAACTCCGGTGCCTGTCCCTATTGTTGGGGAACTTCGGTGCTAGCCAGTGACCGCTATGTTCATTAGCATCCAACTTTACTAGGAAAAGATAAAACAGTTAGAAAATGTATTCATAAAAATACTGTACTTTTATCTATAAAATCCTTGCACTAATTTTATAAAGATCTATTCTTATATTTATACATTTTATCCTGTTATGAACTCGCTATAATGTTTTAGGAATACTGCAGGCAAGCTCCAAGCATCTTCCTCTGTGTAACATGTACAACATGAAACCAGAGAGGAAAGGGTTACAGAGTAGAGTTGGCTGACAGCTCATGGTGGCTCCACTCAGAGTAGACACAGTGAGGAAGACAGACTGACACGCCCCCTCTAGCCAGCGCAATGAAAAAGTAACTGAGCAACAGATAAATGCTTATATCTCTGGAAATAAAGATCCTAAAGACGTAAAACATATATGTACATGATCAGGATTAGGGACCGGGTAACATATCACTTTTTTTTTTTTAACTATGATAGGTACGCTTTAAGACTTTAACAGGAACAAAATAGTACATCACTTAGATGTACGTATGGGGTATGCACTTATGAGGGGAGGAAAATGTGCTACAGTACGCTTAAAGCATTTGTCTACAACACCAGCAGTATATACCAGTGCTGCAGCACACAGTCGCTGTGTACTACACCGAAAATTGCACTTTCTCTCTCTATCTCACTCCCTTCCCTATTAGTGCTTCTAGGGAGGATTTGTGCTTGAGCTGAATCGCTGCTGTTCTGTGCAACACACTGCTATCTGTCCCTCTCTGTAATAGAACGCTATAGTGACTGGGAGGTGAATCGCTGCAGTAACAATGCTTTTCTGTGCAACACACACTGCGCTCTGTGCAACAGAACGCTGATGTGACTAGTAGGTGAATCATTGCTGGAAAAAAGCTTTTCTGGCCAACACACAGCGCTGTCTGTCCCTATCTATCTCTATGTAATGAAAGGCTGAAGTGACTGGCTGCAATATGGCTGCCGATTATACAGGTCTGTGATATCAAAGGGGTGACTGGCTGCTGATAGGCTGCATGCTGCATGTGAAAAAAAAACGCTAAACTTTTTTTTCTCGCGTCATGTACGAATTTCAGGAAAAATTGGCTTCATTGGACTCCATTTAGTGCGGTCCAGGCTCCAAAATGTATAAAAGAGCCATTTAATTGGAAAAATATTTATTTTGTAATTAATTTTGTGATACTTTTTATTAATAATGAATTTTAATTATGTGTTTAGCCACTTAAATATTCAGTCCATTTTCACCTTAAGAACTCAAAACAATCTTTGTTTTTGCACTTTAGTTTTTTCATCCTCGCCTTCTAAAAATCATTACGCGTTCAATTTTCTACCTACAGACCCATATAAGAGCTTGTTTTTTTGCGTCACCAATTGTACTTTATTAATTGACATTAATTGACATTAATTTATTAATTGACATTAATTATTTTATAACATAGTCTGCAACAAACTATATACCGTATATACTCGAGTATAAGCCGACCCGAGTATAAGCCGAGACCCCTAATTTCAACCCAAAATCCCAGGAAAAGTTATTGACTCGAGTATAAGCCTAGGGTGGGAAATACCTCATCCCCCCATGTAATCATCCAGACCCGTCATTAACATCCTCATCATCATCCCCTTGTCATCATCCCACACATCCCCCCTTCATCATCCCCTTATCATCCCACACATCCCCCCTTCATCATCCCCTTGTCATCATCCCACACATCCCCCCTTCATCATCCCCTTATCATCCCACACATCCCCCCTTCATCATCCCCTTATCATCCCACACATCCCCCCTTCATCATCCCCTTGTAATCATCCCACACCCCCCCTTCATCATCCCCACCCCCCTTCATCATCCCCACACCCCCCCCTTCATCATCCTCTTCTCATCATTCGCCCTCAGTGGTCTTCAACCTGCGGACCTCCAGAGGTTTCAAAACTACAACTCCCAGCAAGCCCGGGCAGCCATCGGCTGTCCGGGCTTGCTGGGAGTTGTAGTTTTGAAACCTCCGGAGGTCCGCAGGTTGAAGACCACTGCGGCCTTCAACATCATCCAGCCCCCTCTCACCCCCTTTAGTTCTGAGTACTCACCTCCGCTCGGCGCTGGTCCGGTCCTGCAGGGCTGTCCGGAGAGGAGGTGGTCCGGTGAGGAGGTGGTCCGGGCTGCTATCTTCACTGGGGGCGCCTCTTCTCCGCGCTTCCGGCCCGGAATAGAGGCGTTGCCTTGACAATGACGCAGAAGTACGTTGGCAATGAACGCACCTCTGCGTCGTTGTCACGGCAACGTGACTATTCTGAGGCCGGGCCCGAAGCGCTTAGAAGAGGCGCCCCCGGTGAAGATAGCAGCCCGGAACCACTATCCCACCGGACCACCTCCTCTCCAGACAGTCCTGCAGCACCGGACCAGCGCCGAGCGGAGGTGAGTATTCAGAACTAAAGGGGGGTGAGAGGGGGCTGGATGATGTTGAAGGCCGCAGTGGTCTTCAACCTGCGGACCTCCGGAGGTTTCAAAACTACAACTCCCAGCAAGCCCGGACAGCCGATGGCTGCCCGGGCTTGCTGGGAGATGTAGTTTTGAAACCTCTGGAAGTCCGCAGGTTGAAGACCACTGCGGGTGGGGGAGTTCACTCGAGTATAAGCCGAGGGGGGGTGTTTTCAGCACGAAAAATCGTGCTGAAAAACTCGGCTTATACTCGAGTATATACGGTATATATATATATATATATATATATATATATATATATATATATATATATATATATATATATATATATATGTATATATATATATATATATATATATATATATATATATGTAAACCAATAGAAAAATTGCAGCACTACTTATCCAACATAGGTAAGGGGGGATGCCAGCGTTAAAAGACCCAATCACAGTCCATATTCCAATAGAAAACCAGTAGAACACAGCACTCCAAAGTAAACTTGTGAATTTATTCTCTCATAGCAGCATACAATGTTTCAACTCCTCCTGGAGTCTTTTTCAAGCATGTGACACACACAGTTTAGGAGGGTATATAAACCCATACATTTCATTAGTGCAAATAACAGTTAATCACAAATCCATTATGAAAACATCATCAAAAAAATCATTACCAAAGTGCAAAATTCATATATATGTAAAGTGCAATATATGACATATAATAATAAAGTGCTTGTGTGATAAATAGGGACTGTGGATTAAAATCAATGCTTGAAAATACATATTTCATATATAATTACATCACCTATATCATACATAATTCTTACACCTGTAAACAACTTATTACATACTTTTAGCAGCAGCGAGGAGGCATGCACGCTCTGTAAAGATGGCGCAGGTGGCGTGGGTGAACAGCGCTATGCGCCTGCGCCAAGGCGCATATCAATCTAAGAAATCACATGAGTAATCATGTGATCGGTCGTCCTGGCAACGCTGATGCTATAGCTATACGGCGTGTAGGAAGTCTCGATCTAAAAACTTAAGATGCCGTGTATCATTAGTACGATCAACCCCGCGGTAAAATGTGCTGTAAAAACAGATGGCAGTTTTTGGTAATCTGCCACTGCAGTTTTTGAGCCAAGGACAGAAATGTATTCAAAAGGAATAGGGCATATAAATGAAGGACTTATACTTCTCTTCCCTTTGGCTCAAAAACTGCAGTGGCAGTATTCCAAAAACTGCCAGAAAAAAAACAAGTGGAAACTTAGCCTTGTTGATGTTTTTACAAAAAAAAAGTGGAAAGCTTACCCTAAAAGAGTAATATGAGTAAGAGAGTAAGATCTTTAAAAAAATAAAATAAAAAATGGGGGCATTAATGTCTGCAACTTTTCAGGTGTGGGGGTGTTTTATTGTAAATAAAAAAAAAAATCCTGGTGTCTGTGTGTTTTTTTTTACAATCACTTTATAGGCTTAGTAATAGAAGCTAAACTGTCTTTTTAGCATGAAACAGTAATACAACCATTGGAGTGTTAGATTGATTAGCGAAAACGTTTAGTACCATCTCTGACATGATGACCCTGGACAGAGCCAACCTGACCTGATTTTAATTATGGTAGCTTAAATTTTGGAACAGAATTTTATATCACAGTTCAACAACAAGATGGCTTTGAAATTACTACTTTGGTCAGGACTTGGTTTACCAGGCTTGGGTAGTGTTGTGATAATGGCGCTCAGCATTTCTAGAGATGTTATTATAATGTAGATTTTATCATTGAACATATGGGTAAGAGTAAAGCAATGGATGTCTAAAAATATTCTATAGTATTAATTTAGGAGTCCATCCAGACCAGGGGATTTATGTAATTCATTTTTAAAGGAAAACTGTCAGCCTGCTCACCCACACTAAACCCAATACACTTGGTTATTGTGAGGGTTAACAGGAGTCCAAAAAAATATCCCTTACTTAAATATGTCCAGTAGGTCCTGAGATATGTCCCCAAGAAGATCCTCTGCTAAATTCAGTAAATTGTGTGCAGGGGGCAGGGCTCTGCTCGCTCAATTTGCATATTCATTGTATGTGACCCCACATCCTAGTGAAGTATAAGTATTAACCATTAGATACACTTTAGATTCAGAAATAAGATCATTGAGATATTCTAGTTGAGATTCTTCCTCTGAATTATTTGCAAGGTTATACAGCTAACCATAATAATATGTAAATTCATTAACTATTTGTTGAGGGCCATATGCATTATAGCCTTTTTTGGAAATTGACACAAAAGGGGTCATGTATCAAGGTCTGTGTGCCAGGTCAATTGCTGCACTTTTGTGGTCTGGGCTGTCACACATGTGGACGCTGCATGTATGATGTGAGTTATCCAAAAAGTTGAACAAAGGCACAGATAGCAACCTAGGCCACTTGTAACTACTCTCACAGAAAAGGAGGCAATCTAGGTGAATTTTAGCAAAAAAATTACAATCTTTATTTCACAGTAGGTTAAAAGTACATACACGTTAAAATCACGAGAGGCAAGATATGGTGGTCAGAAAAAACACACACTGAAAAGCAGAGTGAGATTGTTCCAAATGTTCAATTTAAGAATAAATGCAAATAAATAGACAATTATAATTCTATCTGTATATCCAATAATATCCTCCAACATGCAATGGAATAACTAACTAAAGACAGTTAGTAAAAATGTAAATGGATGGAGGTAATAGTATATCAGATGATGTAATCAGAGTGAATAATAGAATAGGGGAGACTGAAAATGAAAGCAAAGCAAATATGAAAACAATACCAGTCATGCACCCTATGGAGGAACATCTCACCTACCCCGAACGCGTTTTCGCTGTTCGCTTCGTCTGGGGGCGTGACTCTGCTTTTCAATGTGTGTTTTTTCTGACCACCATATCTTGCCTCTCGTGATTTTAACGTGTATGTACTTTTAACCTACTGTGAAATAAAGATTGTAATGTATGATGTGACTTGAGCTAGTACAGACAGGCAGTTAATGAATATCTGTGCTGCATGCAACAGTGAGGCATGTTATGTTCATGGTTTTATCAGTGCACAAAAGTTCGCTTGATGTATCATGTGTGACTTCAGCAAAAATCTGTCACTTTTGCACTGAGGCCATTCCATCCGGGACCACACACATCTATCCGTGACATGCTGGCTTCAGCTGTGTGTGGTATGTATTACTCTATGGGTACGTAGTGCATTATACACAACAGTTGACTCTGAATCTGCTTTATTTAGTGGGGCAAAGCTGGGAGCTTCTAACACTTCTATGGCAAGAGTCACCAAGGAAAGAAAAAACAAAAAGACACGCGCTCCTAGTGAAATATGTAATTTACACCAATAAAATACGTACAGTATAGGTACACTCACCCTGTCAAGTTGTGCTAAGAGCACAGCGTCTATAAGCATATGGATTAGTGAAAGATGCTGCAGCTACATTCCTCCCGATCCCAGAAGCAACTGGTCCAGTATGATAGATAAAGAGAGTAAACAACAGAAAATCGGAACTGGTGTAGCGCTGGCTCCGGTCCAAGATAAAATGACTTGTGGCATCAAAAAAGTATATAACTGTAAACTATTTATTCAAATCACACATCAACACGTTTCTGGCCTGGATTGGGCCCTTCCTTAGTATTAAAGTGCATGATGAAGTGCATGATGGCAAGAGTCAGACTAAATTGATTTGGTTCTAGCACTCTGGGCAGAGATGGTTGCTTTTAGGAGACTAACTTAGGTGAGTCATGTGACTAATGTTCCATGCATCCTTATCCTTACATAGATAGTTTACCAGTGGGGTGGTAAAGAGTAAAAAGGTGACCCTTTCAAAGCCATTATACCTCAGTGTATACATTGTCATTTACCTCACAATAGTGACACTTCGTATTCCAGGGGATATTCCAGGCCAAAACCTTTTTTAATATATCAACTGGCTCCGGAAAGTTAAACAGATTTGTAAATTACTTCTATTAAAAAATCTTAATCCTTCCAATAGTTATTAGCTTCGGAAGTTGAGTTGCTGTTTTCTGTCTAACTGCTCTCTGATGACTCACGTCCCGGGAGCTGTGCAGTTCCTATGGGGATATTCTGTCATCATGCACAGCTCCCGGGACGTGACATCATCATTGAGCAGTTAGACAGAAAACTTCAGAAGCTAATAACTATTGGAAGGATTAAGATTTTTTAATAGAAGTAATTTACAAATCTGTTTAACTTTCTGGGGCCAGTTGATATATATATAAAAAAAAGTTTTGCCTGGAATACCCCTTTAAAGTAATTAAAGCCCTAGTTAATATGTAACTTTCTATTTTAGCTGCTGGGAGATGATACCGTACACTGCAGGCACATGGCAGAGAGCTGCACAACAAAAATCCAACTGGTTTTGTGGCAGGAACAAATGGAGCATATATCAATAATGTGCTTTTATGACATGAAGCTGTGGCAAAAATTGTGAAGTAGTTTTTACCACACAGTTCTTAACACATGGAAATTACCACAGTACCTTCAGGTGAAGTGTAATGTAAGTAATACTTAATTAGATGTAATTGGATTTCATGCCAAGTTTTGACAAGATCATTATGTAGATAGATAAGTTATACTTAGACTTAAAGGGGTTATCCAGCATAAAGTGATTTTAGTACATACCTGGCAGATAGTAATGGACATGCTTAGGAAGGATCTGCGCTTGTCTTGGGCTAAATGGCTATGCTGTGAGATTACCATAACACTTTGGCTAGCTTTCTGTGAACTTGTATTTCCTGTTTTCAGTTTTCTTGTTTGCCTACAAATCCCATAATTCAATTTTCCTCCTTCCCAGACATCAGCCACCCCACCTATTAAAACTAAATGAGCTGCAGACCTGTGGTTTTCAATCAGGATGCTTACAGCTGTTGCATTAGTTGCAGATTGATCCCTCCACCCATTGAAGCAGTCAGGCTCCCTGTCATCAGCTGACTAGTGAGTCAGGTCTCGACCGCATTGCAAGCTGGGAAAAATCCGAGACAGCAGTCAAATTTTGTATGCTGTTAAAAATAAATATTGGGTTGAAAATCACATAAGAATTGTGAGAAAACCGTCACACACAGGTAAAGACACTGTATTATGAACTACACTAACTTTACAGCCCCTGTAGCATAGTCAAATAAAAATAAAAAAATCCCGGAATACCCCTTTAACCTCTTAAGGACCAATGACGTCCTGGGACGTCATGGCACCCTGGGCCTTAAGGACCAATGACGTCCCAGGACGTCATGGCGTTATTCGGTCCCTGCCGCTCGCCGGGCAGAGATCGGAACCAGATGCCTGCTGAAATGCTTCAGCAGGCATCAAGGGCAAACGCAGAGGGGGGCCATGTAGGCCCCCCATGTCGGCGATCGCCGCAAATCGCAAGGGAAATCGCCCTTGCGATCTGCGAAGATACCGGGCTGATCGGGTCTCTGGGACCCGACCGCCCGTTAATTTTGCATGATCCCGGCTGTCACAGACAGCCAGAACCATGCTAAAGTATAGGAGCGAGGTGGCAAGCCTGCCACCTCCTCCGATCCCCTGCGATTCTTCGGTTAGTTAACCGACCAAGCGCAGGGGGGGTCGGTTACTTCCTCCCGCCCTGCCCGGCACCTGGAAGTCCGGAGGACACAGCGGGGGATGGAGGAGTGCTGGGGCCCGGCCCCGGTACTTACCTCGTCCCTGAAGACCCGGATCCCGGCGATGAAGACGGCGGCGTCGACAGGTGAGTTCCTCTTCAGCCGAGGTCGGGCCATTTACAGCAATGCACGTCGCCGTAAAGCGACATGCATTGCTGTATTGGGAACCTGTATGCTACAACTCCCAGCATGCCCAGACAGCCCTTGGTGTCTGGGCATTGTGGGAGTTGTAGTTTTGCAACATCTGGAGGTCCACAGTTTGGAGACCACTGTGCCCTCCCAGATGTTGCAAAACTACACATCTTCAGCATGCCCTTACTGTCCAGGCCTGGACAGTTTTGACATACTGGGAATTGTAGTTTTGCAACATCTGGAAGGGCACAGATTGGGAACCACTGTATTAGTGGTCTGCAAACTGTAGTCCTCCAGATGTTGCAAAACTACAACTCCAAGCATGCTGGGAGTTGTAGTTCGGCAACATCTGGCTCTAAAGATGTTGCTGAACTACTACTTCCAGCATGCCTGAGAATGTTTGGGAGTTGTGGTTTTGCCACAACTGGAGGCAAACTGGTTGGGAAACATTGTCCGTTTCCTAACTCGGTGTTTCCCAACCCGTTTTCCTCCAGCTGTTGCAAAACTATAACTACCAGCATGCACTGATAGACTGTGCATGCTGGGAGTTGTAGTTTTGCAACAGCTGGAGGTTACCCCCCTTGTGAATGTACAGGGTGCTTACAGTGAGTATCAGGCTGCAAGTTTGCAATGCAGCAAATTTTGCGCGGCAGCTCAAACTCGCAGCGGGAAACTCGCTGTAATCCCCCATCCGTGTGACTGTACCCTAAAAACACTACATATACACATACCCCTTCACAGCCCCCCTCCCCAATAAAAATGAAAAACGTCTGGTACGCCACTGTTTTCAAAATGGAGCCTCCAGCTGTTGCAAAACAACGCCTCCCAGTATTGCCGGACAGCCGTTGACTGTCCAGGCATGCTGGGAGTTTTGCAACAGCTGGAGGCACCCTGTTTGGGAATCACGTATTCAAATCCCCTATTCAAATCCCTAATTCAGGCCTCAAATGCACATGGTGCTCTCACTTCGGAGCCCTGTCGTATTTCAAGGCAACAGTTTAGGGTCACATATGGGGTATCGCCGCACTCGGGAGAAATTGTCTAACAAATTTTGGGGGGCTTTTTCTCCTTTCACCCCTTATGAAAAGGTGAAGTTGGGGTCTACACCAGCATGTTAGTGTAAAAAAAATAATTTTTTACACTAACATGCTGGTGTTGCCCTATACTTTTCATTTAGACAAGAGGGAAAAGGGAAAAAAGCCCCCCAAAATTTGTAATGCAAATTCTCCCGCTTTCGGAGATACCCCATATGTGGGCGCAACGTGCTCTGGGGGTGCACAACAAGGCCCAGAAGGGAGAGTGCAATATGTACATTTGAGGTGATTTGCACAGGGGTGGCTGATTGTTACAGCGGTTTTGACAAACGCAAAAAAAAAAACACGTGACCCCATTTCAGAAACTACACCCCTCACGGAATATAATTAGGGGTGCAGTGAGAATTTACACCCCACTGGTGTCTGACAGATCTTTGGAACAGTGGGCTGAGCAAATTAAAAATGTTATACAGCCCACTGTTCCAAAGATCTAACAGACACCAGTGGGGGGTCACTGTACCCCTTGTTACGTTCCTCAAGGGGTCTAGTTTCCAAAATGGTATGCTATGGAGGGGTTATTATGCTATCCTGGCACCATAGGGGCTTCCTAAATGCGACATGCCCCCCGAGCAAAATTTGCTCTCAAAAAGCCAAATATGACTCCTTCTCTTCTGAGCATTGGTGTTTCACCCTCAGTGCACTTCAGGTCAACTTATGGGGTACCTCCATACCCAGAAGAGATGGGGTTACAAATTTTGGGGGGTATTTTCTGCTATTAACCCTTGCAAAAATGTGAAATTTGGGGGGGAAACACATTTTAGTGATTTTTTTTTTTTAAGTATGCAAAAGTCGTGAAACCCCTGTGGGGTATTAAGGCTCACTTTATTCCTTGTTATCTTCCTAAAGGGGTCTAGTTTCCAAAATGGTATGCCATGTGGGTATTTTTTGCTGTCCTGGCACCATAGGGGCTTCCTAAATGCGACATGCCCCCGAGCAAAATTTGCTCTCAAAAAGCCAAATATGACTCCTTCTCTTCTGAGCATTGTAGTTCGCCCGTAGTGCACTTCATGTCAACTTATGAGGTACCTCCATACTCAGAAGAGATGAGGTTACAAATTTTGGGGGGTATTTTCTGCTATTAAACCTTGCATACATGTGAAATTTGGGGGGAAACACACATTTTAGTGACATTTGTTTAAAATTTTTTTACATATGCAAAAGTCGTGAAACACCTGTGGGGTATTAAGGCTCACTTTATTCCTTGTTACGTTCCTCAAGGGGTCTAGTTTCCAAAATGGTATGCCATGTGATTTTTTTTCCTGTTCTGGCACCATAGGGGCTTTCTAAATGCAACATGCCCCCCAAAAATCATTTCAGAAAAACGTACTCTCCAAAATCCCCTTGTCGCTCCTTCGCTTCTGAGCCCTCTACTGCGCCCGCCGAACAATTTACATAGACATATGAGGTATTTGCTTACTCGAGAGACATTGGGCTACAAATATAAGTATACATTTTCTCCTTTTACCCCTTGTAAAAATTCAAAAATTGGGTCTACGAGAACATGCAAGTGTAAAAAATGAAGATTGTGAATTTTCTCCTTCACTTTGCTGCTATTTCTGTAAAACACCTAAAGAGTTAAAATGCTGACTGAATGTCATTTTGAATACTTTGGGGGCTGCAGATTTTATAATGGGGTCATTTGTGGAGAATTTCTAAGATGAAGACCCTTGAAATCAACTTCAAACCTGAACTGGTCCCTGAAAAATTGTGATTTTGAAAATATTGTGAAAAATTGGAAAATTGCTGCCGAACTTTGAAGCCCTCTGGTGTCTTCCAAAAGTAAAGACATGTCAATTTTATGATGCAAACATAAAGTGGACATATTGTATATGTGAATAAAAAAAAAAATATTTGGAATATCCATTTTCCTTACAAGCAGAGAGCTTCAAAGTTAGAAAAATGCTAAATTTTCTATTTTTTCAGCAAATTTTGGAATTTTTCACTAAAAAACGTTGCAAGTATCGACAAAATTTTACCAATAACATAAAGTAGAATATGTCACGAAAAAACAATCTCGGAATCAGAATGATAGGTAAAAGCATTCCAGAGTTATTAATGTTTAAAGTGACAGTGGTCAGATGTTCAAAAAACGCTCTGGTCCTAAGGTGTAAAATGGCCTGGTCCTTAAGGGGTTAAAGTATAAACAATATATTAACATAATTAAACAACAATATATAGTAGCCATAATATCATTTTTATAATTATTATTTTTATAATTATCTTAACCTCCATGCATTTTAATTAAAAATACAGAAGATATAACATGTTTATTTTTGTACATATTTGCAACTACTTTTCCAGTGGTCTAAAGGAAATTTACTCTCACTATCTTGGAAAATCCATTAGAATAGCAGGCCATATTAACATATATATCTCATTTTAATGAAGGCAGAATACATTATCAATCTTCTTGTTAAATTAAAATCATGACCTGCTAGCTGAACTCACAATTGGGTGTAAACTTGCTGTATAAATAGCCTGAAGAAAAAATATTTACAAAAAAAACCTTCAGAAACTGTTTGTTATTGATGAATCACTTCAGCAGTGAGAATCACATTATACATAATTGGCTATATGTTCTGCTGGTTGCTGAACACGGTAAGATGATGACAGCGCCACAAGGAAAGAGCAGAAAATCTCAACTTCATATGTAAAAAATATATCCAGGGCACACTAGACTCAATGCACACTAGACAAAAAAAAAAAAAAAAAAAACATGAACTGAAGGGATGTGTTCATATATACAGCTATATTGAACCTACATAAAGAAATCTTACAATTGAGGTATGATGTATCAACTCCATATCATATTGGGTAAAATGTCTGCAATATAGCGCTGGAGAGAGATCCCATATGGTGATGCAAAGAGGGCATAAAATTTTATAGCACTGTATAGAACCATAGAGAGAGAACGGTGACGTCCTGATGGCCGCAGGGACCGTCGCGATAGGACAGGTTTTTAATGTGTATTATTTGCCATATAAGACGCACCAACTTTCCACCCCCCACCCCAGTTTTGGGGAAGAAAAAGTGCATCTTATACGGCGAAAAATATGGTACAACACTTACTCTCTCCCCCAATCCCCCCCCCCCCCCCCCCCCCCCGATCCACGGGATAGGCAAAAAGTGTCAAATCACCAGGGCTTTCACAGCTTGGATGCCTGTGATCTAGAGAACTAGGCTGTTAATCTGTAGTTCCTGTACACTGAGGAGCAGAGTGTACATTGTGGGAAAAAGATTTAGAGGGGTTTGCTAGGTTTATGACATGAAGAAGTTGCACATTTTGGCAGGAGGTCCCATTGCAACACTTCCAAGATAGAGGTACAAATCCTCAACACAGGTTTCGACAGGCTTGGCTTCAGCATGGTTTCTAAATTTGTATTTTCCCTCCACAGGGGCATGGAGCTGTGTCTTCGACTTTATCCCTTGTTAATAGTCTGGTTTCTTTTTCTGGTGCAGGTAGTAAACAATTTGGCTTACAGTTAATTTTTTCTCTCACAGTGAAGTTCAGAAGCATGAATACTTATCTTCTTGTCTCATGGTGTAACCCAGAGGCAGGGATGCTTGTTGCTTGTTTTACTAGTACTACATTTTACTGTATTATAACTTTTATTGAAATTCACTAAAATGTGTTGCCACAATTGTAAAGAAAAAAAGACAAATGAAGGGAGCTCCTATGTGAATATAAATAAATATTGATAAATAGCAGTAGATCACTTCCACAGCTATACGCACTAGACATTAGCAGTTGAATGCTGACTATTACAACCACAAGATACTAAGTTATTACAAAAAATACCCCCAGACCATCCAACACATTTCTGTCGCAAAGTCACTGTGATGTCAGGGGGAAACCACTGGGAGGTGTGAGGGATGATCAACAAGGAATAGTGAAATAAACAACTCCAGTCATAAGTAAATAAATCAGGTATGGGGGAACTGCATAACACCAATTGCATAGACCTGAATATAAATAATTGACTATGCAGCATGAAACATAAAGTGCATAATTGAAGTACATTCTTAAAGGAGAAATGCGGCAGAAAACTTTTACCTTCCCCTGTGCCAGGGCTGCAAAATAACAAAAATAAAAAATAAAACTTTAGCTCACCTTCCTACCTTCCCCCATTTTGCCAGTATCTGCGTCACATTCCTGCGGCGCTGCTCGGGTCCCTGCTTCTAATCCACGGATTGCCACTCTGCGGGCAGCAGATTGCCGGCCGCAGCGATGTCCCGCCTTGGCCGGTAATAGGCTGAGCGCACTGTCATGTAGGGAGCTCGGGCCGGCTCCTTACATAACACAGCTGATACAGAGCTTTTTAAAGCTTGGAAAAAAGGAGGGGCGTTAGAAGTAGTTAGGGAATATAATCTGAGTTAGTTTAGAAAATATGGTTTGATGACAGGAACTTTTTAACAAAGTCCTGAAATACACTCCTCTCTTCACTGAACTATTCTTACTTTTGGTATTTTTCAGTAGATCGGCTGGGCAAGGGTAAGCTCCACATCCTCTACTGAAAAGTTGAGTGGGCCTACTGTTTGTTGAGCCTTTTACAGCTTTCAGCCTTGTCTGTCACATATTTACAAGTTACAGTAATAAAACACATTTCTGCATAAAACTTTAGAAAAGCACATGCCACAGCTAACCAGAGGCTTTATAGAAATCTGCTGTGAGACACCACACATGCAGGAGCAGAAACACTTGTCAAAAGGCCAGGGTCCCTGATCCCCATTGTAGGTAAAGGAGCTGCTCACATTAAAGGGGTACTCCAGTGGAAAATATATATTTTTTTTAAATCAACATTTGCAGCCACTCATGGCTGCAAATGTAACAAATATACCTGTATGAAAACATTAACCTTAGCAAAGCGTTCAGAGGTGTGTCCATAAACTGTATCCGAGGGCACGCCTATAGAGGGCATACTCTGTAAGTAATAAATGAATAAAAAAAGGGACGGTTGGGAGGATTCCGCAAACATCATGTATGCCAGCAAGTTAAACAGATTTGTAAATTACTTCTATTTAAAAATCGTAACCCTTCCAGTACTTAATAATCTACAGCAGGACGCTGCTGTATGTTCCACAAGAACTGTCCAGAGTACAAGCAAATCCCCGTAGTAAACCTCTACTGCTCTGGACAGTTCCTGACATGGACAGAGGTTTCAGCAAAGAACACTGTGGTCAGACAGAAAATAAATTAAAAAAGAAAAGAACTTTCTCTGTAGTATACAGCAGCTGAAAGTACTGTAAGGATTAAGACTTTTAAATAGAAGTAATTTACAAATCTGTTTAACTTTCTGGCACCAGTTGATTTTGAAAAAAAAAAAAAAAAGACAAAATGCTTTCCACCGGAGTACCCCTTTAATATATTTGCTGGACTTGACACTCTGCACCCAGCCCTGCAAATGCATATTGCCAAATCAAATTTGAATTCAAAATTTGATTTGAATCTAAATCCAATCTGACAGTTTTGACAGAGATTTGCTCATCTGGACTCCTGAACCAGCCAGCACATAATCTCTTAAAAATAGATGGCATCTGGGCCTAGTGCAGCAGGTGGTGCTTAGAGCAGGATTCAAGGAGCCATCAGCTATTGAAGTTGTACTCACCCCTACTTTCTCCATTTCAGGGCCCCACTAGGGCATATACCATATTCTGTTTGTGATAGTATTACTTGTGCACACAAAAACATAAATCTGTCACACATAGCCAATGTGCAACAAAAATCATATATTCATAGAAGTTGTTCTCATTTGTCAAAGTAACCTTGGATAAAATTATGTGTAAATATGCATGTACTGCACATTGCAGGCATTGACTGGCACTTCACAAATGATGTCTGCACAAGGTTAAAGTTTTGTCCAAGGCTAATTCAATAAATGAAAATGAAGAAATATCCTGCGTAACAAGTACTGTGTTATTCCTGGAGTTCGATCAGTTTAAATTTATATTGTCCATTAGGAATTTTAAAGAACTGTATCTGGTTTCTTAAAGGGAACCTGTCATGTTGGTTTGGTTGCCCACACTGAGGGCAGCAGAACATGGGGGTAGATGCAATGGCCTACATTTATTATGCTTCATGTGCCAGAAACTTGTTTGCACATGGGCCACAATTGTGGTGCATTGACTGTTTGACACATTTGTACTCACACTTGCGCTCATGGCTACAAATGTTGCTGTATGAAAACATTAACCCTAGCAAAGCAGTCAGAGGTTTGCCATAAACCTTGTCTGAGGGCACACCTATAAAGGCATACCCTGTAAATAATAAATGAATAAAATAAGGGATTGTTGGCAGGATTCCGCAAACGTCACATATGCCCCGCCTGGTGGGGCAGGGGGGCGTTATATACTCATGCCCCTCACACAAACTCCTATATGCCCCACCTAGAGGTGCAGGGGTGTAAAATACTCATGCCCCTAATGGGCTTAAAACTTGTACTTGGGGCTTCACACTTGTGCTCATGGCTGCAAACGTTGCGTACATACCTACGAAATGAAAACATTTAACCTTAGCAAAGTGGTCAGAAGTGTGCCATAAACCGTGTTTGGGGGCATGCCTAAAGAGGGCAAAAGTAAACCTAGAAGGATGAATAATAATGTTCATAATTATCATAAACCATTACCCAACACTAGCCACATAAACCATCACATAACCTATGCTATAATCTATCTTGTTTAGGACCAAGGATGAGGGGGGGTGTATATTTATGATTGATGGGGGGGTTAGGACCAAGAATGAGGGGGTGTATATTTATGATTGATGGGAGGCTGGGGGGTTAGGACCAAGGATGAGGGGAGGGGGTGTATATTTATAATTGATGGGGGGGAGGCTGGGAGGTTAGGACCAAGGATGAGGGGGGGTGTATATTTATGATTGATGGGGGAGAGGCTGGTGGGTTAGGATCAAGTATGAGGGGGGGTGTATATTTATGATTGATGGGGGGAGGCTGGGGGGTTAGGACCAAGGATGAGGGGGGGGTGTATATTTATGATTGATGGGGGGAGGCTGGGGGGTTAGGACCAAGGATGAGGGAAGGGGTATATATTTATGATTGAACGGGGGAGGCTGGGGGGTGTTGGTGAGGATAACAAGGATGGGGGGCTTGGGGAGGTGTGAGGCTGAGGAAACCAAGGATAAGGGGGGAGGTGTATATGCATGATTGATAGATGCGGGGTCCAAAGAATATGGGATAAGTTATAGATTGTGGGGGGGTCCGAGCGCTGGGACCCCCGCAATCTCCAGTACGGGCCTTGGCAGTCAGCTGGAAAAGAGGTATGCTGACCCCGCACGAAGTGCCGGCCGACACACCCCTCCGTATACTACATGGAGGGAGCGTGCCGACCACGGCTTCCTGTGGGTTCAGACATCGGCTTTTGGCATACTGACTGGGCCCCCGTGCAGGAGAACGTGGGGGGTCTCAATGCTTGGACCCCCCACAATCTATAACTTATCCCCTATCCAAAGGCTAATCCAAAGACTAATGGCAGTATTATGTTTAGGGCACAGTGCATTGCAGTATTATATTCAGGGTGCAGTGTATGGCAGTATTATATTCAGGGCGAGGTGCATGGCAGTATTATATTCAGGGCACAGTATATGGCAGTATTATATTCAGGGCGCAGTGTATGGCAGTATTATATTCAGGGCACAGTGTATGGCAGTATTATGTTTAGGGCACAGTGCATGGCAGTATTATATTTAGGGCGCAGTGTATGGCAGTATTATATTCAGGGCACAATGTATGGCAGTATTATATTCAGGGCGCAGTGTATGGCAGTATTATATTCAGGGCACAGTGTATGCCAGTATTATATTCAGGGCGCAGTGTATGCCAGTATTATATTCAGGGCACAGTGTATGGCAGTATTATATTCAGGGCGCAGTGTATGGCAGTATTTTATTCAGGGCACAGTGTATACCAGTATTATATTCAGGGCGCAGTGTATGCCAGTATTATATTCAGGGCGCAGTGTATGGCATTATTATATTCAGGGCACAGTGTATGCCAGTATTATATTCAGGGCACAGTGTATGCCAGTATTATATTCAGAGCGCAGTGTATGCCCGTATTATATTTGGGGCACAGTGTATGCCAGTATTATATTCAGGGCTCAGTGTATGGCAGTATTATATTTGGGACGCAGTGTATGGCATTATTATATTCAGGTCAAAGTGTATGGCAGTATTATATTTAGGGCGCAGTGAATGGCAGTATTATATTTAGGGCGCAGTGTATGGCAGTATTATATTCAGGGCGCAGTGTATGGCAGTATCATATTAAGGGCGCAGTGTATGCCAGTATTATATTCAGGGCGCAGTGTATGCCAGTATTATATTCAGGGCACAGTGCATGGCATTATTATATTCAGGGCGCAGTGTATGGCAGTATTATATTCAGGGCACAGTGCATGGCATTATTATATTCAGGGCGCAGTGTATGGCAGTATTATATTCAGGGCACAGTGTATGCCAGTATTATATTCAGGGCGTAGTGTATGGCAGTATTATATTCAGGGCGCAGTGTATGGCAGTATTATATTCACGGCGAGGTGCATGGCAGTATTATATTCACGGCGAGGTGCATGGCAGTATTATATTCAGGGCGCAGTATATGGCAGTATTATATTCAGGGCGCAGTGTATGGCAGTATTATGTTTAGGGCACAGTGCATGGCAGTATTATATTTAGGGCGCAGTGTATGGCAGTATTATATTCAGGGCGCAGTGTATGGCAGTATTATATTCAGGGCGCAGTGTATGGCAGTATTATATTCAGGGCGCAGTGTATGGCAGTATTATATTCAGGGCACAGTGTATGCCAGTATTATATTCAGGGCGCAGTGTATGCCAGTATTATATTCAGGGCGCAGTGTATGGCAGTATTATATTCAGGGCACAGTGTATGCCAGTATTATATTCAGGGCGCAGTGTATGCCAGTATTATATTCAGGGCGCAGTGCATGGCATTATTATATTTAGGGCGCAATGTATGGCAGTATTATATTCAGGGCACAGTGTATGCCAGTATTATATTCAGGGCGCAATGTATGGCAGTATCATATTAAGGACACAGTGCATGGCAGTATTATATTCAGGGCACAGTGCATGGCATTATTATATTCAGGGCGCAGTGTATGGCAGTAATATATTCAGGGCACAGTGCATGGCATTATTATATTCAGGGCGCAGTGTATGGCAGTATTATATTCAGGGCACAGTGTATGCCAGTATTATATTCAGGGTGTAGTGTGTGGCAGTATTATATTCAGGGCGCAGTGTATGCCAGTATTATATTCAGGGCGCATTGTATGGCAGTATTATATTCAGGGCACAGTGCATGGCATTATTATATTCAGGGCGCAGTGTATGACAGTATTATATTCAGGGAGCAGTGTATGACAGTATTATATTCAGGGAGCAGTGTATGCCAGTATTATATTCAGGGCGCAGTGTATGCCAGTATTATATTCAGGGCACAGTGTATGGCATTATTATATTCAGGGCACAGTGTATGGCAGTATTATATTCAGGGCGCAGTGTATGGCAGTATTATATTTAGGGCTCAGTGTATGGCAGTATTATATTCAGGGTGCAGTGTATGCCAGTATTATATTTGGGGCACAGTGTATGCCAGTATTATATTCAGGGCTCAGTGTAGGGCAGTATTATATTTGGGACGCAGTGTATGCCAGTATTATATTCAGGGCTCAGTGTATGGCAGTATTATATTTGGGGCGAAGTGTATGCCAGTATTATATTCAGGGCTCAGTGTATGGCAGTATTATATTTGGGGCGCAGTGTATGGCAGTATTATATTCAGGGCTCAGTGTATGTCTGTATTATATTCAGTGGGTACAGTGTATGGCAGTATTACATTCAGTGGGTGCAGTGGGTGGCAGTATTTTATATAGGGCACAGTATCTGGCAGTATTATAATGATTATTGTCGTCATACAGAGGATAAGGATCTGCTGACATAGTGAGGAGACAATGAAATTTGGGCCTCATACTCTTCAGAGAAGATGGAGCTGGAAGAAGACCTGGCGTCTGGACCAGAGGAAAAGGAACGACAACAGAGAAGACATCACTCAGGTCAGTGATATCATTGTGTATTCTCCCGACTATCCCATCACTGCTGTAATTTGTAAGTTCTGCAGTGATGATGGGGACACTGTACTCCAATCTGTGGCCTTCAGCTGTTACAAAACTGTATACCATAATGCCTGAGGCTCCAGACATGATGGGAGTTGTAGCTTTCCAACAGCTGGAGAGCAACTTGAAGCGAGGTGATTGGTGGAGGTCCCAGCATTCAGACCCCACCAAAAAAAAAAAAATGGACTGCTTATTCCTAAATGTCAGGGTGTATTTTTGGTCCCAGCCCCCCTTAAAAAAAGTTGCAAATTTAAGCCAGGTCAGACCTGGCTTACAAAATGTGCTGTAGCATTAAAAAAAAAAAAAAAAGGATTTTAAAAACAACTCCTAGCATGTCCTCACTGCAAGAGCATGCTGGGAGTTTAGTCTTCCAACAGCTAGCTGGCCGGTTGGAGATGCGGGAGGGTGTGTGGCTTTGTTTTTCTACTTGAGGATGGGGGGGGGGGGGGAGGCACCAAAATGGAGCTTCGCTTGTGTAGCAAGAATTCCTTGCACTGGCCCTGGCCGCCTGGCGCCGACGATAAATATCTTAACAGAAAAAGAGGGCCGGCCCAGCACTGTCCCAGGCCGGCCCTGCTTCTTGCTTACAGACCTGGGTGTACAGAGCCCTGCATGTCCTCAGTGTACAGAGCCCTGCTTTTCCTCAGTGTACAGAGCCCTGCTTGTCCTCGGTGTACAGAGCCCTGCTTGTCCTCAGGTACAGAGCCCTGCTTGTCCTCAGGTACAGAGCCCTGCTTGTCCTCAGTGTACAGAGCCCTGCTTGTCCTCAGTGTACAGATCACTGCTTGTCCTCAGTGTACAAAGCCCTGCTTGTCCTCAGGTACAGAGCCCTGCTTGTCCTCAGTGTACAAAGCCCTGCTTGTCCTCAGTGTACAGATCACTGCTTGTCCTCAGTGTACAGAGCCCTGCTTGTCCTCAGTGTAAAGAGCCCCGCTTGTCCTCAGTGTACAGAGCCCTGCTTGTCCTCAGTATACAGAGCCCTGCTTGTCCTCAGTGTACAGAGCCCTGCTTGTCCTCAGTGTACAGAGCCCTGCTTGTCCTCGGGGTACAGAGCCCTGCTTGTCCTCGGTGTACAGAGCCCTGCTTGTCCTCAGTGTTCAGAGCCTCGCTTGTCCTCAGTGTACAGAGCCCTGCTTGTCCTCAGGGTACAGAGCCCTGCTTGTCCTCCGTGTACAGAGCCCTGCTTGTACTCAGTGTACAGAGCCCTGCTTGTCCTCAGGGTACAGAGCCATGCTTGTCCTAGGTGTACAGAGCCCTGCTTGTCCTCAGTGTACAGAGCCTCGCTTGTCCTCAGTGTACAGAGCCCTGCTTGTCCTCAGTGTAGAGAGCCCTGCTTGTCCTCAGTGTACAGAGCCCTGCTTGTACTTAGTGTACAGAGCCCTGCTTGTCCTCAGGGTACAGAGCCGTGCTTGTCCTAGGTGTACAGAGCCCTGCTTGTCCTCAGTGTACAGAGCCTTGCTTGTTCTCAGTGTACAGAGCCCTGCTTGTCCTCAGTGTAGAGAGCCCTGCTTGTCCTCAGTGTACAGAGCCCTGCTTGTACTCAGTGTACAGAGCCCTGCTGTACTGTACTGAACTGCACCTAATGTGGGGGGAACTGTACTGCACCTAATGTGGGGGAGCTATACTGCACCTAATGTAGGTAAACTGTACTGCACCTAATGTGGGGAGCTATACTGCACATAATGTGGGGGGAACTATACTGCACCTAATGTCGGGGAACTATACAGCACCTAATGTCGGGGAACTATACTGCACCTGATGTGGGGGAATTATACTGCACCTGATGTGGTGGAACTACACTGCACCTAATGTGGGGGGAACTATACTGCACCTAATGTGGGGGGAACTATACTGCACCTAATGTGGGGGAAACTAATATGCTTTAAAATGTATGATTTTACCTTTTATGAACAAGAAAATGACGACGTGCTGGTATAATGACGCAACACTATGGGGCTGGTATGTAATTTTTTTCCAGGACTGGTTTTCACACCCAGTCCGGCCCTGGACTGGTACACAATGATGTGATGTTATCGCCAAATTTTTTCTAAAAGTTTATTTTGGGTCGAATATATTTGCGGCAAAACTCTATTAAAAACGGCTATTTCTGGACTACAGAGAGCCCCAATAGGGGTGTAGAACACTTTGCCTTGCTGTAACACGCATAGGGAGTGTGCTGGGTTACTGAAATCATACTGTTATTCATTATGACATGCATATTACAGGCATTGCCATTAGAATCACTGCTGCAGAGCGTCTATGTGGCAGCAGGGAGACCATAAGGTGTCAAAATTGAAGAGGATAAAGAGATACTTTATGTCATATTTAATGTAATTTGATGTGAAAATTAAAATTTTACATTACCCATTCTGTCGAGTATCGAGCTGGCGGTCCTCCGCCAGGCGAGATGCCACCTACTCCAACCCCTGCCTCTCAGTGGCCCATGATTATGAAAGTATGAATGTTTCATTTAATCAGTTATGGTTCCTTACTATTGCTCCAACATATTTAATATGATTCTTGTGATAATTTCACAGGTAATATGACGTTGACGGCCAAAGGACCTCAGTCCTGAAAAAATTGCAACCCCTAAGATTAAAAGATGAATGTTGAAATCTCTATTGAAGATGTATGTTAGCTAGTGCTTCCATAAAAAAAAAATGTTTGGTCCAGGCCCAGCAGCAACAGTAAGCCAAGTAGTTCCTGAAGCACACAGAGTGGAGCAGGAAGCAGCATGAGTACACAAGAGGGGTTCACAACCCCTAACATTAAAAGGTAAATGTTGAAATTTCTATTGAAGATGCATGTTAGCAAGTGCTACCATCCAAAAATGTAAGGCCTAAGCCCAGACGCATCAATAAGCCAAGCAGTTCCTGAAAGACACAGTCAGGAAAAGGCATCAGCAGTACATAAGAGGGGTTCACAACCCCTAACATTAAAAGGTGAATGTTGACATCTCTATTGAAGATGCATGTTAGCTAGTGCTAAACATAAAAAATTTAAGGCCCAAGCCCAGAAGCATCAGTAAGCCAAGTAGTTCCTGAAAGACACAGGACAAGTCAGGTGCAGGCATCAGCAGTACACCCCAGGGTTTATTAACCCCTTACATTGAAAGATCAATCTTGAAATCTCAGTTAAGCAGCATGAGTACACAAGAGGGGTTCACAACCCCTAGCATTAAAAGGTGAATGTTGAAATCTCTATTGAAGATGCATGTTAGCAAGTGCTAAATCCACAAATGTAAGGCCCAAGCCCAGAAGCATCAGTAAGCCAAGAAATTCCTGAAAGACACAGGAGCAGTCAGGAGTAGGCATCAGCAGTACACCAGAGGGTTTTATAACCCCTTACATTGAAAGATCAATCTTGAAATCTCAGTTAAGCATTTATGTTACACAGCCTGGAGGTGGGAAAAGCATAAGGAGCCCATGTAGTGTCTGAATGGGACAGCCTGAAGGTGGCTGAAGCATGAGGAGACAATTTAAATACAAAAATTTTAAATGGAAATCTAAGATTTTGAAATTGAAATTTTGGATTTTGAAATGGAACTTTTAATTCCCAAGTTTTAGTGGCCGGGGCCCCGGCATGGGGGTACAAAGGACCTAATCTAACAAAGATTCACTTGTCAGCACAATGACAGAGCCTGGAGGTGGCATCAGTAGGAAGAGACCATATAGTGTCTGAATGGCACAGCCTGGAGTTGGCTGAAGCATGAGGAGACCCCAGGGCTTCACAAAAATTGTCAGAATACCACCTGACATTCAAAAAAACAAAATGATAGATACGTTCTCTGAAGAAAAGGATCCTTCATTAGATGACAATATGAGTATTGTGTGTTCCAGTGACATTAGCTCATCGGAGGAACAGGAAAACATGATACAACTTAATTCAGCAACTGAAGAACCACAACAAACAATGAACGAATGAAAGCCGACGGAACTGAGAAACTTCAAAATGGTAAATCTACCACCTGGGATAGGCAGTCAATTCCAACAGCCAGTGGTCAGTATCCACAGTTCCCTGTTTCTGCTAGTCCTTGGCAATATTCCTTTTATCACTGGTCTGATATCAAAATGGCAATAATGCTGGGAGAGTAACTCAAGGATAGCCACATCTTTTCTACAATACAAAGTCAAGATATGGAGACCATACAGTGTCTGAATGGCACAGCCTGGAGGTGGCTGAAGCATGAGGATACCATATAGTGACTGAATGGCACAGCCTGGTGGTGGCATCAGGATTCTTGAAAGTGACCCTAATTCAAGGAATTTCTGAAATTGGGGACCAGCACCTTAATTATGTTTTGCAGTATCCATGGCAGCACAATGAGAGAGCCTGGAGGTGGTAGCATCAGCATGAGGAGACCATAGAGAAGCACAACAACAGAGCCAGGAGGTGGTAGCATCAGCATGAGGAGACCATATGGTGGCACAATGACAGAGCATGGAGGTGGTAGCATTACCATGAGGAAAACATAGAGCAGCAGAATGAGAGAGCCTGGAGGTGGCAGCATCAGCATGAGGAGACCATATTGCAGCACAATGACAGAGCCTGGAGGTGGTAGCAATAGCATGAGGAGACCATAGAGCAGCAAAATGGCAGAGCCTGGAGGTGGCAGCAGCAGCATGAGGGCCATGCCAACTGAGGGTTGAGTGTGAGGAACCCATCGACTGTTGACTGGGGGTGTCGAATGTCACTTGAGATGAAGTGGATGACCGAGTGAACTGATCAGTCACGGCTGCTGGGTTGCTGATCGCGACACAACTGCTAGCTGACACCAGGAGCTCAGACCTCTCGCTGTGACTCCAGCTGGCACACACCCCTACTCTGCTGTGACCTCTAGCTGATGAACTTAGGCCTCTTCCACTCCTCTGTGCACATCCTGGCAATATTCTTCCTGACATACTTATTGCATATATGAGGGGAGTACATTACGCTTCACTACACTTAAAACAGTATTTGTCTAGATCAGCAGCAGGTGTGTACTATTGGCTGTTCACAGTATCTAGGCCCTTGACAGATTAAGTACAAAATAGTACACTTAGATGTACGTATGCGGTATGCACCTATGAGGGCAGAAAAATGCGCTACAATACACATTAAAAACTTTGTATTTTTGTGAAACACCAGCCGGTGATTAAAATGTGAAAAATGTGCTACAAGAAGCCTAAAAACTCTGTAAGTTTTGTAAAACACCAGCCAGTGAGTACATTTAGCTGTCCTTTCACAGTATATAGGCCCTTGACAGATTAACAGGTACAAAATAGTACACTGCGTAGATGTACGTATGCGGTATGCACTGATGAGGGCAGAAAAATGTGCTACAATACGCATTAAAAACTCTGTATTTTTGTAAAACACCAGCCGGTGAGTACTAGTTCTTGGACTTTCACAGTATGTAGGCCCTTGACAGATTAATAGGTACAAAATAGTACACTACTTAGATGTACGTATGCGGTATGCACTTAGGAGGGCAGAAAAATGCGCTACAATGAGCCTAAAAACTCTGTAAGTTTTGTAAAACACCAGCCGGTGAGTGCTATTTGCTTGGACTTTTACAGTATGTAGGCCCTTGACAGATTAACGGGTACAAAATGGTACACTACTTAGATGTACGTATGCGGTATGCTCTGATGAGTGTCACGCACTGCGCTCCGGCCGCAAGCTCCGGCCGTGAGCGCAGTGTCCCGGGGTACCCGTCTGTCAGTGGGGCTGGGATTCGCCCAGCCCTTCACTTACCCTGCTCTGCTGCCTCTGTAACTCAGCTCGGCCGCGCTCATCCCCGTTTCCTAGGGCACGCGTGCGGCGGAGCTCTGAAATTTAAAGTGCCAGTGCGCCCATAATTAGTCTTTGCACCTGACACCACATTATAAGTTCCTGCACCTCCCACACACCCCTGCCGGATCTCCAGCGCCTATTGCCTGAGAGAAAGCGTTTTCTATTGCCTGTTTGCTATAGTCGTGTACCCAGACCTTTCTGATACGTTTCTTGACTACGAACATTTGCCGCCTGCCAGGACCTTCTGCTATGTTGACTACACCTTCTCCTCATCCTCTGGTACCTCGCCTTGCCCAGTTACCTGTGTGGTTGAGCCATATTGGGGGTAGCCACCTGGGTGTGACCTGCCACAGCAAATCCATCTCGCTTTGTGGCGGGCTCTGGTGAAGACCAGCGGCACCTTAGACTCCGCTCCCCGATACGGTCCGAGTAATCAGCCACACAGGTAGAGGATCCAAATCCTGTTCATGACTGCCTACATCCTGGTACGTGACAATGAGGGCAGAAAAATGCGCTACAATATGCATTAAAAACTCTTTTTTTTTTTTTTTTTTTTAAACACCAGCCGGTGAATACTGTTGCCTGGACTTTTACAGTATGTAGGCCCTTGACAGATTAACAGGTACAATATGTGTCAGGATCCGGACTGACGGCTGGTGAGGACACAGGAGGTGGATCCTCTGTGCCAGAGAGGCGATGGCGAGAGTCGTACTGGAGGATCGGTTCTAAGTAGTTACTGGTGTTCACCAGAGCCCGCCGCAAAGCGGGATGGACTTGCTGTGGCGGTAACTACCAGGTCGTGTCCCACAGTAGCAACTCGACCTCTCTGGCAGCTGAGACTGGCATGGTACACAAGGACTAGACAGAGGCGAGGTCAGACATAGCAGAAGGTCAAGGCAGGCGGCAATAGTTCGTAGTCAGGGGCAACAGCAAAAGATCTGGATACACAGGCAAGGGAACACACTAAACGCTTTCTCAGGGCACAAGGCAACAAGATCCAGCAAGGATAGGAAGGGGAAGTGGGTTTTATGTGTAGGGAGGGATTAGGAACTGATTGGACTAGGCACCAATTAATGGTGCACTGGCCCTCTAAGTCTGAGAGACCCGGTGCATGCGCGCCCTAGAGAGCGGTGCCGGGACTGAGCAGGAGAACGGGGCAGGTGAGATGATCAGGATGCGACCCGCGGGCAGGCACGTCCCGCCGCGCGGATCGCATCCCCGCCAGGGGATACAGAGCAGCGCTCCCGGTCAGCGAGTCTGACCGGGGCGCTGCAAGCATGAACAGAACACCGCGAGCGCTCCGGGGGAGGAGCGGGAACCAGAGCGCTCGGCGTTAGAATATGGTAGACTACTTAGATGTAGGTATGTGGTATGCACGTATGAGGGCAAAAAAATGTGCTACAGTACACTTGCAAAACGTATTTTCACGAAACAACAGCCAGTGAAACAACTGGCCTTTCACTGTATGTAGGATTGTTACAGGTTAACAGGTACAAAAAAGTGCACTACTTAGATGTAGGTATGTGGTTTGCACGTATGATGGCAGAAAAATGCGCTACAGTACCCTTGGAAAATGTATTTTTGCACAGCAGCAGGACACAACAGTGCAGCACCACAAAAAAAAGGGGGGATTAAACCCTAAAGTGAACTCTGTCACAGAGTGTTAAATGGGCACTGTGACCAACTTTAATTTTTGATATATTGTAGTACTTATGTACTACAACATATCTCTAATATACTTTTATTTATTTATTTTTTATTAAAATTTAAAATTTTCATTTGAAAACCGGACACTAGGGGTCTCCCTCCTAGTGGCCGGCTGCAGCCTGGCGTGATGTCACGCCTGAAAAAGGACCGATGCGACCAGGCATCGGTCCTTTTTCATTCAGCCTGCACTCGCTCCCTGCCTATCAATCAGACAGGCAGGGAGCGAGCACATTGGCTCCCCGGCCACTGGCTGGGAGGCCACTCCTCCCGCACATCGCCACCACCGTCTCCGCCGCCGCCACCTTGTCGCCGCCTCTGCCTCGCCGCCGCCACCGCTGTCCCTGCATGCTCGCTGCTGGACTCTGCAGTAAGTGTAATTGGGGGGGGGGGGGGGGGTGTTGTGAGGAAGGGAACGGGGCATGGCGGGGAGAGGAGACGGAGGGGACGGGCTGGCGCCGCATGTAACTAATAGTTTATCTACACAGGGTGCCTCCAGCTGTTTCAATACTACAACTCCCAGCATGCCCTGACAGCCAATAGATGTCAGGGCAAGCTGGGAGTTGTAGCGATGAAACAGCTGGAGGCACCCTGTGTAGATGAACTAAGGGCGGAAGTCCCCCCCAGCAGGCATCAGTGACGTGGTGCCTGCTGGAGAAGTCTGCCTGGTAGTGAGCACACTGCCAGGCAGACAAAAAGCATTTTTAATATAGTAAAAATAAAAATTAAAAGCAGGGAGGGGGTTAGGGATAGATGTGCAATAGGCAGGGACAGAAAAAAAAAAGGATGGTGGGAGCTACCCTTTAAGAATGGTGTGAACTGATGGTTATTAAACCGTCTGAAGACTAGTAAAATGAGCAGCAGATGATTTCTTGTGGGAAAAATACACAGAATTGCGCAGAAAAATCATTCCTGCCTCCTGTGATAAGGTTCATGAAGTTAAGGCAGCTTGTTGACATATATGAGGCAACGAAAAGCTATCTGCCCCTCTGATAAAATGCTAAATGAAGTGACTGGGAGCTTTATGGCTGGCGTCAAAATCCTTCTCAGTGACAACAAGCGCTGCTCTCTGTCCACAACGCTGATGTAACTAGCAGTTGGCAGTGGAACGCTGCAGTAAAATCAATTCAGCGTCTCTGTGTAACACACACAGACAAGCAGTCCGTCCTATCTCTGCAGTGTATATGGCATGAAATGAGCAGCCGCAAAATGGCTGCCTATTATATAGGGCTGTGACATGGGTCAATGGGAGTTAAATGCATGGCTTAAGTCGTGGTGTGAGGGGGGAGGGTTTGGGTTTTTAGAGCACTGGGCTGACTTTTCATTGGGGTACAAACTCTATTCTACAGATAATTTGCACCTGAATGGAAGGGGCTCCGCTGTGCTGGGGAAGAGAATCCTGGAAGGGGTGGCTGAGTATTTAAACTAGGTGAGTGGGGGGAGGATAATAAAGCAAAGAAAGCAGACAGTGGGATGGAAAGGTTAGAGAGGGGTCAGGACATAATGGTGGGTGGAGAGGAGTCCTGTGGGGGGAGGTTAAGAGCAGTGGATAAGGAGATCCATGGGTTACAAACCAGCCGTAAAAATAAATGTAGCTTGAAAAATTGTAATCCCAATAATTCAAAAAATTCCATTAGCCCCAATAACTCAATAACTACAATAAGCCCCATTAACTCAAAAAATACCATTAGCCCCAACAACTTAAATAACAACGTTAGACCCAATAACGCAAAAAAAATCCCATTAGCCCCAATAACTTAAATAGTACAATTAGCCCTTATAACTCAAATAATAACATTAACACCAATAACTCTGAAAATCCCATTAGAGAGACTATATGTGTAAAACTTAATGGAAATGTAAAATGTATGTTCACAAATGCCAGAAGCCTAGTAAATAAAATGGGGGAGCTTGAGGCCTTGATAATGGAGGAACATATTGATATAGTTGGGGTCACTGAGACATGGCTGGACTCCTCGCATGACTGGGCTGTTAATCTGCAGGGGTTTACATTGTTTCGCAAGGATAGAATGAACAGAAAAGGTGGTGGAGTCTGTCTGTATGTAAGAAGTGGTATGAAAGCCAGTGTGAACGATGCCATAGTGTGTGATGATTCTGAGGATGTGGAATCACTGTGGGTAGAATTACTAAAGGAGGGAAATATTGAAAAAATTGTATTTGGTGTAATCTACAGACCCCCTAATATCACTGAAGAGATAGAAAGTCAGCTGTATAAACAAATAGAGAGGGCCGCCCAGGCAGGTACAATGGTAATAATGGGAGATTTTAACTATCCAGATATAGATTGGGGCCGGGGGCTGGCTAAAACTACAAAGGGGAGAAAATTCCTAAATTTATTGCAGAATAATTTTATGGGCCAGTTTGTGGAGGACCCAACAAGAAGTGATGCCTTGTTGGATCTGATCATTTCCAACAACGCAGAGCTGGTTGGTAATGCAACTGTGCGGGAAAACCTTGGTAATAGCGACCACAATATAGTTACTTTTGACTTAAAATGTAGAAAACAAAGACAGGCGGGGAAGGCAAAAACATATAACTTTAAAAAGGCAAATTTCCCTGGGCTGAGAGCTGCACTACAGGACATAGACTGGGGGGAGGTGTTGTCAAATACTGATACAGAAGGTAAATGGGACATCTTTAAATCAACTCTAAATAACTATACAGCTAAATATATACCAAAGGGGAACAAATATAAACGATTAAAACTAAATCCTACATGGCTGACAAATGATGTTAAAAGAGCAATAAACAACAAAAAAAATAGCCTTCAAAAAATTCTAATCTGATGGGTCAGCTATAACATTTAAACAGTACAAGGAGCTTAATAAAATCTGTAAAAAATTTAATAAAAACAGCAAAAATTCAAAATGAGACACAGGTGGCCAAAGAAAGCAAAACTAATCCTAAATATTTTTTTAGATATATAAATACAAAAAAAACAAGGACAGAGCATGTAGGACCCCTTAATAATGATAATGGGGAGGTTGTCACGGGCGATCAAGAGAAGGCGGAGCTACTGAATGGGTTCTTTAGTTCTGTATACACTATGGAAAAAGGAGCTGACATTGGCCAGGTCAGTGCTGGTAACACATCATGTAATATACTGAACTGGCTTAATGTAGAGATGGTACAAGGTAAGTTAAGTAAAGTAAATGTAAGCAAATCTCCAGGGCCGGATGGACTACACCCAAGAGTTCTTAGAGAGGTAAGTTCAGTAATATCTGTACCCTTGTTCATGATATTTAGAGATTCTCTGGTGTCTGGTATTGTGCCAAGGGACTGGCACAAGGCTAATGTGGTACCAATCTTCAAGAAGGGCTCTAGGTCTTCGCCAGGCAATTATAGACCGGTAAGTCTAACATGCATTGTGGGTAAATTGTTTGAAGGACTCATAAGGGATTACATACAGGAATACATAGGGGATAATAGTATTATAAGTGATAGCCAGCATGGGTTTACTAAGGATAGAAGTTGTCAAACCAATCTAATTTGCTTTTATGAAGAGGTGAGTAGAAGCCTTGACAGAGGAATGGCTGTGGATATAGTGTTTCTGGATTTTGCCAAAGCATTTGATACTGTCCCTCACAGACATCTGACAGGTAAGTTAAGGTCTTTGGGCTTGGAAACTTTAGTTTGTAACTGGATTGAACACTGGCTCATGGATCGTACCCAGAGAGTGGTGGTCAATGATTCGTACTCTGATTAGTCCCCGGTAATTAGTGGTGTACCCCAAGGTTCAGTACTGGGCCCGCTGTTGTTTAATTTATCAATGATATAGAGGATGGTATTAACAGCTCTGTTTCTATCTTTGCAGATGACACCAAGCTTTGTAGCATGGTACAGTCTATAGAGGATGTGCATAAGTTACAAGATGACTTGGATAGACTAAGTGTCTGGGCATCCACTTGGCAAATGAGGTTCAATGTGGATAAATGTAAAGTTATGCATCTGGGTACTAAGAACATGCATGCATCATATGTCTTAGGGGCGATTAAACTGGCAGAGTCACTGGCAGAGAAGGATCTGGGTGTACTTGTAGATCACAGACTACAGAATAGCATGCAATGTCAGGCTGCTGCTTCCAAAGCCGGCAGGATATTGTCATGTATAAAAACAGGCATGGACTCAAGGGACAGGGACATAATACTCCACCTTTATAAAGCATTGGTACGGCCTCACCTGGAATATGCTGTTCAGTTTTGGTCGCCTGTTCATAAAAGGGACACTGCGAAGTTGGAAAGTGTGCAGAGAAGTGCGACTAAACTAATATGGGGCATGGAACATCTTAGCTATGAGGAGCGATTAGAGGAGTTACAATTGTTTAGTCTTGAGAAGAGACATTTAAGGGGGGATATGTGTTACGCCGAGCGCTCCGGGTCCCCGCTCCTCCCCGGAGCGCTCGCCTCATCCTCGCTACTGCAGCGCCCCGGTCAGATCCACTGACCGGGTGCGCTGCGATACCGCCTCCAGCCGGGATACGATTTGCGATGCGGGTGGCGCCCGCTCGCGATGCGCACCCCGGCTCCCGTACCTGACTCGCTCTCCGTCGGTCCTGTCCCGGCGCGCGCGGCCCCGCTCCCTAGGGCGCGCGCGCGCCGGGTCTCTGCGATTTAAAGGGCCACTGCGCCACTGATTGGCGCAGTTGTTCTAATTAGTGTGTTCACCTGTGCACTCCCTATGTATACCTCACTTCCCCTGCACTCCCTCGCCGGATCTTGTTGCCATCGTGCCAGTGAAAGCGTTTCCCAGTGTGTTCCTAGCCTGTGTTCCAGACCTCCTGCCGTTGCCCCTGACTACGATCCTTGCTGCCTGCCCCGACCTTCTGCTACGTCCGACCTTGCTCTTGTCTACTCCCTTGTACCGCGCCTATCTTCAGCAGTCAGAGAGGTTGAGCCGTTGCTAGTGGATACGACCTGGTTGCTACCGCCGCTGCAAGACCATCCCGCTTTGCGGCGGGCTCTGGTGAAAACCAGTAGCAGCTTAGAACCGGTCCACTAGCACGGTCCACACCAATCCCTCTCTGGCACAGAGGATCCACCTCCTGCCAGCCGAATCGTGACAGTAGATCCGGCCATGGATCCCGCTGAAGTTCCACTGCCAGTTGTCGCCGACCTCACCACTGTGGTCGCCCAGCAGTCGCAACAGATAGCGCAACAAGGCCACCAGCTGTCTCAACTGACCGTGATGCTACAGCAGCTACTACCACAGCTTCAGCAATCATCTCCTCCGCCAGCTCCTGCACCTCCTCCGCAGCGAGTGGCCGCTTCCGGCCTACGACTTTCCTTGCCGGATAAATTTGATGGGGACTCTAACTTTTGCCGTGGCTTTCTTTCACAATGTTCCCTGCACTTGGAGATGATGTCGGACCAGTTTCCTACTGAAAGGTCTAAGGTGGCTTTCGTAGTCAGCCTTCTGTCTGGGAAAGCTCTGTCATGGGCCACACCGCTCTGGGACCGCAATGACCCTGTCACTGCCTCTGTACACTCCTTCTTCTCGGAAATTCGAAGTGTCTTTGAGGAACCTGCCCGAGCCTCTTCTGCTGAGACTGCCCTGCTGAACCTGGTCCAGGGTAATTCTTCCGTTGGCGAGTACGCCATCCAATTCCGTACTCTTGCTTCCGAATTATCCTGGAATAATGAGGCCCTCTGCGCGACCTTTAAAAAAGGCCTATCCAGCAACATTAAAGATGTTCTGGCCGCACGAGAAATTCCTGCTAATCTGCATGAACTCATTCATCTTGCCACTCGCATTGACATGCGTTTTTCCGAAAGGCGTCAGGAGCTCCGCCAGGATATGGACTTTGTTCGCACGAGGCGTTTTTTCTCCCCGGCTCCTCTCTCCTCTGGTCCTCTGCAATCCGTTCCTGTGCCTCCCGCCGTGGAGGCTATGCAAGTTGACCGGTCTCGCTTGACACCTCAAGAGAGGACACGACGCCGCATGGAGAATCTTTGCCTGTACTGTGCCGGTACCGAACACTTCCTGAAGGATTGTCCTATCCGTCCTCCCCGCCTGGAAAGACGTACGCTGACTCCGCACAAAGGTGAGACAGTTCTTGATGTCAACTCTGCTTCTCCACGCCTTACTGTGCCTGTGCGGATATCTGCCTCTACCTTCTCCTTCTCTACTAAGGCCTTCTTGGATTCCGGATCTGCAGGAAATTTTATTTTGGCCTCTCTCATCAACAGGTTCAACATCCCAGTGACCAGTCTCGCCAGACCCCTCTACATCAATTGTGTTAACAATAAAAGATTGGACTGTGCCGTGCGTTACCGCACGGAACCCCTCCTAATGTGCATCGGACCTCATCACGAAAAAATTGAGTTTTTGGTCCTCTCCAATTGCACTTCCGAAATTCTCCTTGGACTACCGTGGCTTCAACGCCATTCCCCAACCCTTGATTGGTCCACAGGAGAGATCAAGAGCTGGGGTACTTCTTGTTTCAAGGACTGTCTTAAACCGGTTCCCAGTACTCCCTGCCGTGACCCTGTGGTTCCCCCTGTAACCGGTCTCCCTAAGGCTTATATGGACTATGCTGACGTATTTTGCAAAAAGCAAGCTGAAACTTTACCCCCTCACAGGCCTTTTGACTGTCCTATTGACCTCCTCCCGGGCACTACTCCACCCCGGGGCAGAATTTATCCTCTGTCCGCCCCAGAGACTCTTGCTATGTCTGAATACATCCAGGAAAATTTAAAAAAGGGGTTTATCCGCAAATCCTCCTCTCCTGCCGGAGCTGGATTTTTCTTTGTGTCCAAAAAAGATGGCTCCCTACGTCCTTGCATTGATTACCGCGGACTTAATAAAATCACGGTAAAGAACCGCTACCCCCTACCTCTTATCTCTGAACTCTTTGATTGCCTTCAAGGTGCCCACATCTTTACCAAACTGGACTTAAGAGGTGCATATAATCTCATCCGCATCAGGGAGGGGGACGAATGGAAAACTGCATTTAACACCAGAGATGGACACTTTGAGTATCTGGTCATGCCCTTTGGCCTGTGCAACGCCCCTGCCGTCTTCCAAGACTTTGTTAATGAAATTTTTCGTGATCTCTTATATTCCTGTGTTGTTGTGTATCTGGACGATATTCTGATTTTTTCTGCCAACTTAGAAGAACATCGCCAGCATGTCCGCATGGTTCTTCAGAGACTTCGAGACAATCAACTTTATGCCAAAATGGAGAAATGTCTGTTTGAATGTCAATCTCTTCCTTTCCTAGGATACTTGGTTTCTGGCCAGGGACTACAAATGGACCCAGATAAACTCTCTGCCGTCTTAGATTGGCCACGCCCCTCCGGACTCCGTGCTATCCAACGTTTTTTGGGGTTCGCCAATTATTACAGACAATTTATTCCTCATTTTTCCACTATTGTGGCTCCTATCGTGGCTTTAACCAAGAAGAATGCCAATCCTAAGTCCTGGTCTCCTCAAGCGGAAGACGCATTTAAACGGCTCAAGTCTGCCTTTTCTTCTGCTCCCGTGCTCTCCAGACCTGACCCATCTAAACCCTTCCTATTGGAGGTTGATGCCTCCTCAGTGGGAGCTGGAGCGGTCCTTCTACAAAAAAATTCTTCCGGGCATGCTGTTACTTGTGGTTTTTTTTCTAGGACCTTCTCTCCGGCGGAGAGGAACTACTCCATCGGGGATCGAGAACTACTGGCCATTAAATTGGCACTTGAGAAATGGAGGCATCTGCTGGAGGGATCAAAATTTCCAGTTATTATTTACACCGACCACAAGAATCTCTCCTATCTTCAGTCTGCCCAACGGCTGAATCCTCGCCAGGCCAGGTGGTCTTTGTTCTTTGCCCGTTTTAACTTTGAAATTCATTTTCGCCCTGCCGACAAGAACATTAGGGCCGATGCTCTCTCTCGTTCCTCGGATGCTTCGGAAGTAGAGGTCTCTCCGCAACACATCATTCCTCCTGACTGTCTGATCTCCACTTCTCCTGCCTCCATCAGGCAAACTCCTCCAGGGAAGACCTTCGTTTCTCCACGCCAACGTCTCGGGATTCTCAAATGGGGTCACTCCTCCCACCTCGCTGGCCATGCGGGCATCAAAAAGTCTTTGCAACTCATCTCTCGCTTCTATTGGTGGCCGACTCTGGAGACGGATGTTGTTGATTTTGTGTTAGCCTGTACTGTCTGTGCCCGGGATAAGACTCCTCGCCAGAAGCCTGCTGGTCTCCTTCATCCTCTGCCTGTCCCCGAACAGCCTTGGTCTCTGATTGGTATGGACTTTATTACAGACTTACCCCCATCCCGTGGCAACACTGTTGTTTGGGTGGTCGTTGATCGATTTTCCAAGATGGCACATTTTATTCCTCTTCCTGGTCTTCCTTCAGCGCCTCAGTTGGCAAAACAATTTTTTGTACACATTTTTTGTCTTCACGGTTTGCCCACGCAGATCGTCTCGGATAGAGGCGTCCAATTCGTGTCAAAATTCTGGAGGGCTCTCTGTAAACAACTCAAGATTAAATTAAACTTCTCTTCTGCTTATCATCCTCAATCCAATGGGCAAGTAGAAAGAATTAACCAGGTCCTGGGTGACGATTTACGGCATTTTGTTTCCTCCCGCCAGGATGACTGGGCAGATCTTCTACCATGGGCCGAATTCTCGTACAACTTCAGAGTCTCTGAATCTTCTTCTAAATCCCCATTTTTCGTGGTGTACGGCCGTCACCCTCTTCCCCCCCTCCCTACTCCCTTGCCCTCTGGTTTGCCCGCTGTGGATGAAGTGACTCGTGATCTTTCCACCATATGGAAAGAGACCCAAAATTCTCTTTTACAGGCTTCATCTCAAATTAAAAAGTTTGCCGATAAGAAAAGAAGAGCTCCCCCCATTTTTTCTCCCGGAGACAAGGTATGGCTCTCCGCTAAATATGTCCGCTTCCGTGTCCCCAGCTACAAACTGGGACCACGCTATCTTGGTCCTTTCAAAATCTTGTGCCAAATTAATCCTGTCTCTTACAAACTTCTTCTTCCTCCTTCTCTTCGTATTCCTAATGCCTTTCATGTCTCTCTTCTTAAACCACTCATCATCAACCGTTTCTCTCCCAAACTTGTTTCTCCCACTCCTGTTTCCGGTTCCTCTGACATCTTCTCCGTAAAGGAGATACTGGCCTCCAAGACGGTCAGAGGGAAAAAAAATTTTTTGGTCGATTGGGAGGGCTGTGGTCCTGAAGAGAGATCCTGGGAACCTGAGGACAACATCCTAGACAAAAGTCTGGTCCTCAGGTTCTCAGGCTCCAAGAAGAGGGGGAGACCCAAGGGGGGGGGTACTGTTACGCCGAGCGCTCCGGGTCCCCGCTCCTCCCCGGAGCGCTCGCCTCATCCTCGCTACTGCAGCGCCCCGGTCAGATCCACTGACCGGGTGCGCTGCGATACCGCCTCCAGCCGGGATACGATTCGCGATGCGGGTGGCGCCCGCTCGCGATGCGCACCCCGGCTCCCGTACCTGACTCGCTCTCCGTCGGTCCTGTCCCGGCGCGCGCGGCCCCGCTCCCTAGGGCGCGCGCGCGCCGGGTCTCTGCGATTTAAAGGGCCACTGCGCCACTGATTGGCGCAGTTGTTCTAATTAGTGTGTTCACCTGTGCACTCCCTATGTATACCTCACTTCCCCTGCACTCCCTCGCCGGATCTTGTTGCCATCATGCCAGTGAAAGCGTTTCCCAGTGTGTTCCTAGCCTGTGTTCCAGACCTCCTGCCGTTGCCCCTGACTACGATCCTTGCTGCCTGCCCCGACCTTCTGCTACGTCCGACCTTGCTCTTGTCTACTCCCTTGTACCGCGCCTATCTTCAGCAGTCAGAGAGGTTGAGCCGTTGCTAGTGGATACGACCTGGTTGCTACCGCCGCTGCAAGACCATCCTGCTTTGCGGCGGGCTCTGGTGAAAACCAGTAGCAGCTTAGAACCGGTCCACTAGCACGGTCCACGCCAATCCCTCTCTGGCACAGAGGATCCACCTCCTGCCAGCCGAATCGTGACAATATGATAAATGTATATAAGTATATAAATGGCCCATACAAAAAATATGGAGAAAAACTGTTCCAGGTTAAATCTCCCCAAAGGACGAGGGGGCACTCCCTCCGTCTGGAGAAGAAAAGGTTTAGTCTAAAGGGGCGACACGCCTTCTTTACCGTGAGGACTGTGAATTTATGGAACGGTCTACCTCAGGAACTGGTCACAGCAGGAACAATTAACAGCTTTAAAACAGGGTTAGATACATTCCTGGAACAAAATAACATTAATGCTTATGCAGAATTATAAAACTACATCCCTTTCCCTTATCCCCTTACACCCTTCACTTCAATTCCCTGGTTGGACTTGATGGACGTATGTCTTTTTTCAACCATACTAACTATGTAACTATGTAATGAATGCTGATAGGCTGCATCCTGCATGGGATTCAGGGTCATCACGCCTACCTGGCTTCCTGCCTTGCATTCCCGCCTTCCCAGCATCTCCTGCCCCATGTAATGACATGTGGATCCGCCATTCTAGGTGTCCCGGAGCCTGGAACGCTGTAAAATGGAGTTTAATTGTTACGCCGAGCGCTCCGGGTCCCCACTCTCCTGTTCGCAGCGCCCCAGCCAGACCCGCTGACCGGGAGCGCTGCGATAATGTCCCTAGCCGGGATGTGATTCGCGATGCGGGACGCGCCCGCTCGCGGTGCGCATCCCAGCACGCTTACCAGACTCGCTCCCCGTCTGTTCTATCCCGACGCGCGATCCTTGCTGCCTGCCCTGATCTTCTGCTACGTCCGACCTTGCTCTTGCCTAATCCCTTGTACCGCACCTATCTCAGCAGTCAGAGAGGTTGAGCCGTTGCCGGTGGATACGACCTGGTTGCTACCACCGCTGCAAGACCATCCCGCTTTGCGGCGGGCTCTGGTGAATACCAGTAGCAACTTAGAACCAGTCCGCCGGCACGGTCCACGCCAATCCCTCTCTGACACAGAGGATCCACCTCCAGCCTGCCGAATCCTGACATTAATGAAGCGATTCGCACAATAGAAACGCGGCAATATTCGCATTCGTTGCAAATCGAATAAATCCTGAAATTGGTAAAGCATTCGGATTCGTCTGCTTCGATTCGCTCATCTCTAGTTATGAACGCATGCATGAGGTAAATGCTATGCATGGTATCATTGCTATAAACGAATGCAGGGTATAAATGCTTATGAACGTATGCACTGACTAAAGGCTATGAAACAGAGTATGAGTATGATAACAATGCTACAAACCTGAGCACAGTATATAGCTATGAATGTATGCGCAGAGTACATGCTAGGTGTAAATGCAATGGATGTGTAAATGATATAAAAACATCTCCTTTACAGACAATCAGTACCACCTAACTAATAAAAGAAGTTCTTCAGCAGCCGAATTATGTAAGATAAAAATATTTACCATGTATAAAAATGCCCTGACGAGTACATGAGTGGCCTGTACATTCTATGCATGAAATACTTTATTCCATGTTGCCAAGGTTTCCTTTATGTTAAGGAGCCTGCTCACCATCTAAGGTTACATACGAAAACCTTGAGTATATGTGTTTTATTGTAGTAGATATGAGCTTATAGAAATCAAAAGGCAGCTCATATGACAAATAATGCATTAACCCCTTACTTCTGAGCAACTAGAAAGGAAGATGAATGAAGATGCTGAAGTAAGAGTAGTGAGGATGCAGGGAACTAGAGAAACGTATGTATTCCATTTACTAAAAAACATAATCCCATGCTGTACCACAGTCTGCCTAAAGCCAGTACACCTGCAGCATACTTTCACCACAGTGACCAGCCAAATCAAACTCATGTGATGAGAAGAGGCTCACGTGACCTGTAGTGAGAGCCAGCCAAATCACAAATGCACCGCAGATAGCACAATGATAGAAGCCACCGCAAACACTGCCCCAGCCCGGCCTGAAGCCCCTGTACTAGCACTCACCAAAACACAAACCAGGGCAGCAGAGTCGGCGCGTCTGTGAACTAAGCACAGCCCTACATATATACTATACCCAACCATGATCGCCGCCTGCTGGTGGCAGGTGGTCAAGCATCATGAGGCAGCCTGCAGGCTATAAAGGATGCTGAGACAGTGGCACCTGGCCTAGACTCAAGAACTGTGAGGCTTTGGTAGCTCGAGCGGCTGCCAGAGTTATAAAAAGTGCTGAGAAATACATACACCAGCTGCTCCTTGCCAGATGCACTAACTTCTGCAATTGTCACGAAACCCCACCTAGAGGTGCAGGGGCATAAAATACTCATGCCCCTCACACAAATACAGCCCTAATGGGCTTAAAACCTATTATGAAGTGTGCTTCGGAAAGAATAGTAAAATACACTACAGTAGACACATGTAATTTTCTCCCACCAAAAGGGGTGTGGATAAGGACTGTCTAAAGTAAGTTTTTTTTTTTTTTTTACTTGTTAGAGCAAGATACTGAATTATATTTTTCTAATCCATTTCAATTTACTGATTGTAATTATTTCTAGTACATAATGCGGACTGTCATCTTACCTGAGCTGTTATTAAAGGGAAACTGACAGCAAGGTCACCTGCACTATGCAGGTGATCCTGTTTCTAAAGCTTCTTACTGAGTTTAAATTGGTACAGCCATTCTGGAGATATTCATCTTCTTGCTAACACGGTATTTTCTTCCTAACTGCACTGGAGGTGTACTACTGCTGTGTGGGCAATGCTTTGTTTGGCCTGTCTGACTGATAACTCTGCCCCTTTTACTGATAACTCTGTCCCTCCGTAAATGTGTATCCCCTCTTCCTCAATTACCAGAAGGGGTGTGGTTGTTGTTTGAAGAAGGCGGCTACACAGGTTTTTAACTGGTAGAAAGTACTATAAACAGGGTTACCCACATTTAACTGTATATTCAGGTAAGTGCGGGTGAACCTGCTGTCAGTTTTTCTGTAACAGCATTAAGTAATATGCTTTACAGCAAGCCCCAAGACAAAATGAATATCTCTGTGAGCTGTGCAGATGTCATTCTACAGGGGAGAGGATCACTTCTCAGGCTGCTCCCATGTTATCTGGAAGATTTGTTTATACGAGCAAGTTTTACCCTTACACTGCCTGGCAGGAGCAGCCAGAGATGGGGGAAGGGAAACTTATAGTGCCATCAATGACACAAAGTATGTTCCTTCTAAAGCCATTTGTTCACCTCCCCAAGCCCCCCTTGTCCTCTCCAGACCCCAGTGTCTATCCCTGATCCCCCATCCATTCCTTATCCCTCCATCCATCCCTGTACCCTCCATCCATCCCTGTACCCTCTGTCCATCCCTAATCATCCCCATCCATTCCTGATGCCTCAGTTCATCCCTGACCACTCCATCCATCCCTGACCCCTCCATCCATCCCTGACCCCTCCGTCCATCCCTGACCCCTCCATTCATCCATTATCCCTCCGTCCATTCCTTGACACTCCGTTCATCCCTGATCCCTCTGTCCATCCCTGGTCAATCTGTCCTTCCCTGGTCCCTCTGTCCATCCCTGGCCCCTCTATCCATCCTTGGTCCCTCTGCCGATCCCTGATCCCTTCATCCATCCCTGATGCCTCCATCCATCCCTGATCCCTCCGTCCATCCCTGATCCCTCCGTCCATCCCTGATCCCTCTGTACTGAGTCAGGGAACTGTGTATCTGCACTAAATTTATTAAATGGTGCAGGACATGTGATAAATATGGTGCGGGTCACATTTCTTACATAAGTGCTCCACTCTGTATTGTGATTCCTTTACATTTTGTAAGCTAAGTCACGCCTGGAGTAGATTTGCACCTCAGATGTGCCAAAAGATGCAACAGACTGAAAAGTTGCATATCATGCTTTCTGACCACTGCATGATATGAAGTGAAATCAAGACTTGGTATGTTTACGTTCTTTTAAAAAAAAAAATCTTCTAAATGAAATGCCACTAAACTTTGGCACAAAAAATTACTGCGCCAAAGAAAAAGCACTAAAGCACAGCAAAAAAGGTGGTACAAATATTCATAAATCCCCCCCCCCCCCCAGTGTGTACATTACTTATCCTTTACTGATCCTTATATCCTGTATTATACTCCAGAGCTGTACTTACTATTCTGCTGGTGGGGTGATAATATTCCTCCTTGTATACTGGTATTATTGGTTATATTGGTCTCAGTATACAGAATTGGGTCAGTAACAGTATAATGGTAATATGTATGGTGATAATATTCAGTATTTTTAAAATTAATGTGGAATGTAAGTTTATGGAAAAAAAGGATTTATTTTATACATCCGTGACATCACTTTTTTTTCACAGCTATTGAAAATATGTCCTTTTTTTACATACTATGGGAGAGAGTTATAAAAACATGTGCAGAGGATAAGTTGCTGAGTTGCCCATAGCAACCAATCAGATCGCTTCTTTCCTTTTGCAGAGGCTTTTTCAAAAATGAAAGAAGAAATGTGATTGGTTGCTATGGGCAACTGGTCAGCTTTTTCTCTGCACTGGTTTTGATAAATCTCCCCCTATGACGCTACTTTTCCATAGACATAAAGCACATTAATGTTAAAAATACAGATACAATCTTTGTGCAGTTTCGCAAACACATTATTTACAATGAAATACGCCTAAAATACACTTTTTTACTCTAGCCTAATTTTTATATAGTATATTTTTTCTATTATGTACCCTATCATACCCAGTTATGATTAACATTTGGCCCCTCCCATTTCTGGCTCCACCTCCGCATAGCCACTGCTACAATCAAAATGACTGCTAATTCTAAATGTCCAGGCCTATTTTTGGTCCCAGTCCGGCCACACCCACTCCCATAGACTTGTATTGAAGTGGTGGAGTGTGACCTCACAAGGGGGCTGGGCCGTGACATCATGATACATCGGTATCGCCCGTTATTAGACCCCTTTATGTTTGAAGTTGGCTGTGCTGAGGTGATTTTCGCTAGCTGTGTACGACTGCAACAAATTTATCATCTCCCATGCTAAATTTTATAAAATTGCACATTCACAGCTGAAAATTACTGACTGTGAAACATGTCTACTACAATCAGTAATGATAATTCACGTACAATGGCTCAGATGTATGTATTTCCCAGGTATTAAGAACCAGCAAGCATAGCAAGTTCACCAAGTGTATATATTACTCTGTCTAATCCTGTTGTGGAATACAAAACTGTAACACTGACAGAGTGATATATTGCACCCCAGAATCATGTATTGCACCCCAGAATTAGTCTTCAACCTGGTACCGAGGGCAAATATGTGACACCTATCACTGGCTGCGCTTAGCTGCTGTATGACACATTGACTCGTTGAGCCAGGAAGAAGATTGCATCAAAGGTCAGAGCAATGATATCAGAGGCACCAGAGAATGTGGTGGGAGTTTTTTTTTTACCCATTTAAGGGGAGAGCTTAGGTGGTCTGTGTAGGCACAAACCTACGTTGATGTAACTTTGGAGCTGTGTAATTTTTAGTGCAATTTTTAGCCCACCTAAAGCCATGCCCAGGGGCAGACTTAAAACACTCAGGGCCCCTGGACAAAAAAACGCAAGACCACCCCCACACACACCTCTGACATATATATATATATATATATATATATATATGCATCACTTCAACACAGGTTAAATAATTTTCTATGACCAATAATAACAGTAGGAGGAAATATATACCACCAGGCAATAACTGGATAATACCGCCATATTGTACTGAGTAAAACCACTATACACAGACCAGTGTACTATGCAGGATCTGTATACTATATAAGTGATTATTTATGCTATGTATTGGCCAATAGTATGCACTGTGTGTATGATTATATATTGTATTTATGATATGTGTTTACAATGTTTGACACATGTAGACCACATGACTATTGTCTTCAGCCTATCATAGTCAGTTGGCTGTTCTACTGCTTAAAGAATGATGTATATCACCTGTATTTGCACCAATCATATGTATTCTTTGTGTATATAAGTTTGTATATAAGTTTGTGAAAGTATTCGTCATGCTTGAAAAAGGCTATTTAGCTGAAACATTGCTGTTACGCCTAGCGCTCCGGGTCCCCGCTCCTCCCCGGAGCGCGTACGGCGTCTCTCTCTCCGCAGCGCCCCGGTCGGTCCTGCTGACCGGGAGCGCTGCACTGTCATGGCCGTCGGGGATGCGATTCGCACAGCGGGACGCGCCCGCTCGCGAATCGCATCCCAGGTCACTTACCCGTTCCCGTCCCCTGCTGTCATGTGCTGGCGCGCGCGGCTCCGCTCTCTAGGGCGCGCGCGCGCCAGCTCCCTGAGACTTAAAGGGCCAGTGCACCAATGATTGGTGCCTGGCCCAATTAGCTTAATTGGCTTCCACCTGGTCCCTGACTATATCTGACCTCCTCCCATGCATTCCCTTGCCGGATCTTGTTGCCTTGTGCCAGTGAAAGCGTTTTGTGTGTCCAAAGCCTGTGTACCAGAACTTCTGCTATCCACCCTGACTACGAACCTTGCCGCCTGCCCCCGACCTTCTGCTACGTCCGACCTTGCTTCTGTCTACTCCCTTGTACCGCGCCTATCTTCAGCAGCCAGAGAGGTTGAGCCGTTGCTAGTGGATACGACCTGGTCACTACCACCGCAGCAAGACCATCCCGCTTTGCGGCGGGCTCTGGCGAAAACCAGTAGTGACTTAGAACCGGTCCACTAGCACGGTCCACGCCAATCCCTCTCTGGCACAGAGGATCCACCTCCTGCCAGCCGGCATCGTGACAGTAGATCCGGCCATGGATCCCGCTGACGTCCCTCTGCCTTATATCTCTGATATCACCACGGTGGTCGCCCAGCAATCCCGACAGATCGCCCATCTAACCCACCAGCTGTCGGAAGTATTCACCATTGTGCAGCAACTTCAGTCGCAACTTCAGCAGCAATCATCTCCTCCGCCAGCTCCTGCACCCCTTCCGCAGCGAGTGGCCACTCCTAGCCTCCGCCTGTCCTTGCCGGACAAATTTAATGGGGACTCTAAGTTTTGCCGTGGCTTTCTTTCGCAATGTTCCCTGCACTTGGAGATGATGTCGGACCAGTTTCCCACTGAAAGGTCTAAGGTGGCTTTCGTAGTCAGCCTTCTGTCTGGAAAAGCCCTGTCATGGGCCACACCGCTCTGGGACCGCAATGACCCCGTCACTGCCTCTGTACACTCCTTCTTCTCGGAAATTCGAAGTGTCTTTGAGGAACCTGCCCGAGCCTCTTCTGCTGAGACTGCCCTGCTGAACCTGGTCCAGGGTAATTCTTCCGTTGGCGAGTACGCCATACAATTCCGTACTCTTGCTTCTGAACTTTCCTGGAATAATGAGGCCCTCTGTGCGACCTTTAAAAAAGGCCTATCCAGCAACATTAAAGATGTTCTGGCCGCACGAGATACTCCTGCTAATCTGCATGAACTCATTCATCTAGCCACTCGCATTGACATGCGTTTTTCTGAGAGGCATCAAGAGCTCCGCCAGGAAAAAGACTTAGATCTCTGGACACCTCTCCCACAGTCTCCATTGCAATCTGCGCCTAGGCCTCCCGCCGAGGAGGCCATGCAAGTGGATCGGTCTCGCCTGACCCTGGAAGAGAGGAATCGCCGTAAGGAAGAGAATCTTTGTCTGTACTGTGCCAGTACCGAACATTTTTTGGTGGATTGCCCTATCCGTCCTCCACGTCTGGGAAACGCACGCTCGCACCCAGCTCTCGTGGGTGTGGCGTCTCTTGATGCTAAGTCGGCTTCTCCACGTCTCACGGTGCCTGTACGGATTTCTTCTTCAGCCAGCTCTTCCCTCTCAGCCGTGGCCTGCCTGGACTCTGGTGCCTCTGGGAATTTTATTCGGGAGTCCTTGGTGAATAAATTCCGCATCCCGGTGACCCGTCTTGTCAAGCCACTCCACATTTCCGCGGTCAACGGAGCCAGGTTGGATTGCACCGTGCGTTTCCGCACGGAGCCCCTCCTAATGTGCATCGGACCTCATCATGAGAAAATTGAGTTTTTGGTCCTCTCCAATTGCACTTCTGAAATTCTCCTTGGACTACCCTGGCTTCAACACCATTCCCCAACCCTGGATTGGTCCTCAGGGGAGATCAAGAGCTGGGGTACCTCTTGCTTCAAGGACTGCCTTAAACCGGTTCCCAGTACTCCCTGCCGTGACCCTGTGGTTCCTCCTGTATCCGGTCTCCCTAAGGTCGTTATGGACTCTGCCCGCCTTAAGAAGTGCCTCTCCCCCCCTCCCAGTCCAGTCAGTCAAGCCTCGGTGCCTCCTCGTGGCCCTCGTCCTGGTGTCACACTGCCCCGTGCCAGGCCTCGCCCTCTGCCCTCCCTCCCCATTCCCACTCCTGCTGTACTGCCTGCCGTTGAGGAATCCCTCCATCCTTTCCCGGTGTCCTCATCCCGGGGGGGGGGCAGTTACCGGACAAAGAGAAGGGGAGACCTAAGGGGGGGGGGTACTGTTACGCCTAGCGCTCCGGGTCCCCGCTCCTCCCCGGAGCGCGTACGGCGTCTCTCTCTCCGCAGCGCCCCGGTCGGTCCTGCTGACCGGGAGCGCTGCACTGTCATGGCCGTCGGGGATGCGATTCGCACAGCGGGACGCGCCCGCTCGCGAATCGCATCCCAGGTCACTTACCCGTTCCCGTCCCCTGCTGTCATGTGCTGGCGCGCGCGGCTCCGCTCTCTAGGGCGCGCGCGCGCCAGCTCCCTGAGACTTAAAGGGCCAGTGCACCAATGATTGGTGCCTGGCCCAATTAGCTTAATTGGCTTCCACCTGGTCCCTGACTATATCTGACCTCCTCCCATGCACTCCCTTGCCGGATCTTGTTGCCTTGTGCCAGTGAAAGCGTTTTGTGTGTCCAAAGCCTGTGTACCAGAACTTCTGCTATCCACCCTGACTACGAACCTTGCCGCCTGCCCCCGACCTTCTGCTACGTCCGACCTTGCTTCTGTCTACTCCCTTGTACCGCGCCTATCTTCAGCAGCCAGAGAGGTTGAGCCGTTGCTAGTGGATACGACCTGGTCACTACCGCCGCAGCAAGACCATCCCGCTTTGCGGCGGGCTCTGGCGAAAACCAGTAGTGACTTAGAACCGGTCCACTAGCACGGTCCACGCCAATCCCTCTCTGGCACAGAGGATCCACCTCCTGCCAGCCGGCATCGTGACAATTGCACTTGTATTCCTGAACACAATAAAGACTTAAGCCTGCATTATACCGGACCTCGTCACTGGTGCTGTACTGAATAAAACCACTATACACAAACCAGTGTATTATACAGAATATAATATGTATACTATATAAGTGATTATATACAGTGCCCATATAGTGGTAGATACCAGCTTTGCAGAGATCTGTACATCATATGTGATTACATGAAGGACCATATGGCGGTAGATACCAGCTGTACACAGGATCTGTATACCACAAAAGTGATTATATACAAGATCATATAGAGGTAGGTGCCATCTGTACACAGGATCTGTATACCATATAAGTGATTATAGTTACATCTAGGGACTCACAATTATGTATTTTCTGATCGGCGGCGTCCTCTTTATTCTTAGTCCGGTTCAAACTGCTATGTTGATCAACATCTGCAGAACAAACATGTTAAACTCTGCATTTTTCCAGTGCCCTCCCCTCCTCTACACAATCTTCCCATTTATAGGCCCACAAACTGTCCTCCTTGGTGTCCTGCACAGTAAAGGGGCAAGAAGGTAAGTAGCCAGGTAGGTAGGTAACTAGGTAGGTAGATCAGAAAACAGATATGAAGGTAGGTGAATGTGACTAGCCAGGCATGTAGGTAGCCAGGAATGTAGGTAGGTGGCTAGATAGATAGTTAGGCAGCCATGTATGAAGGCCAGGTGTGTACATAGTTAGGTAGCCAGATATGTAGGTTAGTAGCAAGATATGTAGGTAGGTAGTTAGGCAACTAGGTATGTAGGTAGTTAGATAGCCAAGTATGTACGTAAGTAGTAAGGCATTCAGGTATAAAGTTAGCTAGCCAGGTAGTTAGTCAAGTAGATAGCCAGCACTCCCCTCCACCCAGAGTCTAGTCTCGGGAGGGACACTATCAGAGTATTTTTTGTTATCAGACAGAAAATAAGGTGTTGCTTATGGAAGTTACAAGTAGGAAATGCCCCCAGGCAGGTAGTGTCCCCAGAAGGTAGTGACCCCTAGTAGGTCATGCCCCCAGGTAGTTAATGTCCCTTAGGTATGTAGTCATGCCTCCTGTATGAAAACCCCCTATGTAGGTAGTACGTAGCCCCGTTATTAGTTTGGAAGTTTGTCCCCATATCAGCTAGGCAGGAACATAGTAGATAGTCCCCCACATTAGCTAGGCAGCAACAGTTCCCACACAGTAGGTATAGGCAGCAGAGTTCCCCCGCATCAGGTATAGGCAGCAGACTTCCCCCACAGTAGGTTTTGGCAGCAGAGTTCCCCCACATTAGTTATAGGCAGAAGAGTTCCCCCACATTAGGTACAGGCAGCAGAGTGACCCCGCCTGCTCCAGCCCCACCAACCCCCCTTCCCTTCCCCTCCCCTCCCCTCCCCAGAATGGAAAAAAAATCACCTGATTATGTCCCACGGAGTGATCTCAGGCAGAAGGAGACCCTGTCTCCCATCCTCCACAGTGCAGGCATCAATGAGTGACATCTTCGGCGCCGGCAATGCGCAGCGGGGGCCGAGGTCATGTCTCCTCTCAGTGTAGTCCGCAGATGCTGCTCACACAGAGAAGAGGCTTTCTGCTGTATGTACGTGAGCCTTGCATACAGCAGAAAGAAGCACTGTCGGCCTTGGAATCTGGGACAAGTGTCCTGGATTCTCAGTAGCAGCAGCAGTGGCATCAGACCTTTACCCGGCCGGGCCCTCGGACCACGTTCAAACGGAAGGGCCAGTCAGTCCACTCCTGGCCATGCCCTTTTCCCTTAAGCAACTCCCATTTCAACTGAGGCCATGCCATGTTATGTTCCCAGCAGAAAGGTATTAACAAAAGTGTTGAAAGTGCATAGTAAATGTGGTGGAAGTGATATCAGATTGTTTTTGGTGTAATTGCACCAACACATATAGGGAGAGATTTACCAAAACCTGTGCTGAGGAAAAGTTGACCAGTTACCCATAGCAACTAGACATGTGCAATTCGTTTCGGAACGAATACTAAACTTAACGAATTTTCCCATTTTCGGGTGTTCGTTACAATCCGAATGCACGGAAAAAAATTTTAATATTTCCAAAAAAGAATACGAATACGAATATACAGTTAACGAATGCATTCGTTAAGTAACGCATAACGAATAATGCATGTTAACGAATAACAAATGCATTCGTTATCAGTAAACCGAATGTAAGGAATGAATTAGATTTTTTTCATTGGGTTTACCTGAGGAAAACTTGCCTTCCTACACAGAGAAAACTGCAAAAAAAGGTGAAAACAACAAGAATCCTAAGGTAACACGTGCTATTTATTACAAAAGAGGATCAGCAAGTGAAACTAATGTGCATTTCGTTTAGTAACGAATGCTAAATTTAACAAATTTTACAGATATAACGAAAGATCCGAATTAACGAATGCATTCGATTTTATTAATGAATGCATCCGAAAACGAATATGACGAATGCACAGCATTCCGAAAACGAACAAAACGAAAAAAACGAAATTTTTGGTTCTGCACATGTCTAATAGCAACCAATCAGATTGCTTCTTTTATTTTTCAGAGGCCTTGTTTAAAATGAAAGAAGCATTGAGATGGGATGGATCTTGCCTGTTCGCCTGGATTTGTTGATCCTGGCGGGAACCTCAACTTCCTAGAAAACTATTGAGGACGACCCTAGTCATGCTTAACCTCCCTGGCGGTATGATTATGTGTGGACATTTGTACCAAAAGCGGTATAATTTTTTTAATTGAAATTTCACATCTCCCCCCGCCCATTTCACATCTCCCCCATCACATTCCCCCTCCCTTGTTACATTCCCCCCCTTATAACATTCTCCTCCCCTTGTCACATTCCCCCCTTGTCACATTCTCCCCCTCCTTGTCACATTCTTCCCCTCCCTTGTCACATTCTCCACCCCCTTGTCACATTCTATCCCCCTTGTCAAATCCCCCCCCTCCATGTCACATTCCCCTCCCCCTGTCACATCCCCCCCTTGTCACATTCTTCCCCCTTGTCACATTGCCTCCCTCCATGTCACATTCCTCTCCCCCTGTCACATCCCCCCCTTGTCACATTCTTCCCCCTTGTCACATTCCCCCTTTGTCACATTCTTCCCCCTTGTCACATTCCCCCCCTTGTCACATTCTTCCTCCCCTCTCCCCCTCACCTTGTCCTGCAGAAACACACACTAGATTTCAAACCTAGTGTATTTGCTGCAGAACAAGTCCTTTCCCCTTCAGCCAATCACTGGCTGGAAAGCACTGCGGCCGGTGATTGGCTGAAAAGGGAAAGGTCCTGAGAGATGAATAATGAAGAGAGCAGAGACCGGAGAGAACGGAGGGGAACGGCATCTGCAGGGACGGGGACTAGGTAAGCAGAAGTTTTTTTTTATTTTCCTCCTTTTTCCTTTAACACTTAGCTCAGTGTTTTTCTACCAGGGTGCCTCCAGCTGTTGTGAAACTACTACTCCCAGCATGCCCGGACAGCCTTTGGCTGTTTGGGCATGCTGAGAGTTGTAGTTTTGCAACATCTGGAGGCCCCTTGGTTGAGAAACACTGACTTTTAGTATTTGTCTTTACCTGCTCTGGCCGGCCCCCGCCATGGGAGCCGACCCGAGCAGATAATCGTATGTTTTCCCGGAGGCTGTATCACTATATCGCAAAAAGCAAAAATCGCTATTTGATTGCTTTTGCGATATATCGTGCAGCCTGGCCGGCAACTCTGCAATTTTACCCCGAGCGTGACTCTGGGTTACCGCTTCTGGCAGGGAAAATGAACACCGAGTCACGCTCGGGATAACAGTGAAGGAGGTTAAAGTCTGGGAATCAGTTAAATCGGCTCACGGGTTAGTGTCACGTGTGTCACTGCTTACTCCTTTGATCACGAACCCTTCCTTCCCATCCAGTTATGAAAGTGTAGTGACCGCTGCATGGGTAGGGGCAAACTTACTCTGACTGATAGACATAGTTGACCCATTAAGAAGAAAGATGATATCTTATGCTAGTGTTTCCCAACCCAGTCCTCAAGGCACACCAATATTCCAGGTTTTTTCAATTACTCCATTGGAATAGAAGAGGGAAAAATGTAAATCCTGGACAGTTGGTGAGCCTTGAGGACTGGGTTGGGAAACACTGCCTTATGCCACCTTCCTGTCCACCTATCACCTCCCGGAGTCATCCTTCCCATTATATCAAGAAATACTTTCTATGCTATCTTAGAACTCACAAGATACAACCCTGCCCCCATTGACTTTGAGAATATATGTAAAAACCATGTATCAACTGGAGGACTTATCTCGGACATGTATACTTTATTGATTCTACCCAGAGACACTTTCGAGATACGGCACACATATATGGATAAATGGGAATCATATCTGGGGCGAAAATTCTCTTTTAACCAATGGCAAATTATCTGGTCAAATGCAGCAAGGTCATCTGCCTGCACAACATATCAGGAAAATCAATACAAAATTCTAACCTTTTGATACCATACTCCTGAATTACTCCACTGACTATTCCCACAAGTTCCTCCAACATGTTGGAGATGTCATAAATCAACGGGATCACTTCCACATATATTTTGGGATTGTCCTGGGGTTCTGGGGTATTGGAATACCGTCCGTGAGCTTATACAAAAAGTAATGGGTTTGTTGTTGCCTAGTGATCCTGCCATATTTTTACTTGACGTATTTCTTAGCGGCCTAAGTAGAACACAATCTAAACTTCTACTACATATTCTTACGGCGGCTAAATGCATGATTGCGAGTTGGTGGAATGAAACCACCCCTCCTCCGATAAATATGCTTTTAGATAGGATTCGACATATAAAAATAATGGAATATTTCTCGGCAGCATTTGACAGCACACTCCCAAAGTATTATAAAGTTTGGCAAGACTGGGAGTCCTATGACACATAATTGATGGCTATGAAGTTCATGCAGGAGCGGAGAGGGGACCATGTGGTTTTTCTTTTCTTTTTTTTTCTTCTCTTTTTTTTTTCTTCTTTTCTTTTTTGATATTGCAAGGGAAGTAAACATTATTATGATATGTTTATAGAAAAGTACATTACACATGTCTCTGCTTAAAAGCTCTAAAATCTCTAGACTTTCCATCTACTTTCTGGAGAACTATTGTTTCATACAACTGTACAACTATTCCCACCAGTGTAACATTCCCAAATTCTTGAGGAAACACCTCATTGATGTACCAGCATTTTCTCCTTTTGATATGATGTTTACGATTGTTGTAATATTCTATATGTCTTATTTTTCTATGTTTTGGAAAAAATTAAAACTTATAAATAAACAGTTATATAAAAAAAATGAAAGAAGCAAGCTGATTGGTTGCTATGGGCAACTGGCCAACTTTTCGTCTGCACAAGTTTTAATACATTTCCCCCATAGACACAGAGCAGTAAAAGAAGCACATGGCAGACCATCTCTCACTCTCTTATTTTAGTGATCGGTCAAGTTCTAAACTTTTAATAGGTCTCTACAACATATGAAAGTTTTTTCTTGCTTTGTTTGTTGACAAATACATTTTAAACAGAAAGACAGGGGTACTTCGGTAGAAAACTTTTTTTTTTTTAACCCCTTAAGGACCGAGCCCTTTTTCACCTTAAGGATCAGAGCATTTTTTGCAATTCTGACCACTGTCACTTTAAACATTAATAACTCTGGAATGCTTTTAGTTATCATTCTGATTCCGAGATTGTTTTTTCGTGACATATTCTACTTTAACTTAGTGGTAAAATTTTGTGGTATCTTGCATCCTTTCTTGGTGAAAAATCCCCAAATTTGATGAAAAAAATGAAAATTTTGCATTTTTCTAACTTTGAAGCTCTCTGCTTGTAAGGAAAATGTTATGAAGATATTCAAAATAATTTTTTTTTGGGTTCACATATACAATATGTCTACTTTATGTTTGCATCATAAAATTTATGAGTTTTTACTTTTGGAAGACACCAGAGGGCTTCAAAGTTCAGCAGCAATTTTACAATTTTTCACAAAATTTTCAAACTCGCTATTTTTCATGGACCAGTTCAGGTTTGAAGTGGATTTGAAGGGTCTTCATATTAGAAATACCCCATAAAAGACCCCATTATAAAAACTACACCCCCCAAAGTATTCAAAATGATATTCAGTAAGTGTATTAACCCTTTAGGTGTTTCACAGGAATAGCAGCAAAGTGAAGGAGAAAATTCAAAATCTTCATTTTTTACATTCGCATGTTCTTGTAGACCCAATTTTTGAATTTTTGCAAGGGGTAAAAAGGAGAAAATTTTTACTTGTATTTGAAACCCAATTTCTCTTGAGTAAGCACATACCTCATATGTCTATGTTAATTGTTCAGTGGGCGCAGTAGAGGGCTCAGAAGGGAAGGAGCGACAAATGATTTTTGGGGGGCATGTCACATTTAGGAAGCCCCTATGGTGCCAGGACAGCAAAAAAAAAACATGGCATACCATTTTGGAAACTAGACCCCTCAGGGAACGTAACAAGGGGTAAAGTGAACCTTAATACCCTACAGGTGTTTCACGACTTTTGCATATGTAAAAAAAAAATTTTTTTTTTAGCTAAAATGCTTGGTTTCCCAAAATTTTTACATTTTTAAAAAGGGTAATAGCAGAAAACACCCCCCAAAATTTGAAGCCCAATTTCTCCCGATTCAGAAAACACCCCATATGGGGGTGAAAAGTGCTCTGCTGGCGCACTACAGGTCTCAGAAGAGAAGGAGTCACATTTGGCTTTTTGAAAGCAAATTTTGCTCTGGGGGCATGCCGCATTTCGGAAGCCCCTATGGTGCCAGGACAGCAAAAAAAAACACATGGCATACCATTTTGGAAACTAGACCCCTCGGGGAACGTAACAAGGGGTTAAGTGAACCTTTATACCCCACAGGTGTTTCATGACTTTTGTATATGTAAAAAATAAATTTTTTTTTTTACCTAAAATGCTTGTTTTCCCAAAAATTTTACAATTTTAAAAAGGGTAATAGCTGAAAATCCCCCCCAAAATTTGAAGCCCAATTTCTCCCGAGTACGGCGATACCCCATATGTGACCCTAAACTGTTGCCTTGAAATACGACAGGGCTCCAAAGTGAGAGCGCCATGTGCATTTGAGGCCTAAATTAGGGACTTGCATAGGGGTGGACATAGGGGTATTCTACGCCAGTGATTCCCCAACAGGGTGCCTCCAGCTGTTGTAAAACTCCCAGCATGCCTAGACAGTCAGTGGCTATCTGGCAATACTGGGAGTAGTTGTTTTGCAACAGCTGGAGGCTCCGTTCTGGAAACAGTGGCGTACCAGACGTTTTTCATTTTTATTGGGGAGGGGGGCTGTGTAGGGGTATGTGTATATGTAGTGTTTTTTACTTTTTATTTTGTCTTAGTGTAGTGTTTTTAGGGTACAGTCGCGCGGGCGGGATTTCACAGTAGTTTCTCGCTGGCAGCTTGAAAATTTGCCGCAGCTCAAACCTGCAGCCGGATACTTACTGTAATCCTCCGCCCATGTGAGTGTACCCGTACGTTCACATTGGGGGGGGGGGGGACATCCAGCTGTTGCAAAACTACAACTCCCAGCATGTACGGTCTATCAGTGGATGCTGGGAGTTGTAGTTTTGCAACCGCTGGAGGCTCCGTTTTGGAAACAGTGGCGTACCAGACGTTTTTCATTTTTATTGGAGAGGGGGGCTGTGTAGGGGTATGTGTATATGTAGTGTTTTTTACTTTTTATTTTATTTTGTGTTAGTGTAGTGTAGTGTTTTTAGGGTACAGTCGCACGGGCGGAGGGTTCACTGTAGTTTCTCGCTGGCAGTTTGAGCAGCAACTCAAACTTGCAGCCGGATACTTACTGTAATCCTCCGCCCATGTGAGTGTACCCTGTACGTTCACATGGGGGGGGGGGAATACCTCCAGCTGTTGCAAAACTGCAACTCCCAGCATGTACGGTCTAACAGCTGAAGACACACAGGTTGTGAAACACCGAGTTTGGTAACAAACTCAGTGTTTTGCAACCTGTGTGACTTCAGCTGTTGCAAAAGCTACAAACCCCAGCATGTACAGACAGCGGAAGGGCATGCTGGGTCTTGTAGTTATGCAACAGCCGGAGGCATACTACATTGGCTGGGGATGCTGGGGATTGTAGTTATGCAACAGCTGGAGACACACTGGTTTGCTACATAACTCAGTGTGCCTTCAGCTGTTGCAAAACTACAACTCTCAGCAGTCACCGACAGCCAACGGGCATGCTGGGAGTTGTAGTAATGCAACCACCAGATGCACCACTATAACTCCCAGCATGCACTTTAGCTGATTGTGCAAGCTGGGAGTTGTAGTTATACAACAGCTGAAGGTGCACTTTTCCATAGAAAGAATGTGCCTCCAGCTGTTGCAAAACTACAAGTCCCAGCATGCCCATAAGGGCATGCTGGGAGTTGTGGTGGTCTGCCTCCTGCTGTTGCATAACTACAGCTCCCAGCATGCCCTTTTTGCATGCTGGGAGCTGTTGCTAAGCAACAGCAGGAGGCTGTCACTCACCTCCTGCTGCTGCTCCACGATGCCGCCGCACAGGTCAGTCCCTCGCCGCCACCGTCGCTCCTGGGGCCCCGATCCCAACAGGGACGCCGGGGATCGGGGTCCCCAGCACCGGGGGTCGTCTTCCCGCACCCGCTCACGTCCTCCGGAAGAGGGGCGGAGCGGGTTGCGAGAGTGACACCCGCAGCAGGCGCCCTGATTGGTCGGCCGGGAATCCGGCCGACGAATCAGGGCGATCGTGAGGTGGCACCAGTGCCACCTCAACCCTGCTGGCTCTGGCTGTTCGGGGCCGTCTCTGACGGCCCCGATCAGCCAGTAATTCCGGGTCATCGGGTCACTGGAGACCCGATTGACCCGGAATCCGCCGCAGATCGCTGGACTGAATTGTCCAGCGATCTGCGGCAATCGCCGACATGGGGGGACATAATGACTTCAGCAGGCATCCGACCCCGGCTCCCCTCCGGCTAGCGGCGGGGGCCGGAAATGCTCATTGCGTATCCATACGCCCTCGGTCCTTAAGGACTTGGAAACGGGGGCGTATGGATACGCCCTATGTCCTTAAGGGGTTAAATCAACTGGTGCCAGAAAGTTAAACAGATTTGTAAATTACTTATATTAAAAAAATCTTAATCCTTCCGTAATTATTAGCTGCTGAATACTACAGAGGAAATTATTATCTTTTTGGAACACAGTGCTCTCTGCTGACATCTCTGTCGATTTTAGGAACTGTCTAGAGCAGCATATGTTTTCTATGGGGATTTTCTCCTACTCTGGACAGTTCTTAAAATGGACAGAGGTGTCAGCAGAGAGCACTGTGTTCCAAAAAGAAAATAATTTCCTCTGTAGTATTCAGCAGCTAAAAAGAACTGGAAGGATTAAGATTTAATAGAAGTAATTTACAAATCTATAGATTTGTGTAGCTCACTTAGTAGTAGATTGTACCTGAGGTTAAAGGTGTTGCCTTTACCCAAGAAGGCCTATAATTAAACTGTATGGGGGTATATAAACGTATTTATATAGAACCAGTCCTCAAGGTACAATTTGAAGAAAGAGGAAAGAAAAGGGAAAAAAAAAAAAATCTTTTTTTTTTTTTTTTTTTTTTCCCTTTTCTTTCCTCTTTCTTCAAATTGTACCTTGAGGACTGGTTCTATATAAATACGTTTATATACCCCCATACAGTTTAATTATAGGCCTTCTTGGGTAAAGGCAACACCTTTAACCTCAGGTACAATCTACTACTAAGTGAGCTACACAAATCTATACATTTCTTTCCCAGCCTCATAACCCATGTGTTAAGTGCTCCTTAGTCAACCTATCACTTCTTTTTTCTTTTTCTCACTCTATTACTTTATAATTCATTTTTAGACACGCTTCCACAATACTTACCACAATGAACATTTGGACACATTTAGAGTCCAAAAAGAAAACTATTGAAGATTTCTGTTTTTCTGAGAATGAACTCAGCCTTAAATCTACACAGCCTCCTAATAACACTGAACATAGTCTGACAATATCACAGGTTTTCAGAAAATTAGAAGAAATCCTATGTAAAAGACTTAAACAGCAATGGGAGGTTAAAAGTCTCCAACAATATTTAAATTTGGGACTGACCCCCAAAGGTCTTACTATTCAGAAATCCGCTGCAAACGATCTAAGTAACCCAGAATTCAATTTAAAATGGGATACATTATTAAAAGAACAATCTGTGAACATTGTCAGACTAGTCATAGAAAGAAGAGGAGAACTAGTTATAGAATTAGATAAAGAAATCAACCAAATGAAAACTGTTTTAGAAACATACACCATAGACTATGAATATAGAAAATATGAAAATCTAACTATGAAACGACTTGACAATCTTGAAAAAGAAATTACTCAGAAAAAATCCAAGAAACTTTTGTGGCAAATCAATAAAACCAATACTGCCCCAACCAAATCTATAGATACAAGAGACACAAGAACAGACTCACAACCACAACAATCAGAACCTACATACAATATTCCTACACAGAATAAATTTGCTCCACTACGAGATTACAATAGAGATCATTTTTTAGGACGACAGCGGTGGAGACATCACCAATCACCAAATCCACACCACAGACCCACACACTACTACCAACAACATTATACACACAGATATCCACCCCAACCACACAATCAATACCACAACCAACATCACTACTACCAACGCTATTATTCACCAAGAACACCCAACACAACACGTCAACAACCCACTCATCACACACTTCATCACACATCCCAACATCCCCCCCAAAAACAAACAACTCAAGTCGAGATTCACCCCATCCCTCCCACTCTCACATTCCACACACACACCCCCAAAAAAAGAGGCTTCGAAGAAGACAAAAACGAAGCACCCCGAGGAACCCAACCCCCACAAAAAATGGGAAAAACAAATTAAATCATTCCAACATTGTATTTAACCTTAGTTCCACTACCCTCACCGATGCACAATTAAAATTGTTAAACAAAGGATTAAAATTTGCACCTTCTAAACCACTCAACAAATTCGATACATATATCGGCATAGAAAAATACGTAAGAAGACTATGTCTCAAAGTACTTTCTCAAACAACCTGTCACCACACCCACTCCTCAATCGAAATTTAACCACACGTCATGCACTTTAAAATCCAAATTTTACCCTAAATACGAAGCCGGCCCAGATATTCTTACTTTTAAAAAAGCCATCGAAACCGACATTAGAAAACTAAAACCTAACTTAAAACACAGAAACATCACTCACAAAGAAAAAATGGCCATCTCTGAACTGCAGAGCAATAACGACATCATAATCCGCCCCGCTGATAAAGGGGGCGGTATTGTGGTATTAGATACCGAAAAATATAATACAGAGTGTATCAGACAATTATCTGACACACAAACATATATCAAATCAAAGTCAGACCCTACAACCGACTACAGTAAAGAATTAAAAACTTTATGCAATGACGCTCTACAGTCAGAGATCCTATTAACCAAAGAACATGAATTTATTTTGGGGACACAGGAGAGACTTCCAGTCTTTTACTGCCTCCCCAAAATACACAAAGATCCTCTCAACCCCCCCGGTCGCCCCATAGTATCAGGCATAAACTCACTTACTTCCAATCTTTCCCAGCTTATTGACCGCCTTCTCCAACCCATCGTACAAAAAACTAGATTTTATCTGAAAGACACAACCCAGGCAATTATGATTTTAGAAAGTATTACATGGGAACCAGACTACATCTTGGTTTCCCTTGACGTTAGCTCATTGTATACAATCATTAAACATGAAGATGGCCTTAGGGCCGTCAAACACTATCTGACGGAAGGGAATGTCCAACCCGAACAAATCGATTTTATACTACTTGCTATTAATTTCATTTTAACACATAACTATTTTTATTTTAATAATGAATTTTACTTGCAAGCCACAGGCACCGCCATGGGTACGAGATTCGCGCCCAGCTATGCGAATTTATTTATGGCATCCTGGGAAGACCAAAACATAACTCCCAGGATCGGCGCGGATCTCGTACTATGGCGGCGCTATATAGATGATATCATTTTTATTTGGAAAGGGACACAAGACACGTTAGAGAATTTTATCCAGGAAATTAACAACAATACCTCAAATTTAAACTTCACCCCACAAATTAGCACTGGCACTTTAGAATTTTTAGACCTTTTAGTCACTATAGAACCACCAAAACTGATGTGCAGTACATACCATAAGCCAGTTGCAAAGAACAGTTTTATCCTTTTTGACAGCTGCCACTTACCAAGATGGCTTTTAAACATCCCTATAGGCCAATACCGCCGATTAAAACGCAACTGCACCCTGGACTCCAAATTTAAAGAAGAAGCTCAAAACCTTACAGACAAATTCCTGGATAAAAACTATCCCAAAAAGATTCTTGATACATCTTACAATAAGATATGCACTTTAGAGAGATCATCACTTTTCATTCCTAGATCTGATGACCACTCAAATACAAATGATGATCCCAAACTCATTCTACCTTTCAGCAGTGACCATAAAAAAAATCGAAGCCATTATTAGGAAAAACTGGCATTTCTTAATCAATGACAAAACAATCGGCAAGGACATCCCCTCACGTCCACCAATAGTCTATACCAAGGCCCCCAATTTAGGCATAAAAGTTGCCCCAAGCATTAAAGAACCACCTGATACCAAATCTTCATCCACTTGGTTGCAGACTAAAGGGTTCCACAGATGTGGAACCTGCACAGCCTGTAAAAACACAAATTTTCCGAGAAAAATCACAGAAATTATCTCTACCTCTAACCAATTCTCACACACAATCTCTGAATGCCTTACTTGTAACAGCAAAGGCGTAATTTATCTGATAAAATGCAATTGCGGCAAGCAATATATAGGCCGCACTAAAAGACAACTTAAAACCCGTATCATCGAACACATGTATAATATAAGAAAAGGTTTAAAATCCCACCCACTATCATTACATTTTCTCGAACATCACAAACAAAATCCATCCGAACTTTTTTTCACAGCCATACAGAGTGTACGAAGATGTTGGAGAGGCGGCGATTATATTACACAGATGTCGAAGGCCGAATCAAGAAAGATTTTCGAGTTCGACTCATTGGCACCAAGAGGACTTAATGCAGAACTCGAGATCTTTGGTTTCCTGTAGGTCCTGGATCAGGCTCGCTCCCACGACCCGTGACTGCCTGGTCGCATATCGACGCAGTGACGGTTCCTGTGGGCGAACCTATCCAGGAATTGCCTTACACAGAATACGAAGTTCATCATACATTCACTGATATATCTACATCCTCATCTCCATCTATTTTTATTTCTATTTATTTTTAATTTTAATTTTATTAACTTTATTATTCCTAATTACCAATTTCCATTTATCTTTTATTTTTATTTTTATTTTTATTATGTCTATTCTCTATGAATATTATTATTTCCATTTTTATTCTTTATTTCTCATTTTTATTTATTTTCCATTTCCCATATGTATTCTTATTTTTATTTATTTTTGTTTATTTCCCATATATCAATTTCACTCATCGCATTCCATTTATTTTTTCCATCTTCCACCCATATTTTTAATACCACCTTTCCTAACTCACATTTCCATCATATCACTACCAATGTCCATCAACACTCACATCTACCTCACACATAAATTTGATAACCCTACACACACTCTTATCACACCACAATTCATACATGCCCATACCCATGTGCACACATACATATATGTATAATGCATCTATCTTTACACGTGTACTATCACTACATATTATTCACTATGTTCCAAAAATATTTCAATATCTATATATCCATGATCTCCTCTTCATTAAATAATTTTTACAAGACTCTACATACACAATTCTGTATACACACACTAATCTCAATCACACTCAACTTCTATTCTTCCTTCTTTTCTCTCCCACTATCTCACACTTACACTCATTTCTCCTTCCCTGTTACGGTCCAGTAACCATCTTTTACAGTCATTACCTGATTTCCAGGTTTTCACACCGATCCTAAACGATAATGACATCACAGTACAGACACTATAAATTGTTTCATAATTTCTCTTTAATACATCTCCATTGCTACTGAAGAAAAGGCCCGAGGCCTTGAAACGCGTATAGCCATTTGAGAATACACTGTATATCGCTAACTACATCGCTAATCATTCGCAACTGCTGGATGCCCTCTGTGCGGTGACCACCGCTTTACGCGCGCAGATAGCGCTCCGTTCAGACAAGAGGACGCCATCACAGATCACCACTCCCGAAACTAGCTCCGGAACATCCAACGGCAAACCACAGTCCTGGGACATTTACTCCAACAGGCCGGACGCCAGACGTGCCAGCCCAGGACCCAGCTATCCAACTGCCGGACAGTCACCTTTTCCACCTGTGCCGACTGCCTAGCCGTGCCAGTCTGTCCCGTCTTGTTCTTCCTAGGAGCCGGTGAGTGGTGCTGTGCACCGAACTCTATTACAAACAGCCGTACGATACTGCAGTGCAGCACAGCCCTTTGGCAACACTGTATCATCTACCGAAGATTGATAACATCTACACACTGTTACATGAACTGTGCCAACATTGTCACACTGTACCACCACGGCAAATCTGTATGCTAATTTCTGAATGAACTGAGACAGATCGCCAGCTCATCATTACAGTACATTTCCACTCCAATACTGAACATCTCAGGCACCCTCTAATAAGCGCTTCAAACGAATGAATTCGATTTATACCAGAGACTGCCAATAACTGTTTTCGATATACAGCACATTACTATAATTTATTTTATTATATTTTATCTCCACATAATTGTTTTATCTTATTGCATTTTTACCATTCTAATTTTTTTGGACCCCTATACCCCATGCAAGGGCCCTGCTGAGGTTTAATAGGTCGTCCTATATCATATTTTATTTTAAATAATTGTTGCAATCAATAAATACCACATATTAACTTTTTCTGGACCAACTCTCATTTCTTACATTCTTCTTTTTTTTTTCTTCTTTTTTTTTTTTTTTTCCCCCTTTTCTTTCCTCTTTCTTCAAATTGTACCTTGAGGACTGGTTCTATATAAATACGTTTATATACCCCCATACAGTTTAATTTACAAATCTGTTTAACTTCTGGCATCAGTTAATTAAAAAAAAAAGTTTCCACCTGAGTACCCCTTTAAAAAGTTAATTGTAATACCTTCCAAGCAATGTATCTCCCTTTTCAGTATAATGCTAATGAGGTAAAAGGCTGCATGGCACCTGGCTGAATTATTATTGCTTTTTAGTTTTATCAGCATAGAAGGATATCATTCTCAGCTCTCTATCTCCTGTTGTTCTATTGTTATTGTAGTTATACCAAAGACTAAAACTTCTTTCACATGCTCCATGTAACATGAAAGTAGAATCAACACTATAAAAATGGCGTTTCTTTATTCTCCAGCTTTTAAAGTCACAGTTGTTGTGCTTCATGTTTGTAATATTTTAATTTGTATACATCTGTAAGACTTGTAAGAAACATAATGAAAACCATAACATATACAGTATACAATGGGATAAAAAAAAGGATTTAGTCAGCCACCAATTGGGCAAGATCTCCCACTTAAAAACATGAGAAAGGCCTGTAATTTTCATCATAGGTACACCTCAACTATGAGAAACATAATGAGAAAAATAAATCCATAAAATCATATTGTCTGATTTTTAAAGAATTTATTTGCAAACTATGGTAAAAAATAAGTATTTAGTCAATAACAAAAGTTCATCTCAATACTTTGTTATATACCCTTTGTTGGCAATGATAGAGGCCAAATGTTTTCTGTAAGTCTTCACAAAGTTTTCACACACTGTTGCTGGTATTTAGGCCCATTCCTCCATGGAGATCTCCTCTAGAGCAGTGATGTTTGGGGGTTGTTGCTGGGCAAAACGGACTTCCAACCCCCTATGGGGTTGAGATCTGGAGACTGGCTAGGCCACTCCAGGACCTTGAAATGCTTACGAAGCCACTCCTTCGTTGCCCAGGCGGTATGTTTGGAATCATTGTCATGAAATACCCAGCCACATTTCATCTTCAATGCCCTTGCTGATGGAAGGAGGTTTTCACTCAAAATCTCACGATACATGACCCCATTCATTCTTTACTTTACACGGATCAGTCGCCCTGGTCCCTTAGCAGAAAAACAGACCCAAAGCATAATGTTTCCACCCCCATGCTTCACAGTAGGCATGGTGTTCTTTGGATGCAACTCAGCATTCTTTCTCTTCCAAACATGAAGAGTTGAGTTTTTACCAAAATGTTCTACTTTGATTTCATCTGACCATATTACATTCTCCCAATACTTTTCTGGATCATCCAAATGGTCTCTAGAAAACTACAGATGGGCCCGGACATGTACTGGCTTAAGCAGGGGGACATGTCTGGCACTGCATGATTTGAGTGCCTGGTGGAAAAGTGTGTTACTGATGGTAGCTTTTGTTACTTTGGTCCCATCTCTCTTCAGTTCATTCACTAGGTCCCCCCATGTGGTTCTGGTATTTTTGCTCACCATTCTTGGGATCATTTTTACACCACGGGGTGAAATCTTGCGTGGAGCCCCAGATCGAAGGCTATCAGTGGTCTTGTATGTCTTCCATTTTCCAATAATTTCTCCCACAGTTGATTTCTTCACATCAAGCTACTTGCCTTTTACAAATTCAGTCTTCCCAGCCTGGTGCAGGTGTTCAATTTTGTTTCTGATTTCCTGCAACAGCTCTTTGGTCTTGGCCATAGTGGAGTTTGGAGTGTGACTGTTTGAGGTTGTGGACAGGTGTCTTTTATACTGATAACATGTTCAAACAGGTGCCATTAATACATGTAATGAGTGGAGGACAGAGGAGACTCTCAAAGAAGAAGTTGCTGGTCTTTGGGAGCAAGAAATCTTGCTTGTTTGTAGGTGACCAAATACTTATTTTCCACCATAATTTGCAAATAAATACTTTAAAAATCAGACAATGTGATTTTATTGAATCATTTTCTCATTATTTCTCTCATAGTTGAGGTGTACCTATGATGAAAATAACAAGCCTCTCATCTTTTTAAGTGAGAGAACTTGCACAATTGGTGGCTGACTAAATACTTTTTTGCCCCACTGTAGATGAGAGAGAGAAAGAGAGAGGGGAGAGGAGAGGGAAAGAAAGAGAGAAGCCTTGATGCTTTTAAGAGGTCATACAGCTGGCAATTAATTTTCAAAACTATGAATACTGTGTGAGATACAACAAAATAAACCTTTACTTACATGCAGAGCTCCCCCAGAGCCTCCGGTTTCCTGCTTCGGTTCCCAATGTGATCGTCTTTCTGAGCTGTAGTGTGTCATGTCAGGCCCGGGCCCAGTGTGTCATACTGCAGCTCAGAATTTGCAGAATGCAGAATTTTATTCTACTTTGATGACTGGTTCTGTCAGAATCCGTAGGGTTAATGCTTTCTAGCCATGTTGTTATTTTGGTTGCTGGGACTACGCCTCTGTGCTTTTGGGTGTGGTTCAGTTTGCTGAGCCAATTAGAATCCTCCTGCTTGCTGTACAGGGATATATATAAGGAAGTCTTTCTCAGTCATGCCTTGCCTGTGAAAGTTCTTGTGACTGTAACTATCTCTGCACTCATTATCTAATCTGGTTCTGGGACTTTTTGGCTTGGCTTTTGACTACCCTTTCGCTCTCTGTTATAGTACTCTGTTCCCTCCTGGCTTTGACTTGGCTCTTTGACTTTGTATTCAGTGTGTGTGTTTAGGTTTATTTCAGTTTTGTGTGCCTTCAGCTGTTCCCGACCTTTATCAGTTTTTGTAGTTTATTGTTTTGCCCAGTGACTGTCCATCACTTATTTAGGAAGGGACCAGCACCGCGTTTGTGGACCCGCAGCCTAGGGTGGGTGCGCAAGTAGGCAGGGACAGAGGGAGTGGGCAAGTTCAGGGATGCACTCTATCCATGCCCGACGGGACATTTTCACAGGCCCAACTACTACATCTGTTTTTTGTTAGACATGGACCCCATGACATCTCTGGTTGGTCAGATGCAGGACCTAACTCAATTGGTCCAGGACTTAGCTGAGAAGGTTCAGCAGCAAGAGTCCACTCAGTTCCAGTCTAGAATAAACCAGGACTTGATTGAGAGGCTACAGCATCAGGAGCAGGTGATTCAGAGATTGTTGTCCAGAATCCAGGAGCTTGAATCATCATGTGCTACTGTGGAACCTCAGGTTAATGTTCCTGAGCATTTTTTGGGGAACCGGAAAGAATTTAAAACCTTTTGTGCTAGTTTTTAGCTTTACTTTCAGTTAAGACCCCATTTGCCTGGTTCTGAGGCCCAAAGAGTTGGTATTCTTATGTCCCTTTTGCAAGGGTTTCCCCAAGAGTGGTTATTTTCTCTTCATCCTGATGCCCCTGAGATGTCCTCTGTAGACTCACTGTTTGCGGTATTGGGTTTTTTGTATGCAGAACCTGACCGAGCTGCATATGCAGAGTCTCAGCTGCATACATTAAAACAGGGGCATAGACATGTCAAGAAATATTGTGCAGACTTTAGAAATGGTGGTGTGTGGCTTCCAAATGGGCAGCTTTAATTTGCCAGCTCAGACTGGGGTTATCTGACATCTTAAAAGATATGCTGGTGACCTACCCCTCTCCTGACACCTTAGACCAAGCTATGACCTTAGCGGTACGTTTGGATAGATGTCTGCGTGAACGCAGATGAGAATGTTGTTCTTCCTCTGTCTCTCCATTTTTTCCCATCTCCTCTTTCTTCTGTTTCCAATCATCAGCTGTTCCCAACCTTTGTCAGTTTTTGTAGTTTATTGTTTTGACCAGTGACTGTCCATCACTTATTTAGGAAGGGACCGGTACCGTGGTTATGGACCCGCTGCCTCAGGGCTGAACTCTATCCCTGCCCGACTTGACATCTATCTTACAAGATAAAGAAAACGTGGCATCATTCCATCTCTGAAAACATAAAGTAATTGGGACTGTGGTGCCCGCAATGTAAAGAAAACTTTGTCCCTGCTGCTGGTCCCTTTCCAGATCCCTCTTATCTGTCTAGCAGCCAGGACTCAGACAAGGCCTTCTCTATCTAGTCCTCATCACTTTTATGTCCTTGACCTCAATCCTGTCAGTTGTCTATTGGGGAATCTATACAAACATACAAACAACAGTATTTGCTCAATCACCCTGTTGTAGTGTACTTTAACTTTCACCTGGCCAAGTTGGTGGTGGTGCAGGTGCTACTTAACCATATTGTTGACATGTTCTTTAAAGGGGTACTCCACAGGCCAGCCTTCTGGCTGCGTTCGGAACATTTAGTTGAACACTGTGTTTGCGCTGCGGGGGTTGGCCACACCCCCCTGTGACATCAGGCCACACACCCTCAATGCAAGTCTATAGGAGGGGGCGTGATGGCTGCCACACCCCTCACATAGACTTACATTGAGGGGCATGGCCTGACATCATGAGGGGCGTGGCCGACCCCTGCAGCACGAACACAACATTCAACTAAATGTTCCGAACGCAGCCAGAAGGCTGGCCAGTGGAGTACCCTTTTAACCCCTTAAGGACAGAGTGTTTTTCTATTTTTGCATTTTCATTTTCCGCGGGGATCCGATCATCTGTAATGGTGGACGGAGGCCCCCACACCTGCCCCCGTCCGTCTCCTGGCATCTCCTGCTCTGGTCTGAGATCAAGCAGACCAGAGCAGAAGATAGTCGATAATACTGATCAGTGCTATGTCCTATGCATAGCACTGAACAGTATTGGCAATCAAATGATTGCTATAGATAGTCCCCTATGGGGACATTAAGAAGAGTTAAAAAAAAAGTTGAAAAATTTAAAAATAAATAGTAAAAAAACAAGTGAAAAATCCCCTCCCCCAATAAAAATGAAAATTGTCAGTTTTTCACTTTTTTTTATTATAAACATATTTGGTATTGCCGCATGTGTAAATGTCGGAACTATCAAAATATAATGTTAATGATCCTGTACAGTGAATGTAAAAAATAAAAAAAAGTCTAAAAATGCTGCTTTTTTTGTCACATTTTATTCTCATAAAAATTAATAAAAATTATCTAAAAGTTTTATATATGCAAATGTGGTATTGCTAAAAAGTAAAGATGACAGCGCAAAAAATTAGCCCTCATACTGCCCTATATACGGCATAAATTAAAAAGTTATAGGTGGGCAAAATTGGGCGATCTTAGATTACTGATTTTGTACAAAAAGTTTTAGATTTTTTTTAAGCGGTACAAAAATATAAAAGTATCTAGCCATGGGTGTCATTTTAATCATATTGACCCACAGAATAAAGAACACGTCATTTTTACCGTAAAGTGTAAAGTGTGAAAACGAATCCCTCCAAAATGTGCAAAATTGTAGTTTTCATTTAAATTTCCTCCCTAAAAATTTTTTTTGTGTGGTTCGCCGAACATTTTATGGTAAAATGAGAGGTTTTATTACAAAGTACAATTGGTCACGCAAAAAACAAGCCCTTATGTGGGTCTGTAGATGGAAATATAAAATGAAAGCGCAAAAATAAAATTGGCCTGGTCCTTAAGGTCAAAATGGGCTTGGTCCTTAAGGTGTTAAGGCAGGGCGTATGTGACTGTTTTTGCTGAATTTTCCTTGGCATAAAGTGGGTAGAAAGTAGATTTAGGGCGTAGACCTGTCTGCCATTTTATTGCCTCCTCCTGTGCAGACAGGCCTATGCCCTAAATCTACATTCTACCTACTTCATGCCAAGCGAAATTTCGTAGAAACCTTCTCAACTCTAGTACAATGCAACTTTGACCTCCTCACTAAAAACATCTCCCATAAAAAGTACTCCTGTAATCTGTCACATTCCGAAAGAGCACCCATTAAATCCCTCTCAGATAATCAGAGGATTACCATTCGCCCGGCCAATAAAGGCAGCATAATTCTGGTACTCAGTAAGGAGGACTATGTGACGGAGGATCTCAGACTTTTATTGGATACCACCTACCACAAACTCATCTCACATAATCCCACCAGAAAATTTCAAGGAGAACTCACATAGCTAGTCCTCTCTGATGTCTCCCATGGTGTCCTCTCTAAATCCGAAAAATATTTCTCATTCAAGAATCTGCTATACCTCTGTTTTATTACCTTCCTCCTGGCGACCGACCATATCCGGTATCAACTCTGTTTCATCCAATCTCTCACACTATATAGATCTGCTACTACAGTTTCATGTCATCATCCTTAATTCACACTTCAAAGACACCATGGATTTTATTACATTTATCCTGGTCCTGGAGGTCAAGTGGGAACCGGAATATATTTTAGTCACTATGGACATCACATCACTGTATACCATTATCGAACACAAATTGTATATTAGGGCAGTGTATCACTTTATATCCAAAAACCCCTTGATGCCATCAGCCCAAGTGGACTTTATATTAGAAGGTCTGAGATTCATACTAACGCACAATTTTTTTAAATTTCTTGGCCAGATTTACATGCAGCATACCGGAACCTCAATGGGGTCTAAAGTGGACCCGAGTTTTGCTAATTTTTTGTGGGTTTATTCGAGGATAAATATGTATACCCATATAATCTGTTTTCTAACTGTATATTCTATCGGTGGTACATTGATGACATATTTATTACCTGGAAAGATGGAAGATCTGGTCTAGATGAATTCCATTCAGATCTTAATTTGAATAATTGGTCCCTACGCTTCACCCAGTCAGTTTACTCTAATAATGCAGAATTTTTGGATATTGTTGTGTCACATGATAACACTTCTCTCCACACATAACATTCTTCAAACCAGTCGACAGCAACAATTATTTGAGTTATGACAGTGGACACTTCAAGAAATTGCTCTGCAATGTACGATTTGGTCAATTTTAAAAGAATTAGGAGAAATTATACCAAAGAGGGAGATTTTAATTTCCAAAGCAAAATACTTAAAGCCCTGTTCAAAGCTAAAGGCTATCCTTTCCCTCTGGTGCATTCCTCCTATAACAAGACCTGGGTCTCTCACAAAAAAGACTGTTTACTTCCCAAAACCCAAGAGACCGCACTGGCACCCGACCACTCAGTGTATTTTATTACAACTCACAGTAGAGAACATAAAGACATTAGGAATATCCTGACCAAGCATTCGTCTATCCTAGTGAAGGATCCACATCTCAGCAACATCCTAGCCCCCAAACCTCTCTCACCTTCCACAGGAATCGCACCTTACATAATCTAGTGCCCTTTAGTAAATTGAAGTCCAAACCACATATGACTTCTTCCATCAATTTTCTGAGTATATCTGGGAGTATCCGATGTGGACTTCAATGTTGTAAATGTTCACACATCACGCATAAATGTAAGACCTTCTTCTCCACAATAACTGGTGAAACATTCCAAATTAAGACTACCCTGGACTGTGGGTCCCAGTATATTGTGTACCTGATACAGTCCATGTAACCTGCAATACGTGGGAAGGACCATACGCTGTTTCAGGGAATGTATGAACAAACATTGTAACTAGAGATGAGCGAACTTTTGAAAAATTTGATTCGGCCGATTCTCAAAATTTTCCCAAAAAGTTTGTTTCGATCCGTTTCAACGGCGAATCCATATTAAAAAAGGCTATTTCTAGCCTACATACAGCCTCAATAGGGGTATTGTGGAGGTGTTGGCAGCATGAGCAATATAGTGGCTGAATGACACAGCTTGGATGAGGCTGAAGCATGAGGACACCATGTAGTGGCTGAATGACACAGAGTGGAGGTGTTGGCAGCATGAGGAGACCATATAGTGATGAATGGCACAGCCCGGAGTTGCCAGCAGCATGAGTAGGCACTAGGCTTTCACAATCGCTAAGATTAAAAGATGAATTTAGAAATGTAAACCGAAGATTTTGGATAGTGGGTGCTACCTATGAGAAAATTTGAAATTCCCAGGCCCAGCAGCGGCATCAGTAAACCATATATTGCCTGAATGACACAGCCTGGAGTTGGCTGATGTACGAGTACACACTAGGGCTTCACAATCCCTAAGAAAAAACACAACAATATTAGATGTTTTTGAAGAAGATTTTGAATAGCGGGTGCTACCTATGAGAAAATTTGAAATTCCCAGACCCAGGCCCAGCAGTGGCATCAGTAAACCATATATTGCCTGAATGACACAGCCTGGAGTTGGCTGATGCATAAGTACACACCAGGGCTTCACAATCCCCCCCAAAAAACACAACAATTTTAGAAATTTTTGAAAAAGATTTTGGATAGCGGGTGCTACCTATGAGAAAATTTGAAATTCCCAGACCCAGGCCCCACAGCGGCATCAGTAACCCATATATTGCCTGAATGACACAGCCTGGAGTTGGCTGATGCATGAGGAGACCATTGAAATGTCTGTTCTTTTTATTTTTTTTATTTAAATCAAATTTTGAGGGGCCCGGACCCCATCTTGTGGGTACGAAGGACCAAATCCAACAAGCCCCCACAGAAACATAAGTAAACCATATATAGTGCCTGAATGACACAGCCCGGAGTTGGCTGATGCACGAGTACACAGCAGGGCTTCACAACCCCCCCCCCCCCCCCCCCCAAAAAAAAAAAAACACAACAATTGTAGAAATTTATGAAGAAGGCTTTTGGATAGCGGGTGCTACCTATGAGAAAATTTGAAATTCCCAGGCCCCACAGCGGCATCACTAAACCATATATTGCCTGAATGACACAGCCTGGAGTTGGCTAATGCACGAGTACACACCAGGGCTTCACAATTCCCCCCAAAAAACACAACAATTTTAGAAATTTTTGAAAAAGATTTTGGATAGTGGGTGCTACCTATGAGAAAATTTGAAATTCCCAGACCCCACAGCGGCATCAGTAAACCATATATTGCCTGAATGACACAGCCTGGAGTTGGCTCATGCATGAGGAGACCATTGAAATGTCTGATTTTTTTATTTGAAATTTGAATCAAACTTTGAGGGGCCCGGACCCCATCGTGTGGGTACGAAGGACCAAATCCAACAAGCCCCCACAGGGCTCATGTGGCCCTGACCGGCCCTTTTTATTTGTACCTTTGTTTAAGAACAAGCGCATATCCAAGAGTCCAGAAGACTCTATCATGCAGGACGGTGGACCACAAAAAGACATTCTTCTCTAAAGTAATGTTTTCTGAAATAAAGAAGCAGAGTTCATCCATCTCCGTATTATTTTTGACAATTTTAATTAAAAAAATCACACACAACAAGCGTTCAATAGTGTAATGGTTATTATTCTGGAAAATTCAAGTTTATTACTGAGAAAATTATCATACAATTTGAAAAAACAGTACCCAAGAGGTTTTAATAACCCCATATGTTGCACCATAAATGTTGAAACTTTAATTAAGCATGTATGTATCTATTTCACCAATCGTAAAATTAAAGGCCCAAGCCCAGAAGCATCATGAAGGCAAGTAGTTCCTGAAAGACACAGGAGCAGTCAGGAGTAGGCATCAGCAGTACCCAAGAGGCTTTCACAACCCCTTACATTGCACGATCAATCGCGAGATCGAACAATAACAGGTGAGTGATGCCCTCAGATGTCCGGGGCTGCAAGCACGCTACACTGAACGGACCAGCGTGTGTCTATCCTTCACCGACAAGTGCGGGTAACCCGCTCAACCCCGTTCGTGATAGGGATAGGAGATTGCAATTCTTTGCCATGAAAGAAGAATTCCAACTAAGTGCGGGTCATAAGCTCAGGTTCATTAAGTCCCTGGCCTTTGTACACACCGCCTGTCTCTACAACCGATTGGATGGTTTAGTTAGGTGCTCTGATCGGCCCCCGATGTGGTAGACGATGGCCCTGGCAGAGTGCCGAGAATTTAAATATCATTGTTGAAATTTGCATTAAGCATGTATAAGCTACTGCTAAACTTCTAAAAATTAAAGGCCCAAGGCCAGAAGCATCAGTGAGGCAAGAAGTTCCTGAAAGAAGCAGGATGAGTCAGGAGCAAGCATTCACAGTACCCTAGAGGGTTTCATAACCCCTTCACTAAAG